>NC_137874.1:15941342-16261342 GCF_963924005.1 Protomyctophum bolini | reverse complement strand
CAGCTGTATCTCAATGTGACTCCATCACTGTCTTTCCCTGCCGCATCACGCTGTTCCCTCATTGTCACAGTGGAATTTGAGGGATAAACGCTACCACAATAACCACATACACTTCCAAAAAGTAGGCTATGGGCCATTTTATTTTTATCTGCACGGAAATACTATAATGAAAACAAACCGTACGTGGGCTGTGAGCCATCCTCCCCTCCAGCCCCACCCTCTGCAGCCTCCAGTTTGTAGGTTACTGAAAGATTTCACCAACCACAGATAAGAAGATTAGGGAGGAATTAACGGCATTCCTTTGTCATTATAGGAATAAAATTGATATTTGGCTCTAAAGCAAACAGGGAGGGGACAGCAGGGAGTAGATATGTTGTGTCACGGTGCACAAAGAATAAAGCAGACATAGGCAGCGAGGAAGTTATGATGACAAGCGAACATATCTAAGGGGATGGGCATGCCCGCGGTGTTGGACCTCACCAAGCACTGGGTGTCCAGATCATTATCCACCATGGTATAGCATACGACACTGGTGGGATAACACAGAGATAATGGCTATGTGTCACGACTGAGTGCCGCTGCGACATGGACATGCCGGTAGACGGCAGGGACAGCTGTGGACATTCCCTGGACAACCCGGAGGTTTGCCCCCTGGGTGAGACCCGCTGAGCCAGCGGGAGACCCTTCTTGGTAGCTCTTTTGGCTCCTCGGAAGCAGGTTTGACCATGAATGTGGCCCTCCTGGCCCTGAGACTGCTGTGCTGGGCATGGCTGTGGCCTGTGACCCAGCTCAACAGCAGCCACTTCCCAAACAAGAGGAAATACACAGACATGTACGACTTCTACGTTGGAGACAGCGGCAAGCACAAACGCGAAGGGTGAGTATTGATCTGCTATTTTCAGTGCAAACATTGCATGCAAGTATATCAAGCCCTTTATGGACAGCATGTTACTATACGTTTAATCTAGTGCTGCACAGATGACACTTTTTAGAGAAAATCTTTTGAATGACCCACCTGTAATTGCAGACATAAACATTGGACATTGCACATCGGTCTTGTGCATGCAACTCTGCATGTGTATTCATTTCAAATGTGCAACCCTTTCTCCCTCTATTTTCTTTACATCGCAATTACTGTTAGATTTGCACTACCCCCCCCCCCCCCCCCTTCCCTTCTGTTTAATAATGGTGGATGCTGCTTTCGGGCTGTCATTATGAGCCATGGTGGATCAAGGTGACGTCAGGTGACAGGATCATGTGGCATGAGAGGGACGTCATCAGGGGAGCAGCTTTTGGAACAGCTTATAGTGTAGACATGTACAGTGACACATCCGGCTCAGTGCTGGTCTATAAATGTAGCCCGGCCGGCCGTATACTGTGCTGTACATCCCACTCAAACATAATTTGTTAATGGTTGCCTTTGTACTCGTTTGATCTGCTTTGCGACAGTTGTGTCCTAAATTGACTCGCAGGGGAATTGTCAGCAATACCATTGTATAGGTTAGATGTCACGTCAGTGCACGAATGAGTCCTTTAGGGATTTCATTTGTTGCCAAACATGAAGATAGGCGATAGATTTAAATGAAATATTATGAAACATTGATCTACATTAGATGGTAAATGAGCTATGAGCGTAAAACCCTCAGAACTGAATTAACACTGGGGATTTCACTGGGTGATGTAGTGACGGTATGATAGCATCATACCGTCATCAATCATGCTTCCATCTGTGAGTCTGTTAAGCACAGATAGATTGTCAACGACTCACATCTCACCACACTGGAACAGATGTCCACACTACGTTGATTGTGCTTGTGTGTGTCTTAGTGTGTGGGTGTGTTTACGCCTGTGTTAATAATGTGTGCATGCATGCGTGTAGTAATATGCATGCATGTATGTACCTATATTCCGGACTGGCCCTACAGTATGTATACTTCATCGTACAACAAATAGTGACAATATTCAATCTACAAAATCACAATGTATATTGTGAGCTTGTAAAACAGTAGCCTACTTTTTTGTAGATCATTTAAAATGTTGAAATTATTTAAAAATGTGCCCAAAATAGAGATGCAGGCTTAATGTGGATAACATTGTTTTTGAATGAAATTGTGATAAAATCGAATAAATATCCAATAGCCTAAATACTGTACCAAAAAAGGAAATGCATGTCAGTCTGACCAGAAAACATAATATGGCCACTGGTAATACAAATTAAAGAACAGGGAATGATATCAAAAGCAAAGGTGTGTCCGCCCCCCACCCCCACCCACACCTTCAGCAAATGGAACCCTGCGTACAACCTCATCTGTGTCTGTTTACTGCCATGTGTGTCTCTCAGTACAAACTCATCTGTGTCTGTACTGTTGTGTGTCTATTTACTGCCATGTGTGTCTCTCAGTCAAGTGGACCTCCGGATGAAGAAGCAAGACAGCACCAAATCCCTGCTAATCAAATCGGAGCAGCTGTTGCGCATTGAGGACCATGACTTTGCTATGCGACCGGGTTTCGGAGGTAAGGCTGCTCTAACCACTTTAGTTTAAACCCTATACAGCCTATAGTTTGCTGATCATGGGGTCAACCAGGAGTCTATTACCTTTTCCCTCCTTTTATCCTTCTGCGCAAAGTCTCTGAGGCTCACACAGTGGTGGAAAGGAACTATACATTTAGTACTATGCTTAAGTAACATTTTGAGGTACTTTACTGGAGTATTTCCAATTTCAATATTTTTAAGTGGTGCAAACCACTTCCTTAAGTGAGTATGTGTGTGGTGTGGGTCCCTGCCTGGCTGGGTATGTGGCTGGGTATGTGTGAGCACGAAAACAGCGTTCACCTAGATCTACATATATGTGGCCGGCCAGAAACTCTACATCTGACCTCAAACCCTTAGATCTCCATATATGGTGCTGACCTGTTCTGACATTCAATATGTTGATCCTTCCCCAGAATCCACACCCATCCTTCCTCTTCAATGTCTCCCTTTTGATTGATACCCGTCCATTCAAACTCTAGACGGGCCCGCCCCAAAGTTATTAATGCAGCCAACATGCCCGGCAGCCGGCGAAAACTAGTCCGAGTCCTCAACAGGCCCGAACATTAAGGCCTGGCCCCATCTGGGCCCTCATCAATCCCTGTACACTCAAGACACTGCCCCCTTAGATCTTCATATATGGAGATGACCTGTTCTGACATTCCATATGTTGATCTGACCTCATCAAATCCTGTACACTCAATACACGCTCCATATATGGCCAGTACAGGATTCATTCCATACAGTATGTTGATCATACCCCATGCCAAAGCGCGAGCGCTCGGCCAGCAGTCTGCCGTCAACCAGGTGGATGCGTGCACGCAACCTCGACCCAAAGGCGAGGTCGTCTTACTGGTATTTATAAAGCACTTTACATTCTCACAAATCTGTGAGTGCTTACAGGGTTTAAAAGCATGGCAAGAAATACGAATAAAAAGAAGCATAAAAAACAGCATATGCAACAATCAATTTATATGGAACCCAGCTTTGATAAACTATAAGGGTCAAGTTAAAACTAGATAAGAGAAAAAGTTGTTTTCTGCCTGCATTAACCGCTTTGTCTGATCTGTGTAGATCCATGCTGGAGAGAGAATGCAGTGATATACGGTAGTTCAAAAAGTATAAAGAATGCATTCACTGATATGAATTAAAATTTAGGCTCTAAAAAACTCAGTTTTGAAAGTCCAAATTTGGTCATTCTATTTTAGTTGCACACAAACTGCAACCCTGATGACAACAGCAGAAAAGTAATACCGCAGATATTTATTTAATATCCGTTTCCCTTTTTCAGACAACGTGGATGGAAATCCAGATTACTGAATTAAAATCTGCTGCAGTCACTGTCTAACACTACAGACAATCTGGGTCAGTGCAGGTTTTTTGGGGGGGCCAGGATGAGACAAAATATGACACTGTAACCTACATTAATTAAGCCCAAGCAACCACATTCATAATATGCCAAGTTCTTAAAATAATAATCATAATAATAATCATAATATTATACTACTTATACAGTAGCAATGCAGGAGCCAAGGAATGCAATATGCAAAACGCAATATGCGCAATAAGCCATATTAAACATAATAGACTGAACTTGAGAGAAAGAACACCATGGATTGTGGCTATTACAATGCATGTTGCTTTATAATGGCAGATTATAAACTCTTGTTAAAAGTTTGCCAATTTCACAAACAAATTCTAATTACGCCATAGCTTTTTGTAACTATTCCTTGCCAGTTGGTTTGGCCGGGGGTGGAATCCAACTCTTGACCTTCTGTTTCCCAGAACAGTGTGGCACATAATGTAAGCAAAGTAGGCCAAACAAGGTATGGCTATAGCCGCAATTTGCAACACTAGATTGTTTTATAATGGGATGAATCTAGAGTTGCAATCCATTGACATCCCATTAATCCAAAATAGAAATTTCTGATCTGCTTGTATTAAACAACGTTAAACTCACCAACATTGCAGCTGTAGGGCAAGCTTGAATTATCCTCTTTCAATCTGCAAAGCGTTTATACATGTTATGAGCTACTTTCTGCGGAGAAATTCCGTGCTGCGATAATTTGAATAAGTGTTGGAGTTTGGAAGCGCTCGTTTTCATTAATTTGTCGCCTTCTGGGGCAACATGCCGGGGGGAATTTGCACCACTCAGTTCACACGGGTGTGATTTTTACAAACGATTGAAAGAGGATAATTCAAGTTTGCCCTACAGCTGCAATGTTGGTGAGTTTAACATTTAATACAATGGGCTGTCAATGGAGGGTATTGCAACTCTAGATTCAACTAAATATTTTAAAAAAATCTATTGTTGCAGATTGCGGCTATAGTTCCACTCATCCTGCAGTTGCTAAGGTACATTACCTCCATATCATGTTTCATGCCCCAGTTTAGGAGTAAACGAACTGGCCATCTTTTTCAAGACGTCTGTTATAACAATCAGAACCATAAAATTGTATGTCTGAGTTATATTAAAGAACTAAAAGAAATAACGGTCCTGTACCTATACGTCAGTAATTCTTTATAGCCTACTGTAACCAAACTGTATAGCAGACCAAAAGGGAAACCAAACTGTTGCTTTTGAAGTTAAGTTGCAATGAAATTCAATTAAACAATCAATAGATATATAAATAACAATGTTAATGTTCAAACTCCGATTCGCAAAACTCCCTACAATGCAAAGTTCCTTTAAACGTCTCCATTGAGCATAGATCCCCAAATTAATCCAAAAGTAATCAAACCAAAAAGTGAGATCTTCTATTTTCCAAAAATCAAGTAATCTATAATGTCATCAAATAAAAAGGAGTATATTCCTCACCCAACCTTCAAGTCAGGAGGCCACAGCAGGTTCCCCTTTGTCCTAAAGCTCAGAATGGATTCAGAACTAAACCCTTAGAAATGTTCCTTGACCAAACTTTTCTTCTTCAGATCTCAAAGTTTTTCGGCCCCACTACTTTGTGGTTTATCAATTTCTGATTCTGGTTTAGTATTGACCTTAAAAGAGTCTCTTTGACAAATCATCATCAAACACTCTTTTTGATACCTAAAATGTAACCCCAGACACCTCACTTCCTGTACTTTTATAGCTGTTGCTGGCACCTCACTTCCTGGAACTATTACTAACATGCTTTTTCCCCACAGCTCCCCCTATGAGCAAACCTTGTCAACAGAACATGTCTTTCTGTCCATGTGTCTGAAGTTAGTCTTGTAAACCAGAGAGTGCCAAATGTCTTGTACACATTTTCAGTAGTCTACATGAAGTCCCTTCACACATTTTGTCCCGGTTTAATTTTTGAGTGGTGCAACCACTCCAAGGAACAGCAATGTCCCTATGTCCCGATGTTTAGAGTACCGTTATGGGGTGCTGTTGCACCACTCGCTTCAGACTAGTCTGATTTCTTTTTACTTATGGAACTCAATGAGGCTTGAAATCTTGCCCACATTTGGAATCATACATAAACTGGTGTCATGAAGATGGCTGACACATTGAGCCATGGCTCAATGTGCATGCATTGTTAGATCTTTACATCAACAGTACTTTAACCACAGGTCGCATTTACTATGAAATTGTGCATTTCCTGTCAGTCAGTCAGTCAGTCAGTCAGTCAGTAAGTCACCCCCTCGTGACATCACGTGACATCATCAGGGATGGAGATCCATGATGTCATCAATATTGGCCAGCAACTCTACATCTGACCTCAAACCTCAAACCCTTAGATCTCCATATATGGAGCTGACCTGTTCTGACATTCCGTATGTTGATCCTGGAAGCTGCAGTAAAAACAGAAACTTACTCTGCAACATAACAATATACTGAATCTGGTTGTCCCGGAGTGAGAGTAGACATATGGAGATGAGAGTAGAGGAGGGATTACTGCCCTGGCTGATAAAGTGATGTCATGATCCCATGTCAATGGAAAAGAACACAACCATCACAACAGAACAGTAAGCGGATGCCAGCTTCCGAGCAGCCATGACCACAGGGTCACGGCTTCCACCACTGACACAAAGCCCTGTTTGCAATCCCCCCTAGAGACATTTACCTCGTCTTTGCTGTCCTTGTTGTTGAGTTTGTATTAAAGTGTCCTACACCATAAGATGCCCAGCCCGCACAGGCTTACAAGACACTCACAAAATTGTACACATAATGATACATATACACAAAATATATTGGGATTGACCAATATGTTCATAGGGATACATTGACTGAGACTGCCTTGGCCATAACCTGACTCCGCCAGATTGCGGCAGTATTGAGTTCACAAGTTCCCCCCCTACTACTTGATCTGGTCACTCTCAAGCAGAAATGATGAACCCGAAGCAGCGGGACAAAAACCTGATATCTCCATAATCATTTCGAGTTGTAGTCTTGTTAGGTTGTGTTTACATTTGTGCTGTGGCAGCGCTTCAATACGTCATTAGTCTCGCGTTGATCATCTACTTATTCTACTCCCTGTACTAGTGTACACCCATGGCAACGTGGCCACACACAGCTCACGGGTAAAGTTTGCTGATGACACGACAGTGACAGGCCTGATCACAGATGGCAATGAGACAGCCTACATGAGAGACACAATGGTTGCGTCACTGCCTCATATGGGAAATGTACTGTCCTCAAATGGAAAGCTCTGTAAACTGACTCGTACAGGCAACCAAATGCAACAGTATAGATGTGCTTCCCTCACATCTATGTCAGCAAAACTCACAGGCTTACCAAAGACCTTTAGCCATCCAAACCATGGAGTTGCCACGTGACTACCATTAAAATCCAGGAAAAAGAAAAATACACTTAATTTGTCTGTGCTCTCCTGTGTTTGTCTTTAGGCCTGACTCTGCACCAGTTTGACATGTGACATTTTACCTCCTGTATAGGGCAAGCAATTCCTGTGGGCATAGATGTCCAGGTGGAGAGTATCGACGGCATATCTGAAGTAAACATGGTGAGTGTCGCCGCTGGGCTCTTCTTGCAGTATGCCCTGCACATACAGTCTATGTTTAAGGCTCTTCTTGCAGTATGCCCTGCACATACAGTCTATGTTTAAGGCTCTTCTTGCAGTATGCCCTGCACATACAGTCTATGTTTAAGGCTCTTCTTGCAGTATGCCCTGCACATACAGTCTATGTTTAAGGCTCTTCTTGCAGTATGCCCTGCACATACAGTCTATGTTTAAGGCTCTTCTTGCAGTATGCCATACACATACAGTCTATGTTTAAGGCTCTTCTTGCAGTATGCCCTGCACATACAGTCTATGTTTAAGGCTCTTCTTGCAGTATGCCCTGCACATACAGTCTATGTTTAAGGCTCTTCTTGCAGTATGCCCTGCACATACAGTCTATGTTTAAGGCTCTTCTTGCAGTATGCCCTGCACATACAGTCTATGTTTAAGGCTCTTCTTGCAGTATGCCCTGCACATACAGTCTATGTTTAAGGCTCTTCTTGCAGTATGCCCTGCACATACAGTCTATGTTTAAGGCTCTTCTTACAGTATGCCCTGCACATACAGTCTATGTTTGTCAACACTTTAGTTTTAAAGATCTACTCTGGGTCTGAACAGTTTTCAATTTCAAGTACTAATGCTGTTGCATATAACGTGCTTATATAATACTTTACCAGAAGTTAAAGCATATAAAAAAAACAGGATGGGAAGGAGCCTTTGCTGTTTTCGAGGGGTGCAGGCTAGCCACATGACGTAATTTCAGAAATTACGTCATGTGTCATGCAGCCAAGTCTATGGACTTTTAATGTTTGGAGAAAGAATAATCAGCGCCCCCAAAGAACAGGACCCCAGCCAAGTCTATGAACTTTTGAAGCGGCTGCCACTCACTTCACACACTTCACACACTTCACGATTGTCTCCTATGCCCAGCTTTGTGTGTTTGTGTTACCAAACTTGAGATGATTTGAATGGCTGAGCACGGAATGTGATGTATGATGATGCATGACGATAAGCGTGCCCCTCACTTCACACGAGTGTGAGTTTTATTCTCTTCCGTTTAGGACTTCACGATGACTCTGTACCTGAGACATTACTGGCAGGATGACCGCCTGGCTTTCCCCTCCAGCAATAACAAGAGTCGCACATTCGATGCCCGGCTTGTAAAGAAGATTTGGGTTCCCGATGTGTTCTTCGTCCACTCCAAGCGTTCCTTCATTCATGACACCACCGTCGAGAACATCATGCTGAGGGTTTTTCCAGATGGCAATATACTCTACAGCGTCAGGTATGGCCCATTGTGTCTTCTATGGGACATTGTTTAAATGTCTGGTTTCTTATTATTTTTGAGGGGCGCTAGCCCCTCCTATGTCCAGCTTTGAGGGTGTGGGGTGTGTGTAAACACAAACATTGTCCTAACACAAACATTGAAGACGAAGGTGAGGACGAAAATTCTGATTGGCCAGAATGAGATGATGTCTATGATGATATGATGATAAAAGCGCCCCTCATTTTACACAGGTGTGATTCTTTTTAAGGTTTTCTGAACTCAACTGCACCCAAAAACCGAAACATTCAGTGGATTTTCTGTGGTCTGGGGTTTTCTGAATAATTAGGCTCAAACAAGTGCTCTGATTTGCCTGTGGACAGTGATGTAACGGTCCACAAATCCCGCCCCCTCTCCTTTTCCATTGCTTCTGAAGAAGCTTTAGAACCAGAGAGAAAACACCTGGCATGGCATACAGGAGTGGATTTTTCTGTTAAAACCTTTTAATACACTTTTGAAGGACCATGACAAAGACTTTAAATGATGTTAAAATGTTGTTAAACAATAATGTCATTATACCTTTAAGTAAAGCCAATCTGCTATTTAGTTTTGCTATTTTGGAAAAACATAGGCATACCCTAACCCAAAATATCAATGAGGTTGAAAAGTATACTCCGGAACCGCCTCTATAATTCCATTCCCCACCATTAGAGTACATATTCTGTACTGTGCGTAACTGTACTGTGGATAGTACAGTACATACCGGTAGGCTACTATAACTCACAGTATTTATACTGTAGTTACTTGAAGCTGGACAATGGCTGGCTATACTTTTAATGCCTTTTTGAGCGTTATCAAGTTTTGTAAATCATTGTGTAGCAGTAATAATAATGAGGGTATATTGCAAGGACAGATAACAATTACCAGTATAATTGGTTAAAAAAAATCTGTGGATTTTTTTATTTAATTTTGAGCTGTGTTGTAGGATCACTGTGACTGCGCTTTGCTCAATGGACTTCAGCAGTTTCCCTCTAGATTCGCAGAACTGCTCTTTGGAGCTGGAGAGTTGTGAGTATATCATGTTCTAGCTGCATCCTTATTCTGGGCATGTCATTAATAGGTCAACATTTGGTGAAAACATGATTCATGTCAGTATCATGATCAATATCATGTCAGTATCATGGTCATTGCAGTATCATGTCTGTATCATGGTCAGTATCATGCCATATCATGGTCATTGTGGGTATCATCATGTCTGTATCGTGGTCAGTATCATGTCTGTATAGTCAGGCCCGGATTGGACAGTCTGGCAATTCTGGGCTGGGCAGTCATGGGGCCGGGGCTGGGTCAAAACAAAAAGAAAAAGTAATAAAAAATACATACGGTAGTAGTGTCTTTGAGACACATTTGGGCCAGTGTAGACTGTAGACCACAAATGCCAGGGCCGATTTTCTGTGCCAGCCTGTGCCTGTGTATCAAATATTATAATAATAATATTGTCAAATAATATAGACCAGACAAACATTAACGGCCTGTTCCTGTAGCACTTACTTTTATCAGCACTCTATCGCCCACTTACCTTGTTGTTTGATCTCCTCTTTGAATAACCTGAATGCCTGAATCACCCACAGGGCTCCTGCTAATGCTAGTAGTCGGCCCGGATTTAACAGGTTTAGGAGACATTTTTGTCCAAAAATACTTCTGAGAACTAAAATCCTTTATTGAACCTTTAAGTATGAAAAGAAAATGGGTCACTCGCAAATAAAAGTGCTCATATGCACACAATCATATTATTGGATAATAATGTAGTTCATCACTTTAATGTTGCCGTTGGTAGGCTAAAGGTGGGACTGGTTTTAATTACTTTAGAGGATGCTGTGTAGCTTAATGATAATACATCATCATTTATCAGTTAATGTATATTTTCTTCTTTTGTATTAAAGTAACTAAAGCTGTTAAATAAGTAAAAAGTACAATATTTGCCCCTGAGATGTAGTAGAGTATAGAAGTAGCTAGTCCATGAGTAGCAAGTAAATCTATGACAATAGACTTGCGTTTAGTTCACGAAGCTGGTAATGCAAATTTGTCTGCTGGAGTGGTAAATAACATTATGGTAGCTGTTTCAGTAGTCTTAAATAAATACCTACATGCATATGACTACAAAGCTCTAAAGCCCATTCTCTTATAGAGAGTGCAGTGATGAGATAAAGATTTGTAGTTTGTAGCAAATGTCTGTGCTACATGCAAATATGATGTCACTATAGTCTATTATTGGAAAAAGTTTAGTTGAAGACACTTCTTTCTCACACCAAGAGCGAAACTTCTTTAGAAGTAAATATATAGGTCAATGCAGACATTTAGCAAATACAAAACAGACCAGATAAAGAATTGTCAGCAGATTCAAGGCAGGCTGTACATGGGACGAATTTGAAGTGGGACCTGCCACCTGTGCAATGTGTATTACTGTGCTAGAGAACAAATTGAATATTTTGTTATTGTTGGATACGATTTTGTCTACAATGCTGTAGACAATGTGGTCCATAGGAGAGATAACAGGCAAATGCTGATGAAAATAACAATTCTTCTTCTTGTAAATTAACCGATGCAGATGTTTACGGGTCAATTTGCTTTCATTTTACACTCTCAAAAGATAAAGATCTATAAGGGTCCATTTGATTACCAACTCTGCATCATTTAGCTGTGGAACACAGGACCACTGTGGTGGTCCCCGGACCATTGGTGTAGGAGAACACTGATAGAGCCTAGTCTTAGAAGAAACTCATGATTGTGTCATTCCTGTCCCCTGCTGTCCATTCATATACTGCCCTCTCCTCTCCTGAAGACGTCCTGTTCGTTCACATACTGCCCTCTTCTCTCCTCTCCTGAAGATGTCCTGTTCATTCATATACTGTCCTCTTCTCTCCTCTCCTGAAGATGTCCTGTTCATTCACATACTGTCCTCTTCTCTCCTCTCCTGAAGATGTCCTGTTCATTCACATACTGCCCTCTTCTCTCCTCTCCTGAAGATGTCCTGTTCATTCATATACTGTCCTCTTCTCTCCTCTCCTGAAGATGTCCTGTTCATTCACATACTGTCCTCTTCTCTCCTCTCCTGAAGATGTCCTGTTCGTTCACATACTGTCCTCTTCTCTCCTCTCCTGAAGATGTCCTGTTCGTTCACATACTGTCCTCTTCTCTCCTCTCCTGAAGATGTCCTGTTCGTTCACATACTGTCCTCTTCTCTCCTCTCCTGAAGATGTCCTGTTCATTCACATACTGCCCTCTTCTCTCCTCTCCTGAAGATGTCCTGTTCGTTCACATACTGTCCTCTTCTCTCCTCTCCTGAAGATGTCATGTTCATTCATATACTGTCCTCTTCTCTCCTCTCCTGAAGATGTCCTGTTCATTCACATACTGACCTCTTCTCTCCTCTCCTGAAGATGTCCTGTTCATTCACATACTGTCCTCTTCTCTCCTCTCCTGAAGATGTCCTGTTCATTCACATACTGTCCTCTTCTCTCCTCTCCTGAAGATGCGTACAATGAGAACGACCTCATTCTCTACTGGAAGAACGGCAACGATTCATTGAGGACAGACGAGATCGTGCTGTCTCAGTTTTTTGTTGAAGAATTCCACCCTTCTTATGGGCTCGCCTTCTACAGCAGCACTGGTATGTATGCACAGCAGTGTTTCTCAAACGTTTTTGTCTGAAGTCACCCCTGTAAAAACATTTTCATCCACGGCCCCCCTGAATTACATTGTTACTTTATAGCACCTTTTGTCATATTACCGACTTTGAGAAGCCTGATGTAAGTTACAGTATGGCTCTCTACGACAAAATGGGTCCCGTGAGCTGCTATAGTAACTACAGTTAGAATCATTTTCCTTCTGTGACAAACAATTGACATTGCCTACATCAATTAACTCTTTAGCAGTGTAGCAGAAACATATAACATAAATGGTTCCCTCTAAAATGACTACTATACAGGCCATGAGGTTTAGAGGAAATAAAAGACCAAGGCAAGGTTTTCTATGGTGACCTTGTTTTTCTACAACAATATTTCAACCACTACAGCACTTAAACACAGATAAACCCTTTCTGCACGCACTACAGTGGGGGGGACATGCGACAGGCCAACAGCACGCCCGCCCCCGCACGATCATGATTGGCAGAGGGCCCCTCTCTATCCTGATTGGACGAAGGCTGGGCCACCTAGCCAAAAACGAAACCCACGTTTTTTTGACCCCAGGGGTGAACTAGGGACAGGGAGGAACTCCTTATATGGTCAGCACACTCTATAGTAGGGAGGATTATCACAACAAAACAAAAAAATAAGTGATATTTGAAAAAAGTTAAATCACTGAATATACCTTTAATGTAAATCACGATAAAAAAGAAAGAAGAATATAATATTTCACAGAACACAATTAAGGTAAAGTTTTGCAGGAAACTGTCAATGCTCCTTCCTTGTTTACACATTATTCCGTATTAAAATAAAGAATCATTGCCTGGGCTGTGGCTCAGTGGTCCAGGCACCTTGGTCGGTAGTCCAAATCTGGCAGTGTGCCGCGGGTTCGACTCCCAATCCCGACGACCTTTACTGCATGTCACTCCCCCACCTCTCTCCCCCATTTCCTGTCAGCCTCTGTCTGTCCTTCTATAAAAAATATAAAATAAAGGTGAAAGCCGCACAAAGAAAACCATTAAAAATAAATATATTATTATTAATTGTAGGCTATACATCATGCCTCATACCATTAATGCCCATTCACTGGAACTCTTGACATATCCAGGCAGTACCATACCATTATTACTCCCTATGACCTACATACTCCATGTGAAGTACATGAAGATGTAGTTGCAGCAACAACTGTTCTTTACAAGATGCACACTCCCAGCTGTCCAGTGGATCTCAAAGCACTGCTATCACACGCTGGGCAAGACCTAAACTGCTGGAATTTGGCGGAAGTACCGCTCAAGGAAATTACGTTGAAATATGTTTACATTCTGCTTACATTCTGCGTTTGGTCGGAAAATATTGTATCCTGGGTAAATACATCTGACACTTCCGGCAATGCCTTAGGTATTTAGGTTGTGAACAGGCTTTTCTCTTTGCAGATGAGTATATGGCTAGTTGGGACCGAAGAGCTTTCTCATTCTGCTTTAACAATATAGAACAGCCTTCCCCTTGCGGTTGTTGGAGACGTTACATCTAGTAGTGTTCATGCCTTCTCTTCATTCAAGAAGAGGCTGAACAAACACCTCCTCAGTGTGTGACTGTAATCCCACAAAGCTCAAGGACTTTTAATAATCCAAACCACACCCCTGACTGAGTAGCTGCAGATCACAGATAGGCTCTTTGAATATTTTTTTCTCAAAGCCTGTATCCGACTCAAAGCTTAATAATAAATAAATAAAAAGATGGAGTTCACATCGAAACTCAGTCACCCTTGTTACTAGCCTACACTAGCACATGTATTAAGGCATTGAGATCTTGAGGCCGATTCTAACAGTAGCCTAGCTAGTTCTCAAACTCTTTTGTGCCTCAGTGCTTCAGTGCCAAGGACCCCCAAAATAATATTTGGCCACAGACCCCCATCTCAAAATGTTTTGTGCCGGGGAACCCCCAGAAGAGATTTTTTATTTTACCATTAAAAAGACATTGAGACTGCGTCTCTTTTACAAGTGGGAACTGGCCAAGAGGCAGAAATTAAATGACACTTCAATACTACATTGTATATTATATTTATTGTATATGTCACATTATAGAACAGCAAATAAAACATCCATGATACACCTCAAAGTACCTAAATAAATACAACAAATCACCAAAGTGCTAATCTTTTAGTGGCAGGGCAAATACAATGTACAAAATATAAACAGAAATAATAAATATATAGGCACGAACAAAGGCTAGTACATATCCAAACATGTGCAGGTGTTGGACTGTACATCTAAGATGATCCTTTTGAAACTTCTCAAAGGAACTTTTAAAGCCAATTTTAGTCTGTACTGTACATCGTTCCACGACTTTTTCAAAAAAGCTCGCAGATTGTCTGCTATTTTTGAGAAGCATGGTTCTAAGTCTTAAGAGTTTTTTTGAAAAAGAATATTTATTATTTATAGCTAAATGCGTCATTTTATTAGGGATTAATAAAAATGGCTTAAATGTCCAAGCTGCTCCAGTGTCTCGCACTGAATTAGTTTTCTCCACTCACTTTTACATTATATATCCCTCCATCCATAACACATGTGTTCATATGTCTGTGACGTGTGTGTGTATGTGCATGCATACATGCTGTATTTTCATCTCTCTTACAGGATGGTATAATCGCCTCTACATAAACTTCATTCTCAGGCGGCATATCTTCTTCTTCATGCTGCAGACCTATTTTCCTACCATGCTGATGGTGATGCTGTCGTGGGTGTCCTTCTGGATTGACAGGAGGGCCGTGCCTGCCCGCGTCTCTTTGGGTACAGTGATCCATGTTAGTTAGTTTGTGACATAGCAAAAATGATTATAATAATCACACCTGGGTAAAGTGAGCGGTGCAACTATACTATTATGTATTGTTGCTACCGAAGGTCGCATTTACTTATGAAAACGTGCAATTCTCGTCAGTCAGTCAGTGTATAACTCAAAATCCCCATACATGGGAAAGCCCCCATATATGGTGCTCAGGTCTCGTGACATCACTATGACGTCAAGAGTAAATGCGATCTGCTGTCACAATTAAGCCAATATGGAAGCCCATATGGAATGACAGAACAGGTTCTGACATTCCATATGTTGATCCTTCCCCATCAAACCCTGTACACTCAAGAGAATGTTCCCGCTACCACCCTTAGATCTCCATATATCGAGCTGACCTGTTGACATTCCATATGTTGATATGACCTCAACATACCCTGTACACTCAAGACATGCTCCTTATATGGCCAGTACAGAATTCATTCCATGTTTATCTGACCCCCCATGCCAAAGCGCCAGCGCTCGCCCAGCAGTCTGCCGTCAATGAGGCGGACGCGTGCAAGCCCTAACCACACCAAAGGGTCACCATGCAACTCCTTGGGTCCAAACGGTTGCAAGGAGTTAATGCTAAAACCGTCTTGACCCTTTAGTGTGGTTTGGGCCATTGAATTCCATGCGTTGAATCACTAGGGTCAACATGCAACAAGACATATCACACCGCAGGGAGTGTACTGTGCTCTATACTGTATTGTAGTGTACTGTGCTCTGTACTGTACTTTGATTATTTTTGGAAAAGATCATGACAGTTACCGTGTGGGGGTCCCCATAACATCCAGACCCCCAGGAACACGCCCAGGGTGCCGGCCCTGTTCTGGCGAGCCTTCCCACGTCCGAAACGGTCGAGAAATGGCCGTGTTGCAGCTTTCCATGCTCGGACAGACACACGGAAGTACATACAGTACATACATACGGTCCGGACACACATGCATAATGGAGTGGAGGCACTGCTAAAAAGAAAGAGACTGATCTACAAGCTCACAATGCGATGTGAGCTTACTATTTTGAAAAACATATTTGAATAGTTCAAATAGCCGGTCTTGAATGGTTTTCAAGGGAGTAAAAAAAAGGCGAGGAAGTTTTGGCATAAGGGGTTAAGCATAAATAGGGCCATTGTGTAGAGGGAAAAAAGGAGCAGGGCAAATATAGTAGCCTGGAATCCAGAGTACTGATTGCTACCTTGCAGTTTTTCTTCTCACTTCGCGAAGTGAGAAAAAGACGAACGTGGCAAATCAGTCTGGATTCCAGGCTACAAATATAGACCCATGGGGTGGACCCCGGTCACCAAAGTACTGTAGGGTTTAAGTGGTTATGGTTCACTTTTAAGCCCAGTAGGCTACAGTACATGCTATTGCTGACGTACAAACCTTTCTTCGGAAACAGAGGTGATAATACAGTTTTTTTAGTTATAGTCTTTCGAGTAACATTTAATTATGTTTTTGTCATGTTTTTGTCACCTGAAATGTTTTCCTATTAGTCTAGTTTTGGTCGAAGAGTTTAGTCGACTAAATCAGTTTATTTTGTTAACACAAATGTATTCTGGTGGGCCTTGATTGAAATAGTAGATTTTACACATGATTGCATGCCTGAAAATAGCGCTGCCGCATTGTGAGTCCCTCACTAACGTTTTAATATTTCAAAATTGTACGTATATTTAGTGTCAGTATAGCTTAGTATTTTGTTTTCGTCAGTGAAAAAAGGTGGTCGACGGATATTTTTCGCCATATTTGTTACTCGACAAAATCAACACTGTCCACCATCATCACTTTGCAGGCATTACCACAGTTCTGACCATGTCCACCATCATCACTTTGCAGGCATTACCACAGTTCTGACCATGTCCACCATCATCACGGGCGTCTCAGCCTCCATGCCTCAGGTGTCTTACATCAAGGCCGTGGACATCTACCTGTGGGCCAGCTTCCTCTTCGTCTTCCTGTCCGTCATCGAATACGCTGCTGTCAACTACTTCACCACTGTGGAGGAGATGAAGAGGCTCAGGAGTGCACTCAGTGGAAGGGTGATTGTGTTGCATGTATTTATGTGATTATTAATGAAAGAATTGTATGGTTGTAAGAAGGGTATTTGCTGGTTGTATATCACCCTTACACCAGTGTGCCTATTAGAGCACCAGGCTTGTGGTTTCACATGGTATATATTTATTGAGGATGACATGGAGTGATGGTATAGAAACGGTAACAGTCAGTAGTGCAAACTAAAGGTACAAACTTGGGCATAAACAAACAATACGCAAAAAGGACAACAGATAGAAAGGAGCAAACTTACATGTACATAATGCATCAACTTGTGGCATAACTGTCAGGGTTCCCACAGTACTTCTCTGATAGAGGGCAAAATGTTTGTGAGGTTACCACCTGGGCCTATATAGGCCTGCCGCATGTGTGCCTAACTAGTAATTAGTATAGGGCCCCACCCACCACTAGAGGAGGAATGAGGTGATCAGCTCCCACTCCACCCCACTCTCAGCTAGAGAGTGAGGGGATTTCGTACAATTAATGTTATTATTACTTTAATTAGTAGTAGTAGTATTTATTTATTATTAATTTCCTTTTCTTTATGTTTCCTTTCTTAATTAGACAGGCCAGTGTAGAGAAACAGGAATGCCATGCAGTACAGCAGTGGTTCTCAAACCTTTATTGCCTTCGGAAGTTCAGTACCCCTTTTCCTAATTTACCCCAAGTACCCCATTTACCCGACTACATGTTGCTTAGAAAAATAGAAAATCATATCTAGCATATTGTTGTTGCTGTCGGGCAGAAACCTTAATTATAACTCTGTATTTTACTACTCTGCCATACACTATTACTACAGTGTCATACAAAAGTAGCAACAATAGCAGATCATCAAGCTTGTACATCTACTTTTTTTTCCTTTTCTTTTTTTAAGCTTTTCTTTACTTACTGAATTTGAATCCTGAAAAGTAGCCGTTTTGGACATATGAGGTATCCACCCGATGCTATGAATGAATGATAATCCACCTTTGGAAGAATATATTGAAGAATATAAATAAGAAAGGGAGTGAAAGACTTGAAATGAGTCCATCCTCAGCACATTTGTCGTCTCCACCAGGCCGAAGGAGGAAGGAGTGCAAAACATACTCTCTGTATGTTTTGCACTCCATCCGTCCGTCCGTGTGTCCGTCCGTCCGTCCGTCCGTCCGTCAGCTAATTTCTGGCACCGTTGGCTTGATCGCAGCCATACTCTGCACACACACTCCCTGAATGCCAAAGCTGAACCTCTGCCCCAAAGTTTTCACATTGGGCTGTTATAGCGCCACCAGGAGACCGCTTTGTGCAAAACAAATGTTTTGACAGTACACCTACAGATTTTGTCCAAACATCACTCCTGAAACTGACAGAATGTGTCCAAAGGTTTTAAAATGCTGTCAGTGGCATGCATATACAAAATATCTCCATAATCAAATATTGGCATGATTCGTATACCCCCTTAACAATCCCCACTGAAATACACTGCCACAGCCATATTGTTAATTTGCGTAGTTCCTTGGGGTTTTCATATGCAAATCACCATGACAGTATTTCATTGTTTTAGTTGGAACGTACTGTACTGTACAATATATGAGCTGTCTCTCTCTCGCACGCAGGCACGCACACACACACAGCCTCATACAGACAGACATTCCCTTACTTATAGTTTAGATTATTAAAGATGTCTCTTTTATTGCTTTCTCATTCTATCTGAGAGTCTGAGGTTGGCAGGTATGCCTCAAAGACACAAAGCAAGTTGTCAGAAATGCTGACATATTATAATGAGCATAAATGAGGACCAATTACATGAAGATAAAGTTGAAAATGGGTGATGTGTTCCTTTAACACAGCACAACATTTTAACAACATCTCCTCTCTCTTGTCATTCCAGATCCCTACCTCCTTCAATGCGACCCAGGCTATGGCATACGATGGCTGTTACCATGACCCTGACATTGACCTAGCGTCCTTTCCAGAAGTTGCCAGCATCCCCAATACAGAAAGGACCGCTCAGTCCCAGAACTCTGGCGTTGTCTCCGGGGAATCTGAGGGAACACGGCTGCATCGCAAACGCCCCTTGAAAGGAAACCTCCAGTTCATAATGAGCAACAGCTATATGATAGACTCTTATTCGCGGATCATATTTCCCATGTCTTACCTCCTTTTCAACATCATATACTGGATTGTGTACATGCATGCATAGATAGCATAGCAGACAGTTTCCTGTTCACTTACAGCATTACTTTATTCTCTAAACGTGTTACAGCTACATTCTGGGACTTATTTTAACCACATTAACCCTATTTTGGGCAAATTATTCAAATTGAAAACACGTCGCGATGCAACACATTGTGAACTTGTAAATTGGCTACTCCCTGTTCGTCTTGTGACGAAGTATTATAGTGCTTAATGAATGAAACGTTATTGTAATCTATCTGTATAGTAGAGTATTTTAATACAATATATAGTACATCTACAGTGCTTGGGGATGGTCTACTCTTCTATTGAGAAATGTAGAACCTGGTGTTGGGTTTGACACCTACAGTTTGACAATGTAAATAAAGGTATTTGAAGCAGACTGTACTGTCTGTAGGGTACCATCTTTGCAATTACCTCGGTGAAGAGAGAGAGTAATAAGTGTAGGCTACATACAACTTATGGGTTGTATCTTTAGGGCCTATCTTGTATGACGATTTACCCCTCATGCCTAAACTTCTTAGGCCTTTTTTACTATTTTGAAAAACATTTAATATTAAAATAGCATAACATCACATCTTGGTGATCTCTTGCAGTGTGTGATCCCTAGTCAGCGATCAATCGTTTAGTGCGGAAGCCACAAATAAAAAAAGACTCCCAGACAACTTAAAAAGTGATACAATGTGTAGGGGCTATAAGGAATAGTTACATGGTGGTATACAGAGTTACAGATACAATTGTATTTCCAATATTGGTTGTTTGAGCAAACTGTACAGGAATAATTACAGCCAACACTTCCCCTCTTATTCCCGGATATTATTTCCCATGGCTACAAGCTTGTAGATCTTCTATTTTCAAACAGCCAATGTGTATACACAAAGGTTTAAGTGTAGTAGTGTAGTGATAGTCACTTCTTTTGGGCTTGTTTTCATGGTTGCTTCTTTCTCTCTCAAAATCTGGCAACGCTGCTTCTGGAGCCTTGAGCCCCGGGCATAGAGACACCAGCTATAACACTTGCCCAGTTCACATAGTCACATCTTCCTACTGGGCAGTACGTTCCCGGGGTGTTAAGGAAGTAAGTAACATTACACAACTATTTATGGCAACATGGCAAATCATAATTATGTAGTGAAGATTTTAATATCCTTTCAAGTGAATTAGTCAGATATCCTGGTTACCATCACAATAAGCTCCAGAAATAACGCTTGTCTTACTTTAGTCTGCTGCCCTATAAGAGAACATAACACACAGTAAACACCAGTATTTAAAAGGGAGAGATTTTGGTTATCTAATTTTGTAATCAAACCATTAAGTTTGTGTGTTCCAGTGAGCCACCAACCACACAAAAACAGTTGGGCTTATTTTACAGCTAGATCAGATACAGAATATTTTATAATTGGATGGCCGTACAACCTGTTGAAAAATATAAACATACACTGTAAAAGTAAAAATAAATATGGCTGTTATGAAAACATATCGATAGACAGATCGGAGATGGTGTGTTCCAGGAACAAAAAAAAAATCTCCTCTGAATCAGAGGGGAAAAGCAAAGTACAGAGGCAACTCAGGTCTGATTATACTTAGAGGGTTTAAGTACTTTTTAACCTGCAATGCTGAGCAGGACATTGGTTGTTGGCATGCATTTTATGAGAAGCCGCGAAACCATAGGGACAGTTGGATTGAAAAGCAATCTGACCCAATCAGCAGCATGCCATGTAGGCCATACGGCTCGGTGGCATATGACCTGGCATCTCCTGGCAAGAAGCCATACGCAATGCGCATGTTTGTTTACAGTCATACCAGCACTCTCACCCAGTCCTTTGTGCTTTCATGGAAACACCGGTTTTGAATTACGCCTGTCACTGAAAGCTCCGAGGCACACCTTAGGGCCTGCGTTGAACACCAGACCAAACATCACCTCTAATCTACTGCAGGTGACATAACCCTCGGGGAATGGATATCTAAAGTGTGTGTGAGAGAGAGAGAGAGAGAGAGAGAGAGAGAGAGAGAGAGAGAGAGAGAGAGAGAGAGAGAGAGAGAGAGAGAGAGAGTGTGTGTGTGTGTGTGTGTGTGTGTGTGTGTGAGTATTCTGAGTATCAATTATCTGTTTATTTATATATTGTGGCAACCCAGGGGAGAATAGGCAAGATTCACAATAGGCTCAGAGTCAGAGTCAACATGTAACTTAAATTGTCTTTTATTAACTAGTTAGGGAAAGGGGAAAACGTCAACTTAGGGTTCTTCTAGCCCCTCTCGGAACCCCGTGGGTCAGCCCAATCGATTCGTGCCGAACCGGGCTACCCGTGGGGTCCCTGTGCGTAACTGTTTTCGTATGTAATTGTTAGAACGCGGACATAAATATCGTCGGATACGTCGTGTCTGCGCTGTTTGAGGGCTTTTGTTCGTTTGAGGGCTTCTGAATGTGTGAACTATAAGTGACCGATTTGGTCGCTTTGATTCTTCTTGTTTATTTACCGTTTATTGTACCGCCTCCCGATGTGCGGTTGGCTTGTGCATGGCTACGTTCCTGCCTCTGATCTGCTCTGTCATAGCTATAGCCACTAGCTAGGTACAATGAGGTGTCAATAAATAAGGAAGGAAGAGAAGAATCAAAGCGACCAAATCGGTCAAACAAACATTTAAAATAGATTAAAATTATTAAAAATACTTAACGGCTTCCGCGCCACAGGAGATATTCGCAGCAGTATGTATAGGTACTTATAGTTGACACATTCAGAATAACTCAAACGAACAAAAGCCGTCAAAGAGCGCAGAAGGACGTATCCGAAGGTATTTATGATTATTTATGTGTGCGTACCCGGTGGCAGGGTGGAGGTGGAATAGGACCCCATGATCTGGGTCTCAAAAATGTCAGAAACTTCAGTACCATTGGGTTCTGACTTGTAGGGCTAGGGTTCCTCCTGTATGGGGCTTGGGCTTCTATGCACAGTCCTGTGGGCAGAGCAGAGAGAGAGCTAGTGACTAATGTATTCAGGTGGGGGAGAGAGCTGTATGCTCTCCCTTGTGGAGTTCAGTCGGACTAGGAGGGAGGGAGAGAGAACGAGACCAGGTGAGCCACAATACACGCACAGCACATCCAAGTGGGTCCAAAAGTTTGAGTCAAATCTTGTACTCACTTGTGAGATATCCCCCATACCAGCCTCCTCATGAACAGAGTGATTCCTGCTTCCTCACTCCTCCATTTGTCCAAACTGACTCCCCAGGCAGCTTGGGCGTCGGCTATTTAAAAGCTTCTGTTGATTGCCTTACTGGCTGCAGGTGCGTCCATGTCCAGGCTCCCATTGGCTGCAATACCTGCAGGGTAATATACCGTACTCCGTCTATCACCTCCCCCAGCCTCCTTCTGGGGGGAATAGGCCTGGCTGTTTCCCCTGGTTTGCCATTATATATATATATATATATATATATATATATATATATATATATATAGAGAGAGAGAGAGAGAGAGAGAGAGAGAGAGAGAGAATGTGTGTGTGTGTGTGTGTGTGTGTGTGTGTGTGTGTGTGTGTGTGTGTGTGTGTGTGTGTGTGTGTGTGTGTGTGTGTGTGTGTGTGTGTGTGTGTGTGTTGTATGAGTATGAAATATCTGATATATCACAGAGAAGGAATGGTTGTCATTTGTATAGAGAACAGAAGAGAACAAAAATGTTTGTGCAAGATGTGTTTGAAGTCTACAGGAGTCAAAAGAGGTATGAAGCTATTGTCTCTCTGGCCCTACCTGGCTGAGATTGAGCCTATGACATTGCAAGGGCGTGCCGTGCGTGTGTGTGTGTCAGAGAATGATGCTGGGAAAGTGGCAGTGCTCACTGCTCACACACAGTCAAGTGATCAGACTGTAGGTTAGTTTCTGTCAGACAGTCAGTCTTTTTTTTGAGTGAGGCGAGTTCAAAACCGATCGTCACTAAGGGAATGTTCATTAACTCTCATTCAAGCAACAACCTTTTCTGGGATTTGGCTCTGGGATTAAAACTGGATTTTTGCTTTGCTGGTCTGGAATTAAAACAGGACTGTTGCCGTGCCGTTGGCAAGAAATGTGTCTCTCATGGAAACAACGACCAAGTCAATATGAAGGCTTCAGACATGCGTGATGGAGTCAGAGCTTCATTACCACGCAACTCCTGTCTCACCAGGTAGTGTTATAGCCTATTATGCCATGTGCTGCTGCATTATACAGTAGGCCCTGTGTGTGCTTTATTATTATTATTATTATTATTATGCATTTTCCTCCAATCATGAGATTATAGTAGTGTTCCAAATGTGTCTGATTTCTTTGCATCATCTCTTCCTATTTCCCTTGTTCATCCTGTATCCTATGTGATTGGATGACATTGGTATCCCAACCTGAAATTACATTTTCATGAACAAACTATCAGAATACATAGCTATTTTATTTAACACAAAAAGTCACTTGCTGCACCTTTAATTTATGCTATACACTGACTACACGCATGCATTTATTTGTGTGACCATACAGAAATATCTCTATAGAGCGTCGCAGTCCCGCCCCCTTTCAGAACGACGAGGGTCCAGGAAATAATTCCCCATTATTTTTCCCCATAGATGTTTCAAAAAGTATTTATTTAAAGACGTTTACACAAAGTTCACGACAAAGCCAACTCTTGTGACAATAAACACAATGTTTTGGGCCGATCAAATAATTAGTAAGAAGGAAAACAAGACAAAAAGTGTTGTACCCTGCCTTTGTTTTCTTCTTACTAATTACAGTATTTGATCTGCCCAAAACTCTGCCCTGTGTTTATTCTCATGATTTGACACAACAAGAGTTGGCTTTGTCCGTGGCGTAAACGTCTTTAAATAAATACTATTTTGAAAAGTCTATGGGGAAAATGAACGGGGAATTATTTCCTGGGCCCTCGTCATCGGTGGGACTCCAACGCTCTATAGCAGGGGTCTTCAACAGGTCTACATGTCTCCTCCAATTAGTAGGAGATAGACTGAAGGCTACAGTATATATACTGTATACACTATACAGTATATATACAGTATAGTACTGTAGCCTTCAGTCTGTCTCCTACCAATTGGATTCCCCAAAACATTTACAGATGTTTGTCATGGATACCATGCATTATACAGTACGGTCTATTAGCCTATTTGTGAATTCCAAAAGCTGTGATAAAGATAACGGCATTGTTCCACAGCATGTATTGACACTTGACTTGTACGGCTCTTAGTGACTAAAAGGTGTGTCTTTATCTGCACACATTGAGATGTTTACTTTAGGATTATGTATTTCAGCAACAGCCATGATTAATTTATTCCCACGACCACCTTGAGTGGACACAAGTGTAAAAGCTCTAAAAGATAGTAGTATACAGAGTTATGGTCAACAGCGAATGCCATTATGTTAGATACAGTATAACTGCGGTCCAACACTTTTTAAACAAATGATTAACATTACATAATATACTGTTCATTCCAACACACACTACTTATGGTCAAAGAAAACAAACCATCAAGGAGGTTGAGTCACCTACAATTCCCTCATACAGTTAGCTGTTTTAAAGGTGCTGTTTGCTCTCCATTTGCTTTTTGGCCTAAAATAAAACATGTTGTTAAAGGTTAAAAGCTCTAATCATAACACTAATTCAGTGTTCAGTGTTCTCCGGCTCTTAAGTAAAAAGAAAATACAGAAAATACTGAAAGAATAGGGATGCAGGGGTTTCATATATATATATATATATATATATATATATATATATATATATATATATATATATATATATATATACACATACTATCACACAGATAGTGTGACTATGAGTACCAGTAGGGGCAAAAGTGGCGCTGTTGTGCCAGAAACAGAGAGAGAGAGATAGTGTTGCACTGTTCTCTGAGAGAGAGAGAGAGAGAGAGAGAGAGAGAGAGAGAGAGAGAGAGAGAGAGAGAGAGAGAGCGAGAGAGAGAGAGAGAGAGAGAGAGAGAGAGAGAGAGAGAGAGGCAGGGGGAGAGGGGAGTTGCACCACTCAGTTCACACAGATTCTTATGTAATGGGTGGTGTTAAGAGATGTCCCAAACTGGCCTCTTCTGTATAGTTTCTGTAAGAGCTCCATCCTGTAATGGCTCTGTGAGTTACTGTAGATTATTATGTAATAGGTGGTGTTAAGAGATGTCCAAAACTGGCCTGTCTGGTCAGATAGCTCTGATGTGCACTAATTGGACAGAACAATACTGTGGCTTTCTTATCATTTAACCCATTAAGACCTGAGGCCGATTCTAAAAACGCCTGCTGAATCCCAAAAGTTTTCTGAAACACTTACCTGTTTTATGTTTGTTTTAGATTTTTTTATAAATTAATGCCCTACTACTTTGTATTACCACAGTGACACACAGAAGCTCAATTAACTGACATACTGTACAGTACAAGCTCAAAGCGCGTCGCGTCGACACGCATTCTGAACTGTAATTGAATCCTGAAAAGTATAACCGTTTTTGTTTTTTTTAGACATCTGAGGTTTCCACCCGGCGACAGCGTCGATGCATAAATACCTTTTTCATTATATTCATTTCAGGACCAGGAACGGTAAACCAAAACCATGTGTCAGAAGTTCATATTGGTTCCAGATCCTCCTCCTCCTTTTAGTCACAGGTGAGCTCATGACATCATAATAAGCATGTACAGTATTCAAGGAAAGGGAAGGAAACAATAGAAGGCATGCAGATTGCAGACGACGATGGTAGAGCATCACTCATCTCATCATCATTAGCCTGGCATCTGACTGAGGCACTAGCACTGTCTGACCTGTTCCACGTACAGTCAGTGTTGGCAAAATATTACTTTAACACTAATATACTACTTATTACTTATTACTTTAAAAAAAAGTAATAAAGGTACACTACTTATTACTCCCTGAGAAAAGTAACTAGTTACTTATTACTTTACTTATTACTTTTTTCTCTCGCCTCCAGTAATTGCATATTTTGTCCCCAAAAGTCTTACTTTGCATTTTCAACATTAGCAGTCCCCCCTCCCCTATTCTGCAGTGTTTATTTAACTCTAAAAAGTGTACTGTATAGTGTACACATGGTGATGGGTCCATTTGTACACTCATTTGAATTAAATGAACACTAAGACTTTTACTGTATGAATTAATTAATTACAGTCTAAATGAAAACCACACCTGGGCAAAAGATAATGAAATGCAATTTTTGAACAACTTATGTTGTTTATTAAAGCAAACAAATGCTATAGTTGCTTAAAAAAATATATACATTGGTCACAAAAAAGAAACAGTTTAGGTTGTTGTTCCGTGTTCCGGACGGTTTAAGGCCCGCCCTTCTGCATCCGATACTTCACACATACGTACCGACGAGTGTGCATCGTTTCCGTATCCGCTCTAGAGTCTAGATCTAGAGCGGATCAGCAGTCTGCAAAGCAACTTGACCCCTATCCAGTCTACCATTATAAATAAACACTCAAACCCACAGTTCCACCAAGGCTCGTGAAAATAGTAATAATATTACTTTTGGAAAAAAGTAAATGTAATATTATTACTCAAAATGTGAAAGTAACTAGTTAAGTTACATATTACTGGAAAAAAGTAATAATATTACTGGAAGTAGTATATTACTTAAGTTACTTGCCAACACTGCGTACAGTACAGACAGTGTCATGTAATCACCATACAGTATGCACACACACACACCGCACACGCGCACAGACATCACAATGGCTCCTAAATATAGATAACCTGCTTGTCTAGTTTTAGTATTGAAGCCAAGAAACAAATGGAAAAGATGTGTGAAGAAGGAAGGATGCGGAAGTTGTATTGAGGGTTATCTTTAATATACTGTAGGCTACATTCACACAACACCAACCTGTGCAAAGATAAGCTCAAATCTATCAAAACCATCTATATATCTATAATTTATACCATAATCATGAGATATGAGATAACAATGTAAAAAGAAAATAATAAGAAAGGAGGTGAAAATAAATTCTTAAAGCATTTATGTATGAATTAAAGATTATTTATACAATATTTTGGTCTAGTTTCCTTTTTACATTCTTTTTATCTGGTATACGAACGTCCCAGCTTCTAACTTGTGGGTACCAGAATCTTTCTACAGAAAGAATGTGCTTGTGCAAAGCATTCATTAATTCATCTGTGCTAGCTGTCATGAAACCTCAATATGAAGTCGTCAATGCAGAATGTTCAAGACACAGTAATATATGATGACTAATAGGAAGCTTCAAATATTGGAATGGAATATTGTATAAAGTTATTGTTAAAATTGAGCATTTACTCCAATGGTGGTAGTCTGTGTTCTCTTTCACCAGGACAGGCATCCTGTTCCCATGCACCACCGTCTCCGCCTCCTCCCCCATCCCCACCTATACAACTTACCCAAGCTGTGACTAAATCATCTACCCTTGCCCCATCTACCCCACCTCTCCTACCCCCATCTACCCCACCTCTCCTACCCACAACTATCCCACCTCTCCTACCCACAACTATCCCACCTCTCCTACCCCCAACTATCCCACCTCTCCTACCCCCACCTACCCCATCTACCCCACCTCTCCTACCCCCATCTACCCCACCTCTCCTACCCACAACTATCCCACCTCTCCTACCCACAACTATCCCACCTCTCCTACCCCCAACTATCCCACCTCTCCTACCCCCACCTACCCCATCTACCCCACCTCTCCTACCCCCATCTACCCCATCTACCCCACCTCTCCTACCCCCATCTACCGCATCTACCCCACCTCTCCTACCCCCATCTACCCCATCTACCCCACCTCTCCTACCCCCATCTACCCCATCTACCCCACCTCTCCTACCCCCATCTACCCCATCTACCCCACCTCTCCTACCCCCATCTACCCCATCTACCCCACCTCTCCTACCCCCATCTACCCCATCTACCCCACCTCTCCAACCCCCATCTACCCCATCTACCCCATCTACCCCACCTCTCCTACCCCCATCTACCCCATCTACCCCACCTCTCCTACCCCCATCTACCGCACCTATCCTACCCCAAAATACCACAACTCTTCTACCCCCACCTAATACTTCTACTCTAGTCCCATCTAATATTTCTACTCTAGTCCCACATATTTCTACTCTAGTCCCACATATTTCTACTCTAGTCCCATCTAATATTTCTACTCTAGTCCCACATATTTCTACTCTAGTCCCATCTAATATTTCTACTCTAGTCCCATCTAATATTTCTACTTTAGTCCCACATATTTCTACTCTAGTCCCATCTAATATTTCTATAGTCCCACCTAATATTTCTACTCTAGTCCCACATACTTCTACTCTAGCCCCATCTAATATTTCTACTCTAGTCCCACATATTTCTACTCTAGTCCCATCTAATATTTCTACTCTAGTCCCATCTAATATTTCTATAGTCCCACCTAATATTTCTACTCTAGTCCCACATACTTCTACTCTAGCCCCATCTAATATTTCTACTCTAGTCCCACATATTTCTACTCTAGTCCCATCTAATATTTCTACTCTAGTCCCATCTAATATTTCTACTTTAGTCCCACATATTTCTACTCTAGTCCCATCTAATATTTCTACTCTAGTCCCACATACTTCTACTCTAGTCCCATCTAATATTTCTACTCTAGTCCCATCTAATATTTCTATAGTCCCACCTAATATTTCTACTCTAGTCCCACATACTTCTACTCTAGCCCCATCTAATATTTCTACTCTAGTCCCATCTAATATTTCTATAGTCCCACCTAATATTTCTACTCTAGTCCCACATACTTCTACTCTAGCCCCATCTAATATTTCTACTCTAGTCCCATCTAATATTTCTACTCTAGTCCCACCTAATATTTCTACTCTAGTCCCACATACTTCTACTCTAGCCCCATCTAATATTTCTACTCTAGTCCCATCTAATATTTCTACTCTAGTCCCATCTAATATTTCTATAGTCCCACCTAATATTTCTACTCTAGTCCCACATACTTCTACTCTAGCCCCATCTAATATTTCTACTCTAGTCCCATCTAATATTTCTACTCTAGTCCCACATATTTCTACTCTAGTCCCACCTAATATTTCTACTCTAGTCACACATATTTCTACTCTAGTCCCATCTAATACTTCTACTCTAGTCCCACATATTTCTACTCTAGTCCCATCTAATACTTCTACTCTAGTCCCACCTAATTCTTATACCCTAGCCTCATCTACCCAAACTCCAACAAAAACCGCTAATAATTCAACAACCCCTGAGAGCACATCTAAAACAACTTCCTCCTCCACTCATACCACTGTAACATCCATCACATCGCACACTACAACAGGTAAGATACCCACATGTGGTATGGCACAAGCTTTGTCCATACCTGGGTTTAGAAAACTCCAAACCTCTCGAACAAACTAATATGAGTCCTTCTAGACCTTTCCCCCAGGACCCACCTTCTCCGAGCTCACTTTGCTACTCTGACTCAAGGTATAAGACTCTATAGGCCTGGTCTTTAAGATACCCAGTGCTCAGATACCTTTCAGACTGCCACAACCAAAACACACAGTCATTCACATTGCTAAATAAATATAGTGTAATTGTGTAATTGCTGATCTTTTGTTTTGTTGTTATACTATGCTATTTTAATTGTTATTCTCTGTATGCTTTTTTTGTTTTTTTGACCACTGGTCTTTGTAAATGTGCCCTATAAATAAAGTTTGATTTGATTTGATAGTGTCACATATGTGCCCACGGGTGTGGCATGATAAAGATACATAAATATATAATTATAACATAAGGTGATCAAATCATAATTTAATACCCTGTCCCGATGATAATTTAATGGTACCAAGTGTAGTTTTGGCTGAAAGACTGAAAGCACTTTTTAGAGACTGGCTGATATGTGCTGAGTGTATTGGAAAGAATTGAACATTCGTCTTTGGACATAAATGTGGCTTTGGTATTTAGGCCAGGTAATCTAAGCTATAAAGGGGTGTGACCCAAAAGAAATTGCAATAGTAATCATTCAAGGTATTTCATGATCCTTGGGGTCATCCAAATAACATTAAAATCACACCCATGTGAAGTGACTTAACCTATCTTAAACAGCTAACCTATCTTAAACACCTACGTATCTATTGTGTCCTCAGAGCCAACACATGGACAAGGCAATTTATTACCACAGTCCTGCACCAATGAATGTAAGTACAAACCAAAACAGCAGATCTACAAGCTCACGGCGCATCAATCAATCTGTGTGTGTGTGTGTGTGTGTGTGTGTGTGTGTGTGTGTGTGTGTGTGTGTGTGTGTGTGTGTGTGTGCAGGGCCATATACAACAAGACATACATAAATCTGAGGGACAAATGGCGAGAAATAGACAATAAATGTGTATGAGAAAGACAGGGAGGCAGAGGTTTTGAAAAATATATAATATCGACACGAAAATACCTATTTATCAAGGTATTATAGGTATGATATGATATTTGATAATAATCGCATTCTACACTTTCATGGCTGTACATAGACAAGTCACTGCATACAACACTATGATCGTTAGGGCATGCCTCTTGGTGAAGATGTGCACTCTACTGAGCACACGTTTCTTCTCTTGAGTTCACATCATTCACTTTCAACAAATACCTGCCTGTTTACTCCTTTATATTGCTGCCAATGGCCAGGGTTGTAACAGCAAGTAACATAATGTTTTGCCATGGGAGAGGGGTAAATGAATGTGAGAGTGAAAACTTCACTGGTCAGCTGCCATATCTTCCAGAGGGATTATATATATTGTAGCTGACCAACCAGTGCAAGCTCAAATGCCAGCACTGAAATTAGCATGTGAGACCTCCATGCGCAAGGAACTACCCAATTCCTTGAGCAGGGGACGAGGAACATTGATTTGCACTGACAATACCTGAAAGTGTTGATCAAATACTATTTTGTTGCCATCTCTGTGAATATATAAGGTTATGATATTATTTATGTGATAAACAATTCATCACATCGTTCAGTTTCTTTACCCAAACCTCAGGCGTGGTTCAGTGCTGGATTGTGTTTGGTTAAACTCGAGCAAAGACCAATAACCAGGTGATAATCTACTGTATTATTGTGAATTCTTATTCTTCCTTACAGCTGTGTACTACTGGATGGAAGTCACAGTGGACCTGACTGGAGATGAAAAGAATGAGTCAGACATCAATAACTGGGTACAGTATAGGGAAGAAATCCAACTGAACATGGACTACATCTATGAATAAAATAAAGTGTAATTATGGCTTAATAATTTATAGTCAGCATAATGTTTCTGTTTTTCAGCTCCATCGCTTGTTTGAAAATCACTTGGACAGCTGCTTGCCATACAAATTTACATTATTAGAAACCAATAGAACTACATCCACAGCCCCATACAACTTCACAACGACAATGACTACTACTTACAACTCTACAACAACTAAAACTAACAATGTTACAACGACCAAGTTAGATTCTACAGCAACGACAACCAAGTTAAAAACACCAACTATGACAACTGCTTCCAACTACACAACAACAACCCCAGACAACCTTACGACAAAAGCTACTACGTACAACTTGACAACTACAACAGCCACTATGTTTCAAACTTTAACACAAAGGATGAAATCAAGACAAAGAGCAGCTACGTATTCTCCAACAACAGCAACAACTACCAAGTTTACAACTACAGCAACACTAACTACAACAATTTCCAACGACACGACAACATTGAGAGGGCCCTCCAGCACAACCAGGTATCCGATCTCGCTCTAGTGATTCCTTGTAAATGAATGAGTGACATTCCGAAGCCCGCTATTCAAATCAATCACAAATACAAACACAAATATAACTTACAATTTTCATGAGTTTTGTTCCAAAGCCATTTTCAAAGCCAGGCAAAGAATATATCTCTGTAAAAAAAGATAAACATTTTCTATTCAGTCATAAATGAAGGTATTTATGAACAAATTAGACTTACTGTCACATTCTTTTGCAGTGAGATGGCTGGTACCCACCTATTTCAAGTAAGAAACATTTTTGTGTGTTAAAACAAAGTAATGAGAGAGAGAGAGAGAGAGAGAGAGAGAGAGAGAGAGAGAGAATTTACAATTTAGGCATTTAGCAGACGCTCTTAATCCAGAGCGATTTACATTAAGCAAGAACAAAAAAGCATGGGAATACATCACATAAAAACATTTATCATGAAACATGCGTAAGCTAAGAAAGTAACAGTGGAATATCTATATAATGAAACTATACATATAAACTATACATATATGCTACTATGCTTTACATATGTACTATGACGTGCTATGACTACATACAATTATAGTGCTGTCTACATAACATGCTATAAGTCTGTATCAAAGAGAGAGAGACAGAGAGACAGAGAGATAGAGAGCGAGCGTATGTTAATCATTGTGGAACTGTTTTTTCTAACAGGGCATTGATGTTTCATGTGTCAATAAAACCGGATTTAGGTCAGTAAAAAATAATTATATTTCAGCACTTTTAAATGATGCATCATGGCGTCTTTACATACTAATATTCGAACTCTTCATATAGAAAGACAAAGTGCACAGTCCTACTGAAAGTGAGGCAGCCCACACATCCCTGTTGTATCCTCCGCACACTGTGCCAGGGTGGAAACAGCTCTCTGCAGGCTCATATGGTGGGGACCAGAGTGAACAGAGTGGGTGAGTGAGTCTCACAAAATATAGCAATATAATTATATTGATATTGTGACAGATTTAGGATATCCTGATTCGTGATATGGCATGAAGTTGTTGAGATATGTTCAGATAATAGTAAAATAGATGACCATAAACTGACGTGTCGTGAGCTTGTAGGTAAGCCTTTCTGGTAAAAGGATCTGAGTATCTTTGTCATTGCACAGGAAGGACTTCGAGAAATGACGAAATGAAGTGTAATAATTCCCTCCAGTATCCAACAGCATGCATCTATTCTGGTTCGGCAAATAGCTCATGGTAAGCAACTCTGCATTATGGAAAAGAACATTTAAAGGGATGTAGAGCACCGAGTGGGTAACTATGGAAGTTGGAGATCCATGCCCCACCCGGCTATGCAATACCCGTTGTCCGTGCCCATGTCAGAGTAGGCATTCTACCCATCTGTCAGTGTCCCTGTTATGCCCACAACTGTATGGAGAATTCTGTATCTCTGTGTCCCTTTATTCCTATGGAGTTCTGTGTCAGGCATGCCCAAATATGAAGTCTATGCATATGTCAGAACATCATGTGATGTCAGAACAGGCCAGGCATTTGTGCTGGTTCTGGGCAACGGTGTATCCGACGGATTCGACACGGGCAATGCATCCCTGTGGTGGTGTGGACGCGTGTGTCGAATCTGAGTGCGATGCAAGAGGTTTTAATAGTAGAATTAAATACACGAGGGAGCAAGAATACACAAGGAGAAACACTAGGAAACTACTAGGTACTAGTAGGAATACAAGGAATAAACACGCTGACTTACGTTGATGAACTGACAAAGGAACTGAAAAACCAGGGGAGTATAAATACATTAAAGGACACAGGTGAACTCAACTGAAAATCAACACAGGGATTGGCTGGGGGACTAAGAGGACACAGGTGGAGAACAAAAACTAATAACAGTACAGACAAGGCAGGCAAACAGTAACAGGGCAGACAGGAAACACTAGGAACAAAACAACAAAATAAAAGCTTACAGGGGTAGCCTAAGGTAAAACTCAAACTGGAACTAGGAAACCAAGAACACACACTTCAAAAAGAGCACAACAGAAAAGTAAAACTCCAACTAAAACTAAGAACAAGGGACACTAGAAAACATAACACATGTCACGGAACGTGACACACATGTACGTACGTATGTGAGACAAAAGAATTATGGAAAAATCACAGCCTTCTGACCTCCTCAGAGAGGCCGGGGGCCGTGATTTTTCCATTTATTTATTTCTTAATATGTTTATTTAATTTGAAAGTGAAATATCCCATAAATAAGGCAAGAAAGAGTTTGGTGTGATACTTTTTGTATTATGTTCTTACAGCAGTCAAGAAGATGTAATGCCTTATGTGCCTCCATGGACTAACACAACTGGCTTTGAGAAACTAACAGGTAAGTTATAGCTATGAAATAATAGCTATGAAATAATCATAGATCACAGAATTAAGTATTTATGTTGAAAATGTTTGAGGAAATACATGTATACATTGCTCTTTGAAAGACGCATGCTTTTACCGTATATGGTATATCTTTTACAAAGTAGCTTATAAGCATTAGTTAAAATAATGTACAAATATTATGTATGTACTTATAATGTTTTCTTTGTTGCTGTTCTATTATAAATTAGATTTAAATGTTAATGCATGTTGTGGCTATATTTCAGGTGGTGGTCAGAAGAGGTCTTGCAACTGCTCTGCTTATTGCAATGGAACTGGTTGGTGCATTGTCCGCTAATAAGACTGAGCCATATCTGATATTCTTTTGAGCTATAACAATTGTAATATGACTCACAACCCCATGATTCCTATGTTGTTTTTTGTTACCGTTTCAGATGCATACTATTATTTGAAAATTTCAATTCAAGACCCCAGCATTACATTTTCAAACATCTCATCTCTGGTGAGTTCCACATTTGTGTGCATGTGTATTAAATTTGACCAAAACGTGACCAAAATTGGGAGACACCACACAAAACCACAGTGAGGCACGAAGTTCAAAGTCAACGTTATTTTATTCCACTACTGTACTACAATAAAAGCAGAGCAGTGGGATATATGGGCAGACAGGAACATCAATTCAATGTCCAATAAAAAAGGGGGGGTCTTTCGGAAGTCCAGGGTCATTAAAAGCACTGTAAGATGTAGAATGGAGAGTCATTAAATGCCACAAGGTCCAACAATTACAATCCATGAACAGATTAAAGTGTCTTGTGCATTAGGGTTTTTATTCCCTTTTTCCCATGGGGCCCATTTGGTTCATGCTCCAATCCAAGTCCTTCCTCCTCCTCTGTCCTTGCTGGCAAAACTGCCTCACCCTCCGACACTCTGGCCTTTAAATATGAAGAGCCTTCCAGCCTAGCACCTACAGAGCGTCGCAGTCCCGCCCCCTCGAGAGACCCGGAAAATAAATCCCTGTTCATTTTCCTCATAGACTTTTCAGAAAGTATTTATATAAAAGACGTTTACGCCGCGGACAAAGCCAATTCTTGTCGTGACAAATCATGACAATAAACACAATGTTTTGGGCCAAACAAAGCTTTTTTGTTGTTTTTCTTCTTAGGAATTATTTGTTTGGTCCAAAATATTGTGTTTGTTGTCATGATTTGTCATGACTCGAGTTGGCTTCGTACGACACTTAAAAGGTCTTTAAATTAATACGTTTTGTAATGTCTATGGGACATGTCTATGGGACAAAATTGGGATTCATTTCCTGGGCCACTGAAAGGGGTGGGACTGCGACGCTCTATAGCAGCCTGCAATGTAGTCGTTAGCTCATGACCTGCACCTGTTCTTACTTATTGGAGTCATCAATGCTGACCTGTGCCACTGCCAGTAGAATGGCTTCCAAAACATTGCAACTTGTATAACTCAAAATGAAATAATAAAGAAAGCATGCATGCATGCACACAAAATCAACATATTCAACATAAAACCAGCTATAACACAAATTCAGTCAGCTTGACACTCAACACACCTTTCTGTCCCTGCCAGCATTGCACATATTTAGCAGATCCCGTAAATTATAGTCCAGACAATTGATGCTTGTGCATGTGCTTATTCAATATAAACAAGCCCCCCTATAACATCCCCAATTTAACTTCCAATGCCAAAACCTCTAAACATCGATCATCCTGTTTAACAAAATTGAGCAGTAGTTCTGACCTGATAAATGTAAACAGCATAGCTATACCTTTTTTGCAACAAGATGGGGGGATTGAACTAACTTACCTACTGATGTCTTGATGTCCCTACAGATTTCTAACCCACCACCTTGTATCCCAGCAACTGGGTATGTTGTTATATTTGCACACACATGGCTTTATAATCAGGAGAGTCAGACTATTATTTATTTTGGATGCCTGCCATGTTATTTATTTTTAGTCACTGACTGGATTCTTTGAATGGTTTGTTCATTTTTGTACATTACAGTTGTGCATAGTATCTGTTATGGAGCTTGTATTCAGTTCATTGTTGTGCACCTACACTGTAGCGTATAATCATGTAATGTTAGACCATTATGATATTGTTTCTTTACAGTATTTTGTGTCCATCGCCTACTATTGCATCTGCATATCAGGTAAAGACCTCCCCAAATTACTTTCATATGCCTTTAGTTTAACATGCCCTTTTGAAATCAATAATTGAACAAAATATTAGTGCTGTCAAAATCAATTGGGTCAGTCAGAAAATAGTCCAAATTTAAATTAAAAAAAATCCTAATCTAAATGCAGAACATGCTTGAACTTACAGGATAAGTTAAAATTAAGATCCAAACGTGATGAATAGTTTACATTGTTACGTCAGTTAGTTCAACTTACCCACAACTCATAAGGTCTACAATAAAATGATGAAATAGAAATACAATTCATTCAATGAATTGGTTTATCTCAGAAGAACTAAAGAGCACAATGCATTTGTTTTATTTTGTATGCAGGGTGCACACCTAGACTGTGGAGGTGGAACAACACAGTGAGTCTGTCATTAATTTACTGCGGTTCACACACAGTACACAGCATACAGTCCCCCTGTCAAGGGTCAGCAGGATTCTGCTGTATTTCTTGAAAGTTACACAGCATAAATATATAAACACAAAACTGTAGTCTGGCCTGGGCCACGGCTGAGTGGTCCAGGCACTTAGGCTGGACCTAGGCGGGTTCGAATCCCAAGCTGTCAGCCTTTGACGCATGTCCCCCCCCCCATCTCTTTCCTGTCACATTACTGTACCCTATCAAATAAAGGCAAAAAAGCCTAGTAGTCTATTTAGTCTATTTTTCTCTTTCAACTATATTTAGTAGCTAGACCGTGCACTCCTTATCCATTTTTAATTGAAAGATAAAGTAAAATTGTAGTGTACTGTTTAACCCAATCCAAGCCATCCACGAGAGATCTCGAGGAAAGCTATTATTACCATCTGGGCCATCCATGAGAAACACGAGATTTGATTAAAAAAAATATCTAAAAGTATTATTGGTACCTTCTTTTTCGCTTCCGTTCAGCTAGCATCCACAGGGTCCCATTGTGGAAACAGCCTACTGTACATGATAATCCCGTTTATGGTAACAGAATGGAATCGGTTTTAATGTATTTGTTAAATATTTCCTTTGGTTATGTGTCAGTAGACTCAGTACTAGTTCAGCAACATGTTGTAAAAAGTACGACTTCTAAAGTACTGCTGTCTGTTTTTATGCTGATTGAAATATACTTCATATAATTGCATTTCTGTTTCTAGTCTCCAGTCATGTGATGTGATTCTGAGCTTTGCCAGAGAGTTCCCTGTGTGTGACGTTTTAGCTGTTGCAACGGCTGTGCTTTCTTCTGCCAAATACATTGATTATAATGGACAATTAACCAGAGCCGGTGAGTGTTGCAGACTACATACAGGTGGTAACGCATAGGGCTGGGCAATTACTGAAAATATATTTTCACCAAAAATATATGGCCCAGCCCTATCTCGCATATCCATACGATTGGAAATCCCTGCCTCTGATCGTCTGGTTATGCAAGACTCACACACATAAAATCAACAAAAAAATGTTTGTAAAGCTTGTCATTCATGTCTGAATGTATCGATCACACAGCAATTTGTTCGCATTCGAGAGCTGCTGGAAATCCACTCCAGTCAAAGTTCACCTTTCAATCCTTGGATATATCGCCTTCTGAGTTTTGTTCACCTGAAGTGGCTGACATCCTCACATGGTTTGTATAATCTCCAGAATCATCCCATGACAAAACGCATTAGAAACTGAACTTGTCATGTCAGTCATATAGGCCAGAGCTAAGTACTGTACTGGATCCTTTTCCATAATGAATAATGCAATAATGCTATTGTATGAATATGTATGAATAGCATATTCACTTTTGTATGTCTCGTTCTCTTTCTAGTCCAAAAGGTAAAAGTGCATGCGTGCTCCTGGATGACACATGGACACATGAACAGTGTAATGGGATCATTCCATCTTCTGCCACAACACCAAGCTCAAACACAACAACACCAGAACCAACCACTGTACTGCAGAATACCACGTCCACATCTGTGAACACAACCTCATCCCCAATGAATACAACTAGCCCCGCCCCTGTGAACGCAACCTCATCCATTCTGAATACAACTAGCCCCGCCCCTGTGAACGCAACCTCATCCATTCTGAATACAACTAGCCCCGCCCCTGTGAACGCAACCTCATCCCCAATGAATACAACTAGCCCCGCCCCTGTGAACGCAACCTCATCCATTCTGAATACAACTAGCCCCGCCCCTGTGAACGCAACCTCATCCATTCTGAATACAACTAGCCCCGCCCCTGTGAACGCAACCTCATCCATTCTGAATACAACTAGCCCCGCCCCTGTGAACGCAACCTCATCCCCAATGAATACAACTAGCCCCGCCCCTGTGAACACGACCTCATCACCTCTGAATACAACTAGCCCCGCCCCTGTGAACGCAACCTCATCCCCAATGAATACAACTAGCCCCGCCCCTGTGAACACGACCTCATCACCTCTGAATACAACTAGCCCCGCCCCTGTGAACACGACCTCATCACCTCTGAATACAACTAGCCCCGCCCCTGTGAACACGACCTCATCACCTCTGAAGCCAACTAGCCCCGCCCGTGTGAACGCAACCTCATCCCCAATGAATCCAACTAGCCCCGCCCCTGTGAACACGACCTCATCCCCAATTAATCCAACTAGCCCCGCCCCTGTGAACACGACCTCATCCCCATTGAATACAACAAGCTCCGTCCCTGTGAATGCAATCTCATCCTCATCCCAATTCAATAAAACAACCTCTGCCCCTGTGAGCACAACATCCTCCCTTCATAATATTATAACTACAGCTGGCAAGACCACAGTGACGACGGTGACAGTACAATCCAACAAACCTAACACAACTGCCGGAGGTCCTTTGAAGCCTGTTGGATACACCACAAATGCCCCCACCACCATTACAGGTATAAAAAAAAAACTTTTCTTGGGTTTACGAGCAAAAGCTCATCTAAGCAAAGGTTCTTCCTTTCTTCATTGTTAAAAACGGCTGTTCTTGTATTCTGCATACCCTGATAAAAGCTTGGAACATCAAATAATCATCCTCAGAATCACCAACCACCAACAACACAGCGGTCAGCAACGAGCAAGCTGCTGACAGGTTGCTGGAGTTAACCAAGGACGTTTCCAAACTCAACTCCAGTCAGGTGGAGCAGCTGGTGTCCAACTTGGAGGGTCTCCTGAGCGGGCCCAACGTCAGCCTGGCCCTGGGAAAAACCTCCATCAATATCGTCAGCAACCTACTGGATGCCCCCACAGAGACTGTGGCTTCCTCTTCCAAAAGGTCAGCTGTGATCGACGACGAGAACATTTGACTGACTTATCAGTTGTCAAACGATAAATCTCTTTGGATCTGGTTAAATGAATGCAGATTTTACTGTGTGATTGTAGAGACAAGAAAGCAGTATAGTACTCTATCACTACTATTGATGCTAATAATAATAATAATAATACATCTGTAATTGTTTGTATCAGGCTCATAGGAATTGTTGATACAGTGGGACTGAAGCTGGTCTTAGCAGGAGATACAGAGACCATTCTGTCCAAAGCTCTGGCACTCTCTGTGAAAACAGTGGACGGTGACTTTGAGGAGACCACTTTTTCTGTCTCAGACCCCGACACTGTACAGGTATGACACAGACATTAATACCGGTAAGTTAGTAGGTCAGAGTTAGCCTGGATATAGACTAGTATTTCTCCATGGGGTGGTAGAGCCCACCAGGGGGTGTAAAGAGATGGTGGTGGCGCTGGAAACAATATTATTTCCCTGCAGGGATTGAACCCATTCGAAAACATGTAATGGCAGTAGCAGTGATGCATGGTGTTCAGTGGTTGGAATCACAGTGCTATTAACTGTCCCATTGGTGTCCTGTTGTCCTGTAGGTCCATGGCCCTCGCAGAGCCAGGAGTGTGAATACGTCCGTGCCTCAAGCCTCAGTCAGATTGCCAACATCTCTCATAGAGCACCTCAGCTCTCAAGAGCAGCAGCAGGCCTCCCGAGTCCAGTTCAACTTCTACCAGAAGAGCACACTGTTCCAGGTATGCTCTCACTAGTCCGATTCAACTACTACCAGAAGGGCAGTAGGGCACACTGTTCCAGGTATACTCTCACTAGTCCGATTCAACTACTACCAGAAGGGCAGTAGGGCACACTGTTCCAGGTATACTCTCACTAGTCCGATTCAACTACTACCAGAAGGGCAGTAGGGCACACTGTTCCAGGTATGCTCTCACTAGTCAAGCCAAAGCAGGCCACATGATGCCATCAAAAGTAAAGATGGAGTGCCACATTTTTTGTATTTTTCCAGTTTTTCATGTGTCTATGCTAGACTATTTTAGTACTTCATTAGACACCCTGGAGTCGTTTGTATGTGCAATTATGTATTCCCTTTGTATTTAGGGTTTCTTCCTGGAGGCTGAACCCTTGACAGTCAAACGTGCCAATGAAAAAAACTGTAATATAGTGACATCACATTATCAGCCCCTCCCCTAACCCCTCCCCCTTTATCATACAACTACAGCTGTGGGTGCGGCTTAAGTTCAGGTGGATCACCACCCATCACCACCCACTAGGGCGGCAAACCAGGCATACTTAATGAACTGGTGGGGACCACATAAAAACGTCATTTTAACAAATAGTGTACACTTTTAAAAAAAAATCATCTTCCTTATATAACCTGACCTGATGATCATGTTTTAGGGTGAAAGAAAATCATGGCACTCCATCTTAACTTTTCCTGTGTGGGTTGCGTGCAATACGTTAGTGATGACCAAGTGGAGATGCCTCATTGGCAGAGTGGTAGAAATGTGGTCTCTCATGTGGACGACAACGATTCGAATTAGGACTGCAGCTACAAGATTAGAAATCTCAGTGGTTCCAAATGTTCTCTTTAGGACAAATCCTTGGGAGATCAACGCAAGGTGATTAGTGGGATCGTGGGTGCCAGTGTGGCCAACCTGACCATCACAGGACTGAAGGAAGATGTCTATATTCACCTGAGGATCTCAGAACCTATTCCGGTGAGTAAAAGAACCGCGCACATGTGCACACACACACACACACACACACACACACACACACACACACACACCAATAAACATGAATTATGAATTATGAGTAATTTATCATAATCTATGTATTTATATTCTTTACTACAGGCTAACTTTGTGGCCACATGCGTTTTCTGGGACTTTTCCAGAAATGGTAAGTTGTCAACTGTCTGAATGAAACAGAGATATACAGTACTAAATATGAATTGATTCTGATCACAGGAATGTTGATGTGCGTGCTATGATGTGTCACTGTAGATGGAGCAGGTGGATGGAATCCATATGGCTGCCATGTCCGTAACAGCACGGACAATGTGACCACCTGTGGTTGTGACCACCTAACCAGTTTTGCCATACTACTGGTACGTACGTGGTAAAACGTGGTTACCTTCAGAATCACGTCATCCACCCAAATATAACAGTTTGGTGACACTGGTGCATTCTTTGAGACACGCATATGGGTATTTCGAATCTGCATTAGCCGAACATACACGTTGTTACATTTTATCATTTCTTTCCGTCATAGCGCAATTATGGTATTGTATAATATATAATTAGTATTGTATAGTATTGTAGTGCAGGTGATTGCAACAACCACCAATGCAGTGAAAAATGAAAATGGGGCCGCCAAATTTCTGTGATTCTGCCAATAATCATATTCTTTGAGCCACAGTCAAACAAAGAATCAAGTGACATCGATCCCCTTCCCCTATTCACACATTCTAGGACATGATGTATATGTAGTCAGAATAATAGGGCTGCAGCTATTGATTATTTTATTGATTGTTTCGATTAACCCATTCTGACCGGGAACCCATTTTGGTGTTAGCATCATGTTATGCTTTAGCTATTGAAAAATAGCAGATCTACAAGCTCATAGCGCGCCACCGAGTGGCGCGCTATGAGCTTGTAGATCTGCTATTTTTTGAAAAATCGAAGAACGACTGACATTTTTATAATCTGATCTCAGGTCAGAATGGGTTAATCAGACCAGTGTGTGTCCAGTGGAAACCTCGTATGAATCTGATCTCAGGTCAGAATGGGTTAATCGAATAATGCTTTTCATACATTTATTTTTAAATAATAAATACCTGTGATATACAGTAACAGGTTGAAATTACGGCAACTCAAGGAATGTGTTCAAAGTACACTCAGTTAATTTCCTCACTTCAGTCTTTAGAAATTGTCATTACATTTGTTCTCACAGGACATTGCCAGAGAGACCATAATCAGCCGCATAGACGCAACCATCCTGACCTACATCACATACATCGGCTGTGGGATCTCCGCCATCTTCCTGTCCTTTACCCTGCTCACATACCTGTCGTTTGCGTAAGTCAGAAAGCCACACGCCACACCTGCTGTCACCTCACTCACAGACGGCACCTAGATCATGCCCCCATGGCATCTAAAATCTAAGCTTAAAGATGATTCGAATCACAGCCAGACACCACTAAACCCAGCGATGGTTATTTCCTTTCTATTGGACCGCTTGCAGGAAGTTGCATAAGGACATCCGTGCTAAGATCCTGATGCAGCAGTGCCTGTCGTTGCTGCTTCTCAACCTGACGTTCCTGGTGGACTCCTGGCTGGCTCTCTACCCGGACGCGGTGGGCCTCTGCATCTCCACGGCCTGGTTCCTCCACTACTTCCTGCTGGTCTCCTTCACCTGGATGGGGCTGCAGGGGGTGCACATGTACCTGACCCTCATCAAGGTGTTCAACACCTACATAACCAACCACTTGCTCAAGTTAACACTGGTGGGATGGGGCGTCCCACTCGTCGTGGTCATCATCGTCATCGCGATTGACAAGGACAACTACGGCTCGGTCAACTATGCGAAGTTCACCGATGGCACTTCAGACGACTTGTGAGTCTTAACATTAACACAGTGATGTACAATGTGCAGTAGCCTATAGTGTATTATTATTAGGTTAATTTGAAAATTACATGTCCACCATTTTGGATAGATCTATCCAAAATGTGTGTGAATCATGTTCAGATGTTGGTATCATCTGTGTTTTGGAAATACAAAAGAATTTCTGGTGGCAGAATATTTCCAAAATGGATTGGCTTTGTAGCCTTTGTTCTTTGTGAGACACAGATAAAAGCACTCCCAGATTTTGAAACCTGTCCATAGACACTCTCCTTGTCCTTTCTCCCACAGTTGTTGGCTAAAAAACGACATTGCCTTCTACGTGGCAGTGGTGGGTTACTTCTGCATAATTTTTCTGTTCAACTGCATCATGTTTGCGTTGGTGATGGTGCAGCTGTGTCGCATCAAGAGGCAGAACCCCCACAACCAGCAGCATCGCAATATGCTACAGGACATACGCAGTGTGATGGGAATCACTATGCTGCTGGGCCTTACCTGGGGCTTTGCTTTCTTTGCATGGGGGCCTGTGAGTCTGGCCTTCATGTACCTGTTTGCCATCTTTAACTCCTTACAAGGTGAGCTTCACTTGACTTTGTCCAGTACAAAGCAGGGAGTACGTGCAGGAATTCATGTAGTTTTATAGGTTTCCAGTCTAATGATAATAATAATTCTGTATTTTATATAACTTGTGTGTGGTCAATTAATGTTTTCAAAATAATATGTTCTACTGATGAAGTTACAATATAATCAAATATCGACCAAAAATATGGATTGATACGATGCATGGTTAAAAATGTAGAAAATATTAATCTCTGACCAATCAGCTAAGGGCCATTTTTGTCTTGCAGGGTTCTTCATCTTCGTGTTCCACTGTGCGGTGAAGGAAAACGTGAGGAGACTGTGGAAGACCTACCTGTGCTGTGGCAACCTGAGAATGTTAGAGAACTCAGGTTAGTTTCAAACTATGCAATGTGGATACAAGTGGCTCATTTATTAAACTAGAGCGGTGCCCATTGGGCACTAGCCTACTTGGAACGATGCAAGTTGGAAATGAATGCCCCACCCAGTTATTATGTATGTGTCCCTTTTAGGCCCATATATGGAGTTCTTTGTCAGGCATGCCCAAATATAGAGTCTATGCGGATGTCAGAACATATTTGTGATGTCAGAACAGGGCAGCTCGGCCTGGGCTGCTCTAGCAGTCCAGGCACCTAGGCTGGTAATCCAGCCTGACAGCGTGTCCCATCAACCTTTTCTGCATGTCTTCCCCCATATTCTCTCTCCCCCTTTCCTGTCAAACTACTGTAATATGTTCTTATTGGCATCTGTTACTGAGGCAATAAGGTTGCCAACCATTTGTCTCATACAATTAAAAACCAAAATAGATTCCAGACAATAGATTTTGATAGTTTTCTAGTCTCTTCGAAAAACAAAGTGAAAGACAGAGGTTTGAAATATATTTGTGTAAATGTGTAAGAGAAGTTTTACAGGCATTTGATCCTTTTGTTGAACTTGTCTCTTCATAGACTGGAGTCGCACAGCAACAACACAGAAAACCTGGAGTCACACACAGTCGAGGACGATGCATTCTACGGTAACTAAATTATATAAAGAGTATGGTATGGTCCTGACCTAGCCTGGTGAAACCACTCCCCCTGCTGGACAACTCAGGCAGAATGAAAATCTGGTGAGGGGGGAGGTGTTTACCCAGGCTAGTCCTGACCTGCTCTATATAATAGATAATAGGTTATAGTATAAAAATATAATAGGTTATAGTCATTATGTTGTTATCATGAGATTGTAACAATCGCCCCCTTATGTCTTAAGGCAAATTATCACTAAGGAAAAATTAAGCGGGATCGTATAGGATTATGTTCAGAATCATTTATATAGATAGCCAGACCTGAATGACAGCATCTATAGCAGACAGTACAATTCAATGATATCGCCTTTCCCTGTCTCTTTCCCTATATTAAACAAAATACACAGGCATACAAACTTAAACCCCCAAACAATAATTACTTCTCAAACCCCCCCCCAAAGTCAGCAAATAATAGTGTCCGCGTTCCCCTCAAGATGAGGCGCGCGCACGCGAGAGTCTATATATCCTTGTCCCAAACTCCCGACGCAACAAAAAGTTCCTCTTCTCCAACAAAACGATCCAAAGTAAATAAGAAAACGTTCGGGGTACCCCTATATTTGTAATCCAACGAATCCACACAGAACAACTTCTCACCGGTATAGCTGTAGCATTGATATAGCCTCCAGACACCGGCTGGTTATCTTCCTCTCCGATCTCCGGTCCCCGTCGGCAGCGGCACAACGACGCCCAGTCCGCCGGGCCCGACTGTCCTATATAATATTAATCGCCAAGGCTGCAGATTAGTTAATTTACACGCTAAGTCGCGGTCATAGTGTAAAATCCATCTGGCGCCTGAAGCTCCTCCGTGCAGGCCTGCACTCTGTTTGTTTGTCGATCCCCTCAAGATGCACCCTTGGGTGGTGACAATCAACGAATCACTGAACGCTGTCACTCACCCCTGTACAAGGCTATTACCATAATTGTGAAACAGAAGCTAATATTTAAATAATCAGCGTCACATGTATCATTTCATTTCTTAAATAATAACATGTATAAAGCAAAACAAAGCAGAAAAACATTACAAATGTGCTTCGTCACAAGATAACCTTTGTTATGTTGAATCTAACAGAATTTAACAAAAGGAATGTCTTCTCTCCTTTAAGGCATCTGTGTCCAACAACTCCTCCAGCCCTTCCCCTCTCCTTGTCAGTGACCCGTCATCATCATTATCATCATCATCATCATCGGAACCATTCAATGGCATCGGTGAGCGAATATATAGTTATGTTAACATTAACATTAATTTAATATATACATTTTTTAGGAAATTAAAAAATATATTGTTTTTTTTCTCCACAAAATGAAGAAAACCTTAGATTTTAAAAACAGAGCAATACTGCCTCACCAAAGTTGGTATTGTGACTTTATTGTCAATTACTTGAGAAGGGGACGGACAGGCGGACAAGCTGCAGGTTTGTCAGAAACACTTTTAAATGCTTTTCATTGCTTCAATATATATATATTGATATTATATATTGATATATATTGCTTCAATATATATATATATATATATTGAAGCAATGAAAAGCATTTCAAATTATTATTTGTCGCTGTCTGGCAGAAACCAGCTAACTCCATTTTTAAGAGTAAATATATATATATATATTTACTCTTAAAAATGGAGTTAGCTGGTTTCTGTATATATATATATATATATTTACTCTTAAAAATGGAGTTAGCTGGTTTCTGCCAGACAGCGACAAATAATAATTATATCAGGATTACAATAATAGAACATGGCTTTCAGTGTCATTCATGACCTATTGATCCTCTTAATCCAGCACTGGTTTGACCTTTCACTTTTCAATAATTAAATGTGGAATCCTATAGGCCACTGGATGCAGTGTTTGGTCATGGCCATTATAGCACTGTTAGATATATATTACGCAATATCTGTATTGTGTGTGCTCTTATTAGGGTTGCATTTATCATTCATTTCTGCAGTGATTATGCTATTAATTACTTTTCAATTAATTTAATAATTGAGAAGCTATATATTGAGTGTGTGTGTGTATATATATATATATATATATATATATAATATATAAAGGCTGCATAATTTATCATTATCGTATCGTTATCGAGGTATGAACATGTGCAATATCAGTATTGCAAACAGGCAACGGTGTTGTATCGTATCGATATCGCACCATTTGGCAAAAATACAGAGATATGACATTTTGTCCATATCGTGCAGCCGTAATATATATATATATATATATATATATATATATATATATATATATATATATAGTCTCAATGAATCGACGCAATGATGCCAGCCAGGTTGAAAGTGTGGGGGGGAGGGGGGATAAAGTTGATTTATTATTTTATTATTACACTGAAATAGAAGCCATTGTATTGCATCAATTTAAAATAACTATATCTTGTTTGAAATTACCACTAATGAGGTCATTAGAGTAAGCACAGCCCGATCCTGTGAGACGCAAAGCAAGACAGAATTGGTACCATCTTATAATGAGCACTAGTGAGGACCAGTTATATGAAAATAAGGTTGGAAATGGGTGATATGCAAATGAAGTGTTTCCTCATTTTGCTGAGGACCCGGGAACCACCTCAAGGACTTGAGAACTATACAGTGCCTTAAAAAACAAGTAAAGGTTTCATGGGGTTTTTGATGGCATATGGGAAATCTTGGGCATTGCAATAGCGTTGTCACAAAATATTGATTAAAGTAAAGAAAAATTATCTATCAATAAAAAAGGGGCGAGAATCAAATTGTGACCTTAACAAGAGCTTAAATGTCACCTGCTGTTAGATGTGAAGAGTGCACACTGCAGTTAAAATATTAGCCACTATATGGCAGGAGAGGACTTTACAACAAGAGCTCAAGTTTCCCCACCTTCTAAAGGACAGCAGCCACCAAAAATACTAGAAAAGTGCATTCCTCAGCTCCCCTTTCCTTGTATGAGTGAAAATGTAATTTTGAGAGTTACATAACATACCTGTAATGGTAATTTACAATTAAAGGTGTCTTCTTTGACTCAGATCTCACTTTTAATCTCCAAGTTAAAAAGGTTGTTCAGTCAACTTTATTGCAAAGATCAAGTCCATCCTGTCATTTGCAGACTTAGAGGTCATACAGGCTTTTATAACCTCCTGCCTAGATTACAGCAATGATCTGCACACCTGCTTAACACAAAAGTCCATCTCTCGCCTGCAACCGTAAAATGCTGCCGCCAGGCCAACACTAAAAAGCGTGCCCATATCACCCCCGTCATGGCAACTACCTGTGGCTTTCAGAATTTATTTGAATATGCTTTTAATAGCTTTTAAGGCCCAAAATGGTCTTGCCCCCAGTATATCAAGGATCTGCATCTGATGCCTCCCTATAATCCACCCAGCACCCGAGATCCTCAGAGGAGGCCCTCTGAACAGGCTTTTTGCAAGCACCCAAGCTGCGGAACGCCTCTGGCAATTAGAAAATACAATTCTGTCATATTTTAAAACACTTCTGAAAACACATCTGTTTAGGAAAGCCTTTCCTGTCAGTACGTTATTTCCATGTAATTTTGACAAAAATGTCCAACACAAGCCAGGATGGCGATGACCCCTGGCTGTACTGTAATAACCAGTAAGACGCGCAAACGCGGGAAGCGAACGCAGCTGAGACCCTGCAGATCATGTCTGTCTGTCTGTCTGTCTGTCCCGCTGTTACTGTATATGTGGACCTGGCCCCTTTTGTGCCCATATATGGAGCTGAGTGATTGCTGATGCAACACACTCCATATTTGGACGTATAGCGGGACAGACACACAGACAGACAGACATGATCTGCTAGGTCTCATAGTAAGTGCTCACTGCATTCGCAATTAATGTAAAACTCTGTGTCCCACTTTAGGTAATCCAATTAATGACACATTGATCACAGCCGATGAAGAGCCCCGTTCAAGACGTCATCCTCAATGAGATCAACAGCCAGTACAGAAACCAGCAAACGTCTTAACCACTCGAAACATAGAGCAAAGATTCTGCAAAAATAGGCAATGTACAAGCTCCCAACGCATCGCAAAGCAACACGTTATGAGCTTGTAGATCACATATTTTCGGGGAAAGAGGTCGTTTGATGTAATCCGAGGTTGATGTCTTTTTACATAACTTTATTTGCATGATTATTGAGAAATGACTGAAGCAAGTGTCATGGAAATTGCTTGATTAATGTATATTCAGCACTTTGGTGTCCTTGAGCTAAGCTATAGGCAATTTTTTTTACATAAGATGTTTTGTATTTGTCCAGTGATAGTTTAATGTACATCTCTGTTCTATGGAGGTGACAAACATTAACAGTCCCTGTCTTTGTAAATACTTCTGTTGTCACAAAACACTTTAAATAAAAGGTGGCCAGAAATCAAGTTTCTACAAGTTTCAAACTTACCAAACTGTATCAGTGATTCAAATTTTGATATTCTGCATTACTAACATTATTATTAAAAAACGTATATGGCTATAACAGACATACAATTTATTGTTGCAGACCGTGTTGAATTTATTCAAGTCAAGACATTTGTTTCCAACTCTTTTTGCAGGTGGCCACTGCTTAACAAGATGTTTTAAAGCGGGGCAAAATAAGCATTCGGCGAACTGTCAAATAAATAAATGTAACAAAGAACACAATGTTCATCAAAGGCATGAATGTGGTCTGTATCTATGCAAGCAACATTCACTTCTTTTTTCCCCCATTCATGTCCTTTACATCCATCAAATTAAGTTTTAGAAAAGTCAAAACCCAATATGTAAAAACAAAATCCAGCAGGAGAAACTAAGAAGGTGCTATAATAATAATTATTATAAAATGTCACATAAAAGCAATACAAGCACCAAAGGATCCTTTTCCCTTTTAAAACACATTTGGACTTTTAGCATTTCAAGTAGTTCACGCAAAATAATTTCTATCAATTACACACCCCATGAAGCCTTGAATTCATGAAGATTTTGTTTTTGAGCCATTCCTGAGCCAATACTTTGATGACCGGGTTATTGTTCAATATGAGACTCGGGAGACTTTTTGAGTCTCATAACAATATTGGCTTAGAATTCAAGGCTTCATGGGGTGTGTAAGTGATGAAAACAAGTAATCGTTTTGGGTGAACTACTCCTTTTAGCCTGATGTATACTAATTGTAGTTGTGCACGTGTATCAATGCATCGAAAATAGCTGATCAATCTCACACTGTGTCGCACTGCAACATGTTGTGAGCTTGTAGATTGGCTATTTCGGTGTGCAACACACACACGACAAGCGTAACACAGGCTTTAAAGTCTCAGTGGTATAGGGATGGGACGATATATGATATTGTTTATCGCGATCAATTTGTTTCATATCTGGCGCCGGTCTAGAGGAATGGCAGATATGGAAACAGCCCGTCCATTACACGTGTGGAAATGACCATTTTGTAGTAGGCTCAACAGGGTGGTACTGTCCCTACATTTCGAATCTAGGCTTCCATATTTGTACTACATAAGGTTAGCATGACTTAAGAAGCTTATCCTCTACAACAAAATCAGACGTTTTGGAATACTCCAGATTCAATACCAAATGTGCATTATATAATGTGTTCCATAAAGGGAATCAACATCAACGCATCCATTACATCCAGCCATGCTCTGTTTGAAAAACTACAGGTACAGATTCAACATTACAGCAAGGTAGGTCTACTTAACGCAACAGCGACAAATGTTGACATTTAAATGTTTTTTACATTATGATACTGTGTTATACTGTATACGAATGTATTTAGCTTCATGGCTAACATAGTAGCCAGTGGCCATGGGACTATATTATCACAATAATATTGTGAATCTCAATTAATTTGGCCACAATAACGGTGACATGAAATGTTCTTATGGTCCCATCCCTACTCAATGGGCAGGGTCAAACTGCCTTTTACACATCCTGCAAAGCACCGAGAATCAAATCACACTCAAGCCACAGTGACAGAAAAGAAAAAAAAGGTTAACAAAACAAAACCCAAACTTCAACTGTGCTCAGGTTATGCTGGTTTCTACCACGCAAAAAGGAGCGGTGTATCTCGACATTCCAAAAGTAAGGTAAAACCAAGTTAACAAAGTTAGATTTTTACCCTACATCTCAGTGTATGAAATCAGTGACTTGCCAATCAGTTTTGAGAGCACATGCAAGAAAAAAATTATAAATCAACAATTCAAGCCACACATTGGACAAAACGACAAAGAAAAAAAAAAGAAAGAAAAAAAGTACAATCTCTGAAGAAGTTTGAACAAACACATACGATGATAAAACAAGACATCTAAAACAGGGTTGGAAGAACGGTTTGACACAGAGGGGTACTAAAAACAGGGTCATCTCTCCCCGCAGTGCTACAGCTTACAAGGGGAAGGGGTTTTCACATTCAGCAGGCAGGCGGGGCGAGGGTGGAGGGGAGGGCTCTACTTCTTCCATACCGTGTAGAACACCCATCTGAGACATTGCATTAAGGAACAGATCATACTATAAAAAACAACTATAATGTAGCATTTATGCACATCCACTGCAAATCTCGCTCCAACTCAGAGGAATTGTTTGTAGGGACCTTCTTCTGATGATAAAGGGTGAAAAGCGGCTTGAAAGATTACAATTATGTTTTGTGTTGTATTCAGTGCTTGGACGTAAGGCCCTGCATTAGCATGGGCTAGCCTCGTGTAGCCAGACAATATCACTGGGGAAAAATATTTTGCAATGGCAGATTCGTCTGGGTACGCATGGCTAGGGTCCTGCAGCAACCGATGCAAATGTAGCAGTTGTTGAAAAATCCTGCACCTTTATCACCAGATACCAGTGCACCTGAAGCATGTGTGGTTCTGTGAGAAATGTTGTTCCCAAAAGGTTACGTGCATAATGCATCCATTTAATAACCTAATGCCAAGCAGTAGTCCGTAATGTCCATCTGTCTGTCCATCTCTATTAATTGCCAGTGTTTGGGTTAAAACGAGTGAGCTTTCTCTCGCTCTCTCTCTCTCTCTCTCGCACGCATGTGTGCGTGTGTGTGATGTCCACAGTCAGTTTCTCTCCCTCGCTCGTGCATGTGCTTTTGTAGTACTAGACGTTAATATTGCAGGCTTATGTGGGACTAAACGGTAATTCATTTTTTGTTTTGTGGATGGGAGCAGAGGTCAGAAATAAGAACATTGCAGCGCATGCGGGAATGGTAAAAAATCCACCAAAAACAGTCCCACGCAGGGGCACTCTATTTGAAAGTGCATAAAAATACAAACAAATCAGGAACTATCAGTGTCCGTATTAAATTAGCAGTTATATATTTTTCTATACAGGAAAACATGCGATTAAAGGCTGGCGGCAAGACGGTTAATGAAGTGGTTGCACCACGTATAAATAAATAAAAGGTGTTCCAGGCTTTGGGTCCAAACTCCACACAAATTAATGGAAATGCGATTTCAAGGGGTAGTGGTTAACCAGGCTATGAAAATCTTTAACGTAGCTTTTTTTAACGTCGTCAAAAGTGGATGGAGCAAATCATGTGTGTGACTCATCGGGAGATCTAAAGGTCAGAGGTCCTTTGACGAAGTTTCAGTTCTTGAGCGATTCCCACGACTTTCGTGGAAAACGACAGCACAGAACTGCTAAAACTGCGGAGAAATGGCGGAACCGGTACTTAAACAATAAGGGGACATAAAAGTGTCCTTCATCCCAAGTCAAGTGCCGACATTGGGAGGAGCTGTTCTTCATGTGTAATAGGACTGTCCATGCGTTTGTTTTTACTTACTGCTTTCTGCTTTTTATGCTGTCGTTTGTTTTGGTCGAACTCAACTTTCTACACTGGTGGACAATTGAAGATATTATATAATGCATTCTATTCATACCTGGTTCTCATGGGAAAGAAAAGGTGCAGGTAGTCTTATCAGCGTAAAAATATTTGTACAGTAACGGCCCACAACTACTGCATCTATTCATAAATAACCTCTGGCATGTTAACTTGATTTGCAGGTTTCGGAAACTGCTCGACATACCTTTACCTTTAGAGAGACATTCTAGCCAAGGGGTGGGCAATTATTTTTCCCAAGGGGCCAAATGAGAAACAAATAATATTTTGCAGGGCCGGGCCAAAAGGCTGAACTTAATTATGCATAATTTTATTTAATGCACAATTTTATTTCTATATAAAAAGCAGTAAATGGCCATTTATGATGATGTACAATAAGAGCGCCCCTCATTTCACATGGGTGTGATTTACTTTCTACTAAGACGTTTCCTTTCCCAGTTGAAAACTATGTGACTTACCGAACGACCTCGGACTTACCGACCGACGCGGCGGTCGGGTCAAATGGATTTCGCCCTCCCTCCCATTTTGGGGTAGTTGTTGATATGTACAGTAAATAGCAACATAATTTTTGTTGTACTTTAGAATCGGCCTCAGGTCTTCCAAGACTGCTATAGCCTATAAAGGATACAGCTCCATGTACGAGGGCACACACACCACCTCCTTAGAGAAGTCCACGGGACACGAGAGCCTTCCCAGCTGCTCCTCATAGAGACCCAGAGCCTCCGTTAGATTCGCACAGTTGCCCTGACAACACAGCAACAAGGGAAAGAACCTTAGGGTCCTGTTGTTTCCCAAACAGTGGGTAGGACACATAGTTATGGGTCCCCTTAGTTTTTGTTTCCTACATTTGGTTTTTAATTATTATTTAAAAACATTCCCAAAACACTTTTGATAAATTAAAAACAAAACTTTCGTGAAGAAATTAAATAAAGACAAATCAGAGAAATTCTATAAATTAGAACATATATTTAAGAATAAGAAGTAGTGAAAATAGCCGATCTACAAGCTCACAACGCGGCACGAAGCGACACGTTTTTGCTATTTTCACTAGTTTGGGTCCGAGCCGAATACCTAATTTCTGTTTTGGGTCATTGGCTGAAAAGGTTTTCGAACCACTGCCTTAGGTGGTCGTTATATACGATATCTCTGAAAAGGCATATCTTGGAGACATCGTTTCATCTCTGTATCGTCTCGACAAAATGTATCACCATAGCCAGGACAGATGTTTGGGTTGGGTCGCGGACCAATTTTCATGGTTTGCGAGTAAATATCCCCTTTAAAAATATTTGAAAAAGTATTTCCTAAATAATAATAAAAAACAAGTAGTGAAACTAGCAGACCTTGTAAATCTGCTATTTTTACTTGTTTGGGTCCAGGGCAAACGTTTAATTTCTATTTGGCGTATTGAGCTAAAAGGGTTTTGGGAAACATGCACTGCCCTAGCCCTAGGCCTAGGGACATATCTGAGATAATCTGTAAGACAAAGAAAAAAGGCTGTCAGGCTTCCCACAACATTCCTACAGAATGATAAGAGGCACGTAATCAGAGCCAAATATTAAAGAAAGGACTTACCTGTGTGAAGTATTTCCCACTGTGACGTAGTACTTTGATTGACAGGTCTAAGATGAGACGCAAGAACTCCCATGTAGAATCTAAGCAGGTTTCACACATGAATAGATTTCAGAAAACGTAACAGAAAGCAACACTGTATTTTGTAACAGATAACAAACAGCCCACTTCCATAGCATTAACCTGCAAGTGATTTTACTATAGTGGTTATTCCGCTTATTACATTTTATTACAGTGCCTAATCACAACAAGTAATCTAAACACTTTACATATAGAGCAAGCGTGATTACACATACAAGGTCTTTGGCTTAGTAGGCTGATCTTTAAATCAATATAAATAAAATAAATAAAAATATAGAAAACTGTTAAGGATAGGTAAGCTTTAAAACAGGGGCTTTCAACAGGGGATCCGGGACCCCTAACGGGTCCTATGAGTTACTACAGGGGGGGCCGCCAAATATTTGTGTTAGGAACATTTATTCTATTATTTTTTTATTATTCTTTTTACAATTAACCAATTTAACCCTAGAATCCCTATTCTGTGGGTAATATTAAATAAAAAATAGCCGATCTATACGCTGTGAAGCATTGTGACAAAGAGGTTTGGTGTGTAGAGGGAATAAAGAGCACACCAAATACAAGTGTTGAGGATTCAAGAGGTTAACTGTCTGAAAAGTGAAAATACACATTAACATGAATCCAAGTATCCAACACAACGCTACACAATGATAGTGCTGTCAAACAAATTCTATGAAGCATGAATGAAAAGGTTTAATCTGTAACACAATGTTATACAATATGTAGTGGGGGGGTCCCTGCTTCATCTCTCTCTCAGCTAAGGAGTCCTTGGGCTGAAAAACATTGAAGGCCCCTGCTTTAAAACACATACACATACCCTCCTCCGGCGAGGTGGATATGGGGACCGCCGTCAGGTCGTTGATGACGTAATCGAACGTCCTCCCTTCCTGAACGTACTTCTTCAACACAGGAACACAATCCTCCACAAGAACCTGGCATGTATGACAAAACACATTTATTTCACAAATATGTTCTTCCTTCAAAGTGTTTCAGGAAACAAGTACCCAACAAGTTTACAGCAGCTTTATTATAATAACTAGAATTTCGCCCCCCTTCGGGGGGCTCAATCCTAGTGTCGTTGCAGCGCAATATGGGAAGAAGGAAATTGCGGGAATTGACAGACTCCACTTCATGTTTCAGCTGTGGTTTTAAACTCAGTAGTGTGCCCTGCACACAGCGCACACTCGCAATTGCAGCTGGAGGGCGACGCGACACACACACACACACACACACACACACACACACACACACACACACACACACACACACACACACACACACACACACACACACACACACAGAGCGATGTGTGGATAAATCACTGAGATTTGGGAAATGTGTTCAGAAGTACAACGATTAAGCACGCACAGGCAAATGTCAGAAGCATCTGTTTCGGTTTCCAAACAGGAAGTTGTAAATGTGCTTATTAGACGGAGGCAGCGTGATGCTGGCATCTATTGTGATGCCAGCATCACCACATTTCACATAGAAATATAAGCACCCATTTACTCGCTTAGCGGAGACTGTGGGGTGGTAGAGGACATCTCCCCGGACGCGTGGGTATGTCCAGATAGTTGCCTCGCGGAGGCCTCTTTGTCCAGTGTCCATTCTGGGTCTGGAAACGGCACTTTTTTGAGTGTTGACCCCAATAGAAGGTCTGCTGCTCTGAATTTTACACCTCTCCCGCTTAGCGGAGACTGTGGGGTGGTAGAGGACATCTCCCCGGACGCGTGGGTATGTCCAGATAGTTGCCTCGCGGAGCCGTCTTTTGTCCAGTGTCCAGTCTGGGTCCGGAAACGGTAATTTATTTTGCATTGACCCCAGTAGAAGCTCTGCTGCTCTGAATTTTACACCTCTCTCGCTTAGCGGAGACTGTGGGGTGGTAGAGGACATCTCCCCGGACGCGTGGGTATGTCCAGATAGTTGCCTCGCGGAGGCCTCTTTGTCCAGTGTCCATTCTGGGTCTGGAAACGGCACTTTTTTGAGTGTTGACCCCAATAGAAGGTCTGCTGCTCTGAATTTTACACCTCTCCCGCTTAGCGGAGACTGTGGGGTGGTAGAGGACATCTCCCCGGACGCGTGGGTATGTCCAGATAGTTGCCTCGCGGAGGCCTCTTTGTCCAGTGTCCATTCTGGGTCCGGAAACGGTACATTTTTTTGCATTGACCCCAGTAGAAGCTCTGCTGCTGTGAACTTTACACCTCTCCCGCTTAGCGGAGACTGTGGGGTGGTAGAGGACATCTTCCCAAACGCGTGGGTATGTCCAGATAGTTGCCTGGCGGGGCCGTCTTTTGTCCAGTGTCCACTTTATAAAGTCCATGCACTCCAGTGAATAGCATTTATCCATTTAGATAACTTTTTTATGTTATTTAATTACTTATTTTTACACAGAAACATAATGTGTGTCTTTACAATAACTGTAATGTAATAATAATACTAATAATGTAATGTAAAAATTATTTAATTAACGAATTAAATAATCTTATTTTATTCTGAAAGCAACCGGATGTCTTAAATCTGCTAACTGTCAGACCGGAAGTTCTAAATTTGCTCATAAGACGGAGCCTTAGACGGAGCCAACTCGCAGGCAGTGCGAGAGGCTGGTTACAGGATTCTATAGGTCAGCCGTTTTGGTGTGACACACACGGCTTCCACATTTAGCTTCATACTGGGTGAAAGTGTCCTTCCAAAAATTATTATTTCGCTCGAAATTCTTATTCACAATGACATCGAGTTGAGGTGTTTGTGTTTTAGGGTAATTGTTGCATAAGCGCTATTTCGCACTATTTCTCCCTCCCCTCCCCTGTGTCTGAAGCAGCTAGCATGGAAGCTATATGGATTATGGAAGCTTTCCCTCCGATTGCACACAACCATGCCGTTATCCACGCGTCCATCCGATTGCTTTTAATGTAAATGTCCCATCCACTGAGCAATAGCGATATAAGCGCCTTATTCATTAATTCGATTCATTTGGGTGTGGGGCTGTGCAGTGCTGTGGGCAGCCTTTCTGACGGAGGCTCGGAGCTGCTGCTGCTGACGCTGTTCGAGTCGCATGGAGCAGTATAGAGTAGGCGTGGCGCAGCATTAGAAGGGCGCAGCAAATGCACGACATTGAGGGGTAGAAACCATCCCGGTCGCGTGGTTCATCTAACGCGTGTGTCACTGTGAAGGACTGGCCCCAATAAGTGAACGTAGTTGGCGTAGTAGACGCCAACATGACGATTCTGACGTAGGCTGGTGATGTTGAGCAACAATGGCGTGGTTGACAAAAGTAATATTTATTCAGTAATTAAGACATTTCTTTCAATGAAATGTAGCCTATATGTATTCTGGGAGTGTGCCGAATTTATTTTGCATATAGAGATGTGTGGTGAAAGTGTGGTTGGGTCGGAGAAAGCTGTTGGATAAACGGCCATGTGCTTATGTACCCCTGTCTATTAGGGTAGCAGGATTATTATGATTATTATTATTAGTATTGTTATTGTGATTATTACATGGATTATTGTTGTGATGTGAGCTTGTGGCTGACTCACTATCTAGAAAATAAAAACATGGCACTTCATTTAAAATAGGTTACAGACCCCTGTTATATGCGCTTGTTTTGGGATTCTTTTTAAAGACCTATTTACTTGTTTCTATGAGACATGGCAACGCCAACAGCGCAGCGAAAGGCATCCACGTCTTTCTCTTGTGAAATGCTGAGATTAGAAACGACCATAATTATTTCATTTCTCAACCTTAAAAAAAAAATAAAGACATCTCCATAATCCTTGGGAAGTGTGTGTAGCAAAAGTAGTCGGCATTGTCATGGTTGAAAGTATTCATGCAACACTGACGCTGTAAGCTGTGTGATGCTAACGCGCTAACACCGTTAGCATGGTCTGTGTTGGTCAAAGGAAAAAGGATAGATATGAAACTACTGGCCAAAGTGTCATACAAAACACAACACCTAAAATCGGAATGTGATGGTGACCTATTGAGCACAAACAGACAATCATGATTTGCTTGCTGGACCTATAATTAATTTATGTGCATTACATTTCCACCTCGCACATATAAATGAAAAGCAAGATGGATGCTAACGCGCTAACACCGTTAGCATGTTCTGTGTTGGTCGGAAAAAGGATAGATATGAAACTACTGGCCCAAATAAATGTCATAGAAAACACAACACCTAAAATCGGAATGTGATGGTGACCTATTGAGCACAAACAGACAATCATGATTTGCTTGCTGGACCTATAATTAATTTATGTGCATTACATTTCAACCTCGCACATATAAATCAAGCCACAGTGCAGTCAGAGAGTAGTTCACAGGTCACACACAGGAGCAGTGAAAGGGGGAGGGGCCTTCGGATGGCAGTGTAGAGTAGGCACGACATTGAGGGGTAGAAACCATCCCGGTCGCGTGGTTGATCTAACGCGTGTGTCACTGTGAAGGACTGGCCCCATTAAGTGAACGTAGTTGGCGTAGTAGACGCCAACATGACGATTCTGACGTAGGCTGTTGAGGTTGAGCAAGAATAGCGTGTTTCAGAAAAGTAATATTTAAACAGTAAAGAAGACATTTTTGGCGAATGCAATGTAGTCTATGTCTTTTGTGGGAGTGTGCAGGTTTTATTTTGCATAGAGAGATGTGTGGTGGAAGTGTGGCTTGGTCGGAGATAGAGCACGAATGAACGGCCAGGTGCTCATGTACCCCTGTCTATTAGGGTAGCAGGATAAAGTGAGACCAATTCCCTCCAAAACAGCATAGTACCTTGAATAACAAACTTTATCCATTCTTTGCTTCCTGTCTCCCCCTACAGGTAAATTAAGTGAACTGCAAGTTGTTGAATTCACTACAAAATCTTTTCCATCTTCATCTATACTAAATAAGGCAGTAGTTACTGGTCAGTAGTCAGGCTGCATTCAGGTGTTAATGGAAATACAAAAATAAGTCAAGTCCATGAGCCAGACCTCAAAAATTGGGCTCGTAATCTGAGCATTATATGAAAATATGCCAGAATTTGCATAACTTTGCATAACTTGGATATAAGAGGTAACTTTCTTATTTAATTTAATGTTAGAATCAAAGGTTTTAAGTAATAAGTTGCTACTCCGCCCCCTGTACCGTCCCGTCCCACACAAGTGATACTTCTGTCCCTCAAATGAACACTTTGGATCTAGTCACCCTACCCATAACGCACACCCGTATGGGGGCATTTGGAACCCACTCAAGGACACTTTGAGACCCACTGGTGTAGAAAAGTGTTTCCAGTGAGCCAACACGCACAATAGCAGCACCCTGACTCTGTTTGACCAGAATGGAACAGACTAGAGCATTCATTCCTATCAGCAGTAACACCTGTGAGCATTCATTCCTATCAGCAGTAACACCTGTGAGCATTCATTCCTATCAGCAGTAACACCTGTGAGCATTCATTCCTATCAGCAGTAACACCTGTGAAGGAAGTAGAGAAGTTCTTTCCAAAAAGGCGTGTGTGCATAGAGCCCATTTTCTCACAACTGTCCTCAAGTTGTATGCGTGCCCATGTGGATCTGCTCAGAACTGAAGCGGCCCCTCCTCCCTGCCCGGTCCGGCAGTGAGTTTAAGTGTTATTTATCACCAACATTAGGACGATTAGCATTCATTCATTTTTATATTTGGGTACAGAACTTTATCAACTCAAGTCCTGGCTCACCTGGTAACAGTCTCCATTCAGGTTGTCCAAGACATTCCCACAAGTCTTCCTCATGTAGGTTCTGCACCCGTCGATCACCATTTGGTCAATGTGCGCACTTTGTCAAGGCAAAAAAAGAACAGCAGGTCTGGATACACAGTAGAAAATAACAACAAACGTGGTAAAAGACAAGCATATAGATTGTGTTATCTGAGAGTTGACCAAGTAGAAACAACTTGCAATGTCTTGCAGCTCTGTTCGAGATGTGACTTGAAACATCCTGGAATGCTTACATCCACCTGACCTCTAATAATACTGTGTAGAACTAAAGTTATTTTGGTGGAAAAGGGGCCTCTGTGTTTACAGACCTGTAAGGAACTATTTGGTTCGTACGATACCACTAGTACTGCCTGCACGAGTGATTTGCATTGGTGTGTACAGTACGATTGGCCACTTATCTGTATTACATTGTTAGGCAAGAAGCATTACAAAGGAGTGTCAATAACCGTAGTCTACGCATAGCTGTGGATATGAGAGGGGCGTACTATTATGCTATGGAAACGGAAGACATTTTGGGTCCTGGGCCGTGCAAGGCCACACAGTTCAGTGGGGTTCTGAACTGCTATATCGAAACTCGCCGTTAGACTTGGGGACGTACAGTAAGGTACAGGCTTATAAATGCTAAAACTCATCAATTCTGTCTTTTCCACAATGGACACAGTGGACCATTCTGACATCAAAACATGCCACTGCCTATTCAAGGCTTTGAGTAATTTTTCTATTTTTTTTCTATTGCTAACTTACATATATAAAAGAGTCAATGTCAGCAAACCCTAATTGTGCCAGACCACTGGTATGGTCCTTTAGACTAGAGTCACCACACCTTGAGCAGTTGGACCCTGCTTTAAATACACGTTGAGAAAAATCCTGTACCCAGCACATGAGAAAAGGAATGTCAGCATTGCACAGCCCCGAAAGGATATCTCCACCATGGTGATCATCTTTGGCTTGAGTTTGACAACCTCAGCGAGGATCCCTCCATCACCACCTCCCAGGATCAGCACCTCTTTGTCGGCATAGTTCTCTTGTCCACCACCCATGATGGCATGGGTGTATGCTAAATCACTTTCTGCCATATCTGGAACGGAACACGCAACAAATCACTGGCAGTCTGGCACATGTTAGAATAATAGGCGACCGTTATGCAAAAATAAGCAAACCTATCGACAACAATAGGCAAACATTTCGTAGCTCCCAATGCATCACATCGCTTTATGAACTTTTAGGTCCGTTATATTCGGTTAATGATTGTTAGCAGTCAATTATAAGATAAAGGACAGAGTTGGGTCACAAATATACCACAGTAATTGCACTAAACGTAATATATTTGGCACCTCCCTTGCTCTTTCAAATCTGCTCAAATTCCACTTGTCATTAGCCTTGCATACAGTTATTACAGTATACTTACTAACGTCTCCGTTGAGGACTAGGATATTTCCAAATTGCTGAGAGTGCAAAATCTTTATGTTTTGGTATGGAGAATCTTTGTCATACACGACCCGGTCGATGTCATACTCCACCAGTCTGCCATCTGCTGTGGGCCAGTACCGATCAACAGCTGAGCCCCGGGTGAGAGCTGGAAGCCTGGAGTGGGTTGGAAGGAGCCAAGTATACCACACCGTTTAATATTGCATCACGCAAGGCAGGCATGGGGTACCATCATAGTGTCCACTCACTGTCCACAATGTGCGACTGTCAACATATTATCCAATGCTTACCTCTTGATCCTCCTGATATTGCCTTTAAGGAGAATCTTTAGTCTCTTTTCCAGTGCATTTAAAAGCTGCAGAGAGATGACACACATCTTGTTCGTAACGCTGCAAAGGTGTGTACAGCTGTATTGTAGGAATGCCACTGGGGTGCAACAGTTAAGATAATAAATGTAATCAATTATAAAATAAATAACACTTTTATTAAAGATAAAAATCTAATATTCTTTTTCGAATTGTCTCATTGATATGTGTGTGTGTGTGTGTGTGTGTGTGTATATATAGTCTCTGTCAGATGGAAACCTCATACGTATGTCCAAATAAAAAAATAACAGATCGACAAGCTCAAAACATGTTGCTTTGCGCCACGTTTCTAGCTTTTAGATCTGCCATTTTCTTTTAAGAAAATAAAATAAAAGCTATAATATCGATATAAGAGATTTCAGCTCGACAGCAACTATATATATATGGTACATTGATACACGCTCACTCGCTCACACACACGAAAAGCAATCGCTAGAATAAACCGCTAAGAAAATAATCAATAGCTGCAGCCCTGAATCATGCCACTTGTTATTGCATTCAAACTGAGCCTCTACTCGACAGAGTGAGAGTCGCTCTGTTTCCAATCAAGGGAGGTTACGAGGAATGCTCTGGTAAAAGAGTTGGTAGAGACACTGAAGCTTTGTGTTACATACTGGCTGCAGTGTGCACTTTTTTCTATTTGTGTCAGACAGATTCAGGATAAGTGCTCGAAACGGCTCTCCTAAAATCCCTACCATTGTAAAGTGCACAGGAAATACTGTATTACTGACCACGATTGTCAGACTGACTGACATTGTCGACCGATGGTGCCGTCTAAGCATGCTCATTACTATACACAGAAACTACATGGATGAAGTACAGTGCTTTGTCAAAGTAAAGAACACAATCATGTGTCCTGAGCATCACCTACATTGTCTACTTGTGCAATGTTGTCCTCGTCATAACACTGCAGATCAATGGTAACCAATCCATGAGAGTGCACGCGCAGAATAACAAACCTGGGAAGGCGCAAAGATGGAAAGAGAGAGTGAGTGAGAGGGAGGGATACGGAGAGAGAGAGTAAGTATGCAACTGGGCCAATATATCTTAAGCCTGAGTTATAGTTGTTTGTCCCACACACCGAAAATAGACACACTACAACGCTTTGTGAGCTTGTAGATCTGCTAAACTTCAGACAAATAGCAGAGATGCTATGTTAGTATGTTGCGATGAAAAAGTTGCCAGACCAGCTGGAGCAGTGGTACCCAAACAGAAATTAGATGTTCGCCCAGGACCAATTCATCAAAAGCTTTTCTTTTTTGGGAATGTTTTTTGAAAATGTTTTCAAATAATAATAATTAACTCCTGAATGAAGTGTCTGGTGCTGGGAGTCTGGTGCAATGCACAGGTCGTGGCTGTACTCCTGGTGAGAGCAGGCGTGGACCTGGTTAGATGTAGGAGGGGCCTGGACAGGAGTCAACCCACAGAGCCTAGTCCCTCCACATACCAGAATTGTACCTCCCAGTCCTGGCAGAGTAGTTCCGGAGTGGATCCAACGGATTGTGTGGCCCTGGTCTTTCCCTAGTGGGTCTGATCGAGGGTAGCTACTGGGACGTAAGTCGAGACTTGATCACCCCGGCTGGGTCACCCGAGTGAGGGGTATGATGTTCGCAAGACCCGAAACCCCGATGACCTTGGGATACATCACTGAGGATACGTCCCAGGTGCATACAAGCAATGTATTTTCGTTCTTTTAAAAGCTAAAATGTAGGAAACCACAAAATAAGGGGACCCATAATAATGTGTCCGCGACCCACAAATGGGTCCCGAACCAGTGTTTGGGAAACAATGAGCTAGAGAGTATGTGGGCAGTAGGATGCAATGAGAAATGCCCTACCCTTTTCTCAAAAGTTGGTCTCAAAGTTGAAAGTGCACTTGAGCAAGGCACTTGGTTAAGGCAGTGGCCAACAGTAGAAACCTGTGGTGGTTCTGGGAGTCAGGGACACAACCTTTCTGGCAGAACATTTAGCTTTTAACAGCTGTGTGTGGAGCTATATTCACACGAGGATTAGAGTAGCACAAAGCACCACCAACTGTATTTACCACTCAATACAACAACAGGAAGTGCCAAAGCCCTTAGATCAAATACACAAAGCCTCTGCTCATCTGAACAGAGTGAGCAATTGTGTGAAGAGATGATACATTTAAATGGGGAATCAATAGTTTTCCTGAATGGTATCTGAATGCAGGTGGCATTTTCATGGGAGCAGGCATACAAGTATGACACAAAAGCATTCTGATTGAGAATGAGGAAAACGGTGTGCATGAATTCAAAGGTTCAAACTGCAGCTGTGCTACCATGCAAACTATGTGAATGACGATGAATGGCATTCAAATGCTTACCTGCCCTTTTTACCAAGGAAGGTAGCAAGGTATCCATGTCCCTCTGTGTCATGGACAGTTTCTGTCATTTCCTGCTCCTGGAATATGGACTGCAGACTACGGACCGTAGAAGGGCAGTCAGCTGAAAAATAGAGAAAACAGAATATGATTTCGTTTTCAAATAGTGAAATATCAGCAAAACAACGGTTAGCAAATGTTTTCATTTCGGTGAAATAAAGTAGTAGAGAGAGAAGTACATAGGCTACTGCTAAAATGACTACTATAAAATGTTGTGAATTGATTCTTTTTGTAATAGAAAATATTCATATTAAAGAATTGGTAAGTCTAACTCTAAATGGCCACCCCAGCGTGTGATAACTGACATTGGTCTAACACAGAAATTGGACCCCTTATTGACATCGGTACCATAGAGGTTCTCAAACTTTTACATTTCAAGGTCTCCCCTTAACTCTGACAATATACAAACTATACAAACTGAACCACTAGGCGCTAGGGTCCATATGGTCCCTTTGCATACTGTCAGAGTTACAGACTTGTAAGGGTTCATTTAGACTCGCTAAAGGAACCCAGAGTGATAGGAATCTACTTTAAGATCCACTGCCATAGAGCACAGTAGCACACCACACCAAACAGTGTGCCGAAGGTATGGTGAAGGTGTTTGGACACCAGAAGGCTTCTCTTCTCTATGAATACGATTCAAGTCAGCAAAATATAAATGGCTCGCTTGCAGAATAAGACAAAACAGAAGAAGCAGAATAGTGTGCACATTCAGTACATCCATATCTGACACATTTAATTCATAATGAATGAAATGTGATTTAAAGTGGGAGGGGTTAATAATAACCAGGCTACTCTGGTACAGGTGCAGGACAAAATCAACACATAAATGGCGGGAAAAAACAGTTTCGCTCTCATAAACTTTATTATCACTTTATTACTTACACCGACAAGAAACCTTATTAGTGATTTACTACTTACACAGACAATCATTGCATGATCCAGTGATAAGAGATCCGGCCAAATGCCAATTAAACCAGCTAAAGACACACCTAAAATGTGTGTCGTAACCCTGTGTGTTTCTAAAAGGTGCCATTTGTGATGTGATGTACTGCACGTCACAGGTGAAACGCACAATAAAACCCTCTGCGCATCCACATTATGATTGGTCAGAGGCCAATCCATGCAGGGGGTTCAGGTTAGGATCTGTTAGTGTGGTTGCTGGTTAAGTTTAGACACCGATTTGGTAAGGTTGAAGACGGTTAGGGTAAGGATCTGGGTTAGCTTACTAATACTACCCAGGAAAGGCTAAATGGGTCATTGCTGATATGTGCCAGGGTTAAACACAAGTATGGCCACATCATACCAGGCTTGCAACAATACCATGCTTTGTCCATTCGTTTACTGACAAAACGCAGACCTGTAGCAAAGAAAAATAAAATATATCATTCTGAATTTAGATAAAATCTGAATGTATATATTATTTAAGATCATTAAAGAACTGAGGTAGTATTATGGAGAGTAAGACTGTAAGACATATTTTTCCATTAAAGATTGTCCATCCTGCTCTAACACAGTCAACAACCAAATGAATGACTGTCAATGACATCTCGTGAGTGAAGCTGAGTCAGTGGTTTAAGTGGCACAGATTAGGCTATTGGAGGTCAATGGTTTAAAAGTGACATAAATCAGGATATATATAGCTGACCAGTCCAGTAGATCGAGTAGACAACTATGGCCAGTGTTTTTAGTGGCATACAGAACAGAACTAAAACTAACCTATCTGATCAACCTATTGGTTTAAGTTGCATAGATCAGCCGATAGCTGGTCCAGTGGTTTAAGTGGCACAGATCCGAGTTAGCTAACCCCGGATATCACCACCGGGCAGGCTAAAAGGTCATGCCTAGGTACCATGGGTTAAAACGCTAACGTGCCCGCATGCCAGGTCTGCAACAACACCACCACGCTTTGTCCCATTTGTTTACCTACGAAAGCGGAGGTCGTAAAGAAAGGGAAAAACACCCCTCGGATCATCAAAAACAACAAACGCGGCACGGTTCATTTATCCTACACTGATCTGCCGTGTTCTTTCAAGCACACAGACAGCAGCACAGTGCTGGTGGTGGTCATTCAGCACAGCAGCAAGCAGGCAAGCTAGCATTAGCATTCGTGTTAGCATTGTGCTCACAGCCTCTGCTGATCATTCTCCTGCAGAGACCCACACATCCACACACACACACCGCCCGTTCATTCAGTCACATCTATTCTGTTTCTGTGTCCGTGCTGTAGTTTCTTCTTACCTGGGCCAGAGAGGTTGAAGTCGAGGGTGTAATGTCGCAGTGCCATGATGTCTGAGTACAGCCGACAGCCATGCCTGGTTACAGGCAGCCAGGGGAGAATTGGGAGTTGTGTATGTCTGCAGGGACTAGCAGGGAGAAGAGGACCGTTGCTGCTGCTGCTGCTTCTGTTCTGTGTAGTACCTAGAGCTGCTGCCCTGGAGGGGGAGTGGCGGCCAATCAAAACACACACCGCTTGTAGTAGCAGTGTACCACGGTGTCGCTCGCCGAAAATAGGCTATTAGATAGCCGATCTACACATGCATGCTCCTCTATCTTCGCAATTACTCGTAGAAATGTCATTTAGTGTAGGTGCTTGAGACCTCTGCTCTGACATTTAATACAATAGCCAGGACGTTGTCCTTTCCTGGCATACATTTAATTTGTAGCCATGGACGCTCGCCCGTCACGAGCGTCATGGCAGTTTTTTGCACTTTCTACATTTACAACACCCTACATCTACATAAACATTCCGATTTAAATTATAAAGTGCTCATCCAAGGGCGGCGGATGTTAAAATTCTACTCGGGTAGGTATAAGTACCGGTATCTTCCGTATTGTTAAATAAAACGCATTTTAATCCGATCTGTTGCCATTTTCTCATAGGGTTATAATGTATATGAGTGCAGTACACCTCCCGACCGATAGGGGCGCGTGGTTGAGAGCATATGGGGAAAAACTGAGAAAATTGCCACCGATCGGATTAAAATGCTTTGTATTGAACAATACAGACGACATGGGTATTTATATCCACCAGAGAAGAATTGTAACATCCGTGGCCCGAAGGTGAGGACATTATATTTGAAATCTGAACGTGTATGTAGATGTAAGGGCTGACAATGTTGCAAGTGCAAAATACAGGTTGAAGTTCCGTCATTTACTTTCATAATTATTATGTCATGTTTCAGGGAATCAGGGCTAACATTTCAGTGTCCCGTACAGGAGTCGTCTCAGACTCCTGTACAAGACAAGACTAAACCTATATTAATACCGAAATTGACCGCTTTTAAGGTTGAATGGTCTTAACTCTAAACGGCTAAAAACGAAACTAAATTGTAGCGGAACGATCGATGCCCATAGCTGTCAACAGTGGCCTGCCTGGCTGCCATACGTTTACGCTTGTATTGAAGTGTACTGAAATATGCGCATGCGCGCGTGAGACGTTCGGTTAGCGGCACGCTTCTGGGTGAGGCAGATGCAGATCTAATATTTTATTTTTGAGGCCGCCTCCTATATTCAGCTATTACTAGTGTAGATTTTCGTCTTACACAAACATTCCCATTGACAATGAATTGAGAATTTTACATCAGTGTCTGAGCAAATCGGCTATTTTTGCCTTACACAAACATTTCATTTCCATTGACAATGAATGGAGAATTTTACATAATGTCTGAGCAAATATAGTGTTTATTTTACATCATTATGATGTGTGTTATAAAGAGCGCCCCTCACTTCACACGGGTGTGATATCCACAACACAAACATTAAATGCCATTGACAATGAAGGGAAAACTTACGTCATCTTGTCCCCACACGTCTCATATTTGCCATCAACAATAATGAAAGGAGAAATTCCGGTCAAATGTCCACAACACAAACATTAACTCCCATTGACAAGGGAACATTTACGTCATCTTGTCCCCACACGTCTCATATTTGCCATAGACAATGAAAGGAGAAATTAGGTCAAATGTCTGCCAAATATGACGTAAATTTCAACAGGTGGTCCACGGACCACCTGTTGAAAACCCCTGCAGTCTACAGCCCGTGTTGGGCAATATTACTCTGTTACTTATTACATATTACTCCTTAAAAAAGTAAAAATTACTTATTACTTGGAATCAAGAGTCATATATTACATATTATATATTATATTACATATTACGTTTGCAGTATTTTACAGTACTATTACAGTAATATATTACTAGTAACTAGTTACTGTCCAACACTGTCTACAGCCGGGCACCGTTCTAGTTATTCAGATAAATAGTGGACAAAAACAACTCTCCCATCAGTCAGGGTAAAAGAACTTCACCAAACACAATGGAACCTTGTCAGGAATAGGTTGATAAATGTTTTTACTGGAAGAATCAGTCAACTACCGTTATATACATTTTGACATGAGCACATAAATAATCACATTTAATTTATACAGATGCATTTATAATACAATAGTAAACAGCACAATTCCAGCTCTATGCTATGGTGGGGGTTCCTTACTGGCAGATGAGCCAGAGTAAAATAGCAGTGGCAACACACATGTGTAGGACTAGGGAGGGTCAATTACCTACATTCATGATTTGTGGCATTTTGTGTAAAACATCAGACTGTCAGATACGTCTTGATCACTAGTACTACAGAGAGTTAATGTATATCGATTTGGGTGAGGTTTATCTGTAGTAGATGAAAAATGTACTAATATCTGTAGTAGGTTTTGCAAATCATTTGCCTCATGCAGGTGCAATGGTGCCAGGTCAGAAGTTCTGCCATGGCAGACGGAAAGACACACAGACGGACAGACACATGGACGGACAGACAGACACACGGACAGACACGTCAGACAGACGGACGTACACGAGCGAAAACATGGTCTCTGACCTTAGGCCAGCGTGGCAAACACAAAAAAGTATTGTTCAAGCAATTCTGGTAATAATACTTATTTTCAGACATATGGACAAAACTATACTTTATTTTAAACATCCATTCACATCTGTAGCTGTCATAGTGCACTTGTTAGAAAGAAAACCCACTACAATCAAAAACATCATAGTCCATGTCTGCCATCTCAAAGTCATAGTCGTGGAAGTGAGGCGAGGCGACCGCATGGCTTTCTGAATGGTGAGCTCCGTCTGAACCACAGAAGTTGGCATCTGTGGGCAGGTCAGAAGCTCTGGCCTCCATGTTTGCCCCAAGATAACCCACTGCGGAGGAGGCAGCGGCCCCTCCCATCAGCAGATACACGGCCCTCACCGCTTCAGCATTCTTGTCAGTTCCATGGCGCAGACAACCCTCTGAAGACACCCTGTTGTTCCGTGGAGATCCTCTGCCTGCAGTTGGGGTGGATTAAAATGTTATTAGGACAACTCAATGGGAGGTTAGATCATTCCCAACTGTGAACTGTGTCAAGATGTTTAAGGTAATACAACACAACACCATACAACACATGTTTAGTAAACATATGTTTGGTATGTTGATGTTCAAATTAAATCCTAAACTTGACATTTAATCACTTCTTAAACCCTGTTTCCCCTTCTACCTCAAATCTCTTTGTCAGAAGTAGCCGATATAGATCGAGAGATCTGCTATTTTCACTGAATGTTTCACTGAATGTCCAGAATAGGTGTAGCGCCTAAATCCCTGTATTAGGTGCTACTGGCTGCTGACGGATGAGGAAGTTTAGACGTGTGCTGAAAGAACTGAGGTCCAGAATGTTCGTAGAGTGGATATTAAATTATATTTATTTTCCTTACAAAATCCTATACTTTGAAGGCAAATAACATAAGTAACAAACAGTCAAACGTGGTGAATGCAACAGTCCCTGTCTGCACAGTCAGAAAACAGTTTGCCTCCTATCAACAACACCTGCAATTCATTAGGGACAGGGTTAAATACCCTCCCTGTAACTATGGCAACCTGAACTTGACCACACCCCTCAGTGGACATCATTGGCCACAATTAGGAGACTCAAAATGGCGCTTACACACCCACCCCCAATTGCTACTGGTGTGAAAACAGAGCAATTCAAAACAAAAAATACAAAGAGCCATTAAAACCCAAAATGCAATGAACAAAACAAAATACAACATTTTAAGCAATAAATCATATTCATTTCAAAACTCAACTCAAATAGACACAAGCAGATTTTAGAGAGGGGCTGAATGTCAGAGATCTGCTTAAACTCAGGCATATTCTGCTTTTATCCGTTTCTTTCTTGAGCTCTCCCATCTTCTTTTTTTCCCCTTTCTTGAGCTCTGCCATCTTTTCTTTCTCTTGCTCTGCCATTTTCCTCTCTTTCTCTCTTTTGAGCCTGTAGCTGCCATCTTCTTGGCAACAGGCTTCTTGGCCTTCATCTTCTTGGGCCCTTTAGCCGCGGTCTGGATCAGAGTGTCTTTTGCTACCAGGCTCTTGACCTTTTTGGGTTGTGGAGCTGCTGCCTTCTTGGCCTTGGCTGGAGCTGGAGAGAAGGATGGCCTTTCTGCTGGAGCTCGAGTTGGAGAGAAGAATGGCCTTCCTGCACTAAGTGGCCCTTTCACCACTTTTCTGGCAGTTGATTCTTCAGCCAAGCTACAGCTGATCATGGCATCTTGCTCTGCCTGCATCTCCTGTGGCCTCGGTGCCCCAGCCTGGTGAGCGAGCTCCTCCTCCACATGTGTGCTCAGACTCAGAGCCTCAGCCCCATTGTCTTTGTCACAGTCAAGAGAAGCAACACAATTCTTCTCACTATCAAATATGATGATGACATCATCATCATCATGGCAATTTGGGCCATACAACCACCCGTCCCGATTGGCTTCAAAATACCTTTGTCTATGGTAGTCAATTATTTTCTGAATATTTAGTGGAGGTTCATCATCCAACCAGTCATCCATGTTACAGTCTTGCCCGTCAGTTTTGAAGAGATGCGAGCTCCGTGCGGTCCGGTCCCGATCACCAATGCTGGTGCTGGGCTGGCTGCTGCTGCGGTGGTGCTGCCGACGTCCCCCGGTGAGCGCCCCTGTAGCTCCGGGTTAAAACCGACCACCTCCCAAACAGCAGCTGCTTGTTGATGATCACTCACTGCTGGCTCCCCACCACAGATCCGTCCACTCCACGCCAAACACACACGCCCTGTCTGTGTGTACTGTGTCCACTGTCCAGTCCAATCCGAACGACCCCGGTGGTTCCCCTTGCCAGTTGCCTCCCAATAGACAACCAGCGTGGAACCGAGGCTGTTTTCTGACTAAATGTAGCGCCTAAATCCCTGTATTAGGTGCTACTGGCTGCTGACGGATGAGGAAGTTTAGACGTGTGCTGAAAGAACTGAGGTCCAGAATGTTCGTAGAGTGGATATTAAATTATATTTATTTTCCTTACAAAATCCTATACTTTGAAGGCAAATAACATAAGTAACAAACAGTCAAACGTGGTGAATGCAACAGTCCCTGTCTGCACAGTCAGAAAACAGTTTGCCTCCTATCAACAACACCTGCAATTCATTAGGGACAGGGTTAAATACCCTCCCTGTAACTATGGCAACCTGAACTTGACCACACCCCTCAGTGGACATCATTGGCCACAATTAGGAGACTCAAAATGGCGCTTACAATAGGGATGCTAAGTTGTTTCCTTCCTATTCTGCCAATGCAAAGGCAGGCAACAGCACAGCAACTACATCTCAACTCACCTCTGGACTTCAGTGAGCCAACTCTACTTTGAGTTGGGCTCTGAGATGATGCCTCTTCATCGAACACAGGCAGAGGTTTGTCAGTAGTTTGTTTGGGGGCCATATCTGATACCTCATTTCCAGGGTTGAGAGTATTATTATTAGTAGTAATACATGGGGCCGATACCCGATGTCGTTGACATGTGCGTGGAGGAACTGAGACACTCGCCTGTAAGATAAAGGAAACACATTTCATTGAGACACTTCAGCTCAGGGTTAAGCATTTACCATTTATTGCAATGCTATTGCATTTAGTTTGGCGGTGTAGCTCTGCTCATGTGATATTACAGATTACCTGCACAACATACACAATCTGAGATTATAACCCCCCCAGAGCAAAGACATTACATGAACAACATAGCAACTTTCAAGACTGGGGTTGTACTGTTCAGCTTTTAATGTGTGTGTGTGTGTGTGTGTGTGTGTGTGTGTGTGTGTGTGTGTGTGTTTCTATGTGCAGGGCGTTGCTGAAAATGAGCACTTGTGCTCAGCTACAGTACTACCCTGGGTAAATAAAGGAGGGGGCAAAAAAGCTTCAAGCGAATGAGAAACAGACTGATTAGTAGGAATGGGGGGGGGGGGGTTGATTAGAAGTAGCCTCCTGACTTCTGTGGCTCCATAACCTATGCTGTGTTTATGTCAAACAGTAGAATATATCTACATGTTGAATATAGTGGGGCTGCACTCACCTCTTTTGCTTTCTTCAGTATGTTCACCCATTGACTAAATGGCAAGAAAAAACATCTGTTATCATTCTGTTAAAATCCTACAAGCATACGTACATATCGACGATATCATATCTATGTTTATTCATTCAAGCACGTTTATCAACCCGTTGTACAGTAGGTATTTATGTATAGGTTTAATTAACGGAACACCTTTCTTTAAGAGACATGATACCAAGGACAAAACAATTAAGACAAGACAAGACAAGAGTCAGATTTGAACTCAGGTCCTCATGTTCACATGAAGGAACACATGGTCTACTCTACTCTATGTACTGACTAACTGGCTGAGTCACCAGGTACCAAGCAAAACAATTGAAACTGGGGTCATTTAAAGCTGACATAGGAGTCATTTTCTGACAGGGGTCATCAATATCTCTTGTAGTGACTTGTCCGTGGGAAAATTGTTTACACACCATCATAATGTTCCTATTTTGATCATACAACCAAATTACTGAATGTCAGGTTCTCCACGTTTTATTCAGAATAAATAATAATAATAATAATAACAATAATAATATTAATATTAATATTAATATTAATATTAATAATATGGCATATTAGGAGTCCAACTAGTACTAGTCCATTTAAGGACCCCCTTAAATGGAACCAAATGGACCCGTAATTTGAACACTCTCATAGTTCCAGACCTGTTATGATATGATCATTCAGGGCTAGCTCTTGTGTTTCTGGTAATATAAAGTTTGTATGTATACCACAAGCCAGCATGACGATGACCCCTGCTTACTGACCTGCAGTCTTGGGGCGTGTCAGCCAGCAGTAGTAGGTACTTATCCTCGGGTAGGAGCAGGGCAAAACAGCAGTCTCGCTGTCCACCAGTGGGTAACTTGGGCAGGTCCAAGATCACCGAGCCTTCCACAATTGTTTCACAGCTGCTTAAGGCCACCAGTTGGTCAGGAAGGGATGACTCGTCGTGGCACACTAGCAGGCTACCATCAGCTGTCAGGAGGAGGAACCTCTTCTTCCACTGTTTGAATATGAACCCCCCTGGAGGACAGGAGGCAATTGGGGAGGAGCAGCGGATAGGCAATAAAGGAAAACATAAAGGAGAAAACTATAAAAGGTTTCAAAATTGGCCTCCCCCTAGTCAGCCTGATATGGAGGGGAAAGGAACTGGTTGGAATATAACGTGTTCCTTCCTACCGGGGAAATTCCCCCTGGTTGGAATAACGTGTTCCTACCCTACCAGGGAAAGTCCCCCGTGTCAGGTGATAAGAAGCGGCCTGGTCACTGAGTAATCATGCATTCAAGGAAGCATAAGCATAGTTTGGGGCTCTCCCCCGGTCAGCAGAGGGAGAGTAGCGGCAAGGATTACAGTTTAGGCAATTGGCACTGGGTGAAAAATGGGTTACAAAATCATGGGATAGGCTACATAAAAAGTTTCAAAATTGGTAGGTTGCAAAAAAAGAGTTGTTTTGATGAATTGATAACATTACAGTATAGTCACGTCTGGTGGCAGAAACCTAGTAAAACAGTGGATTTGTGGCCATAAAGTTGATTCAATTCAATTTTCTTGACCAGCTGGGAATATGACGGTTGAAAAGTGCCCCCAACCTCACTACCTCAGCCTCTGCCCCCGACCTGCCCTTGAGCAAGACATCTAAACTACAATTGCTCTAGTACAGAAGATATTGGCTGTAATGAACATGCATTTAGCTATGAATGTGACGCAGCACTGTTAAAGAGCCACCAACGCTCCACCTGCATCCATTTTTATGTTCTCAGAGTTAACCACAAGAACCATATAGTGTCCATAGATTCTGGCCATGAATAGCAGACAAGCCCAGCTCACTTACTGTGGTGCATTACGAGCTTGTAGATTGGCTATTTTTGGTGAAGAGATTTCGAGGGAAGAATCGAGTGTGGACCAAGGATAGAACCCTGGGGGACCCTCGTCAACGAAGCGTAGAATGCTTAAATTAACACAGGATTTAACTGTGCTGGAAACATACCCGGGCTAAATAAAGGTTAAAGTCAGGTCATGAAATTACCATATCATTGTTGTGCATAAACAATCATCACCCCCGAGCATGTTGTCAGAATGAAGCATCGCCATCACAGTGATTACTGCATGGGAACACATACAATGCAGTGCCATTGGAAAGCATCTCAAGATTAAAGCATTGCGCATCCTCTCATTCTTGCTGCCACGGTGATTACAGAAAGTCAGATGATTGCAGAAGTTCAAGAGTATCAGGGCCGACAGCGGCTCAGGAGGTAGAGCAGCTGTCTGGGAACCAGCTCCTCCTGGCATAGTGTTGATGTGTCCTTGAACAAGACAGCCCTGCTCCCCATAGAAGCAGGGAGGTGGGTAGTTTTGCATGGTTGCCTCTGCCGCCGTCGATGTGTGATAATATTGGAAAACACTTTGGATAAAGGAGCTATGTTTATATGTATTAAAGGATCCCTATTAAAGACAGCCTCTAGTCTTCCTGGGGTCCTGAACAAAGCAAATACAATACAGATATATAACTAAAAATAATTAAAAGTACAAATAAAAAAAATTAAATAAATGAATACAAAAAGACAAATTAATATTATAAAATCAAAAAAAAAAAATTCAACACCCCAACACTGTTACTTGGCAAGATATTCTCTTTTCTAGTGGACGACCAGATTACAGGGCAGATCAAGTATACTAAATTAGACAGAATCAAATAATGAATAACTGATTTCATTGTGGAGGGAGTGATGAAAGGAGAACACTTTAGTCATACCGATTCCTCTTCCCATTTTGATGACAATATTGTTTATATGTTTAGACCAAGACAAAGAGCTATCAATAGTCCCAGAAGTTTTATGGTGTTCACTTGTTCAATTTGTGCTGAGGATTCTTGCCCAACATGTGTCTTAGAATTAATACCAGCTATAGAAATGCAGACCATTTGCCATATCTCTCTCTGTCTGGTGGAAACCTTATAAAATTATGTCCAAAACAGTTACTTCTCAGGATTCAAATAAAAAAACAGCAAAAGTATCAGATCAACAAGCTGAAAACGTTTCGAGCTTGTAGATCTGCTACTTTTGATACTTTCATGTGATGCTAGGATGATCAAGTAGGCCGCTCATTCATTTACGAAAAAACAAAAAAGATAGCAACGATACTATCTACCTACTATACAGTCACGACCCAAATGTATGCACGCAACCACTCACACACACACACACACACACACACACACACACACACACACACACACACACACACACACACACACACACACACACACACACACACACACACACACACACACACACACAGCTTACATCTGAATCCGAATATTGACAAGCAGATGTACAGTAGGCTCAATTACTGTATGTTTACCTACTCTGGTCTGGTCACAATTGCTGCATCCAATCTAGCTGTGCTGATTTACTGGCACCATTCTAGTTGCTGTTACTGTACCAGTGTTGATTTTGACAGCAAATGTTAGTCATCTGAAATGTTTTAGTGTTAGTCTAGTTTTAGTCGACTAAATATCATAAGATCTTTGGTCGACTTTAGCGGGCCTTGATGGCATCGTAATGGCAAATTTTACACTTGGTTGCTTGCTGAGTATAGCCGTTCTACAAGCTCACAACGCATTGTTAGCTTGTAGATCAGCCATTTTCAGTGAAAACCAAACATAAAATTACTTGTCTTAGTTCTACTGGATCTTTTCTCCACTAGTCCCTCCCTAACAGTTTAGTCTACTTTTTAGTTGTTGACGAAATTGTCATTTTGTCTACTAGTCGACGAACATTTTTCGTCATCGTTTTAGTCTAAATGTCATAATTATACAAGACTGACATTTAAGCGATATTGAAACATATTGTTAGAATAGAAACTCATATCGTTTTGCATTGTGATCATTGAATGAATTGAATTGAAGTAAATTGAATCAGTCAAATTCAACTCAAGGTATTGAAAACCATACCTACAGCTACAGTAGCTAGGTCCAAACAAAACTATATACTGTAAAGGAACATAAACTATAATTTAGGTGCCTATTCTTTTACAACTGCTACTGTACTGGCTAGAGAGCAATGAAGCAACCGATAGCTCACCATACATCCGGAGAGTCCCAAGGTGTATCGTTGCGATGCTCATGCTAGCAGCCAGCCAGTCTCCACATGCAGCGGTGCCCCGAGATGAAACACCAGATGGATGAAAAGTAGAGTATGAGGCTGAATGTGTGTTTTAATACTTAAGATTAATCCCTGGTTAGAGGGGATGTTCCACAGAGCTGCATTTCAGCAGCTTGACGGCCTACTCTGAACGAGAGTGGATAGAGATATCATTTATCCAGTACCATCAACCATTGCATAACCAACAGTAAGACACAGTTCACCTCAATTTCATGATATTATTGTAAGGTTTATTCTTGCACAAAATATAATGCACATTCATGGTGCTCCCAGACTTAAACCAGCACTGATGAACATTAAAGAACCAATAATTTAAACGAAATAAGCACACTTTGTAGTAAATACAAAGGCAAAATTACCTACTGTAATGTTTGTACATAACTACATCTACACTGAGTTGCAGGCACTTCAGGTTTGCATATTCTGTCTATGTCGTGCAATTAATACTTCATGGCATCACATACGGAAAGAAAACAATGTTTCTATCTTTAAGAGTATAGCTATGTGGAGGGGAAGTCACCACTCCGTCACTTTGCCATGTTTGTATTATATGTTTGTATAAGTCCAATGAGAATGTCTTAATAAAAAATAAAAAATACAGACACCACTGATTTAAAAAAAAAGAAACATTCAAATCCGGTAGAGACAATTATTAATCTTAAGGCTGCAGTCTTGGGGCCCTAATTTCGTCGGTGCTAAACCCCTTATCCCTAAACCTCTTTGGCTTTTTTACTATTTTGAAAAACACTTGAATAGTTCAATTGAATAGTTCAAATAGCCGATCTACAAGCACACAACATGTTGATGTAGATCAGCTAGTTGAATTTAAAATCTTGTTTTTTTTGTTTTTCAAAATAGTAAAAAGAAAAAGGCAAAGAAGTTTAGGGATAAGTGGTTTAGCACTGACGAAAATATGGCCCCTTGATCTCATAAATAACAGCGTCTGTATACTGGTGAGCAAGAGCATGTCTTCAGTATAGCTGGCAGGACTCTAGGACTAGGACTTCGTTCAGTCTCTGAATTGTTTCTCAAATCTGATCTTTAGGACTGAAGGTCCACACTGTAATTTGCAAGTGATGGAATTGGATTGGTGTATTTAGACATTGTCGACCTATCTGCATGGGTTGCTATGGTAACAACATAACAAAGGCATAGGTAATGCTTAACTTATTGTCTCTGTCGGGTGGAAATCTCATATTATATCTGTTATTTTGGACATACGAGCTTGCAGATCTGCTACTTTTGATGCTTTTGTGTGACGTTGTAGAATGATCAAGTAGTACAGCGTTCATTTGAAAAACAACCCCACAAAAAGTTGGAATATGGGGACAGGAGGTTTCTACCCGACAGCAACGTTAGGCCCAAAACACACCAATGATTCGCCATGCAACTAAAGTAGTTGCATGCAGCATGTAGTTGCAAGCAACCACAGTGCCGGCCCGCCGTATAAGCAAACTACATGACCGCCTAGGGCCCCAGGAGTTGCTAGAGGCCCCCTCGAACATGTCCTCAAAGTCATGCATCCAACAAGCTTTGAACTGAGCAGATTGGATTTATACTGTTGTACGACGTTGTTACTCGCTAGAAATATTTTTGGTTTTGGGCGGTCAATGTAAACATTCAGTAGCTCAGATATCACGTTCCCTCCTCATGTCTCCGGGAGGGACGGCTAGGACAGCTGGTCTTCATATTGCTTCCTGAAACAGTCTCCAGCTGGGAAGAAATCCCAACATCTCTCCTGGTACATCTTCCACACATAGGATTCCTACAGTATGATAGAGCAGGAAATCATGCATAAGGCGAAACATTTTATTTTCTAAGGCTGCTTGCAGATGGAAAGCAATCTTGAATCTTGAAGATGAGGGAACTGGAAGGGAAAATTCTACCTTAAACGTAATTATCGTTGCTCTTTAAAGGAACACTTTTGTATCTATCCGTCCTCCTCACTAATGGTCACTAATGGTGATGTTGGTAATGTTTTGTCAGCCTGTCTCTAAAATCGCCTGGGTCTCCTAGGCTGGCCTGTTTGGGACAGGCTGTGGAGAGCTTGAAAATGTGCATGCCGATGACATCTTCAAACTACCTTGCTAAACAATAGCAACCATATGGAGATAAGGCTGAAAACATGTGAAGTGTTCCTTTAAATGTAAATCATCTGAGCTAGTACTGTAGTTAGTGTAACAGACTGACCTGGCCGGTGTGTTCTGTTTCATCTTTGTTGATTAGGTACATTAAGAAGAACCTGGAAAAGATACACAGGGTTAATACCATGCCAATTATTTTTTACTATACGTAACCATATAGATTAGATCAGGGGTCGGCAACCTTTTTGACGTGAAGTTTTTATTTTCTTGATTCTTGATGTAGCATATCAGCATTTATATTTTATTATGATACCACATCAAAATATATGTCTTTTTGATTTTGATTCCAATTTTCATAACACCTTTTGCTTCTTCTTTTGAAATATTTTCTTTCACATCAGAACAATGTGATGATCGTTAGACTCAATCATTATAGCAATAACCAACCTACAGTATCTCCAATCACCCTCCCCTGCCCCAATGTTGGCGCCAGCGTGCCTAAGGTTGTATATCCCTGGGGATTTGATTGTACTTAATTCACTAGTAATCACTACACATAGAAGTTATACTACTGTCTACTAACACTGTCTTCAGTCGGCAGAAAAGAGAAATAACCAGAGAGGGTGTAAAATAGCTGATTGTTTCCCAGTCTTATCCTCTCAGCACAGGAATGTGGAGGAGAGCGATGGAAGGCTCAGGGAGGTGGTGGTCTCAAGGTCCTTCCGCTCTTATCTCTGATTATTAAACGGCTAGGTTGAATGCGTGATCTCAGTGGTCTGCAATTTTTCAATAATGACCGCTGCTATCAATAACAGGCCGGAAACAACACCTGAATCAACCAACTAACCCTTAGGGACGGGAACCCCAGTGTCTTGAAAGGTAAAAAACCTTTCAAGACATGAAACCATTTTTGGGCAATTCAATCTTGCCCTAACCCCGACGACCTTGCAGGTGTACAGTATGCAAAGGCTAAACATGTCATTTAGATAGCATGTTATGTATACATTATTGTTCTGGCATCCTATAGTGTTCATATAGTTTCAGATTATTGATATTCTACTGTTAGACTGATGATAGGTTCTTGGTTTACTACTTACTATTTCTATGCATTTTATGTATTACCTTGTGTTGTCCTTGCTTACTGTAAGTTGCTCTGGATTCAAGAGCGTCTGATAAATGCCTACGGTAAATTGTAAATCCTTGTTGACATTTTGTGTCTATCGATGAATGCCCAGAACTGTTACTTTCAAAACCAACAAAAGTAGTAGATCCACAAGTTGGATAGCCGAAACGTTGTTGACCTTGTTAATGGTCAATGTTGAGAAATAATGATTTTGACCTTGACATTTACCTTTTCAACCCAAAAGGTATGCATTTTTCATGTCTAGGGCAATATGTCAAGAACATCTACCCATCCCCCACACCCACCCACACACACCCACCCACACACACCCACACACACACACACACACACACACACCTGTCCTTGCCGTGCACTGTATGTATTCATGCGGACAGGGAAACGAGTGAGAGAGATGTTATACTGACATGTAATTGGCCAGGTTGTGCTCATCCAGCGTATGGGTCTCGAAGCCATGTGGTGTGGTGTCAAAGTAGTCACTTCCAATCCCACATATGAAGCATTTCGTCTGCACATATGAACACATCATTAATTAAGAGGACTACACATCATGTCATTCACATTTAGCTTACTGTAGTAGTTAAACCATTGGTTCTCAATGTCCAAATGGACCAACTCTCTGAGTTAAATAATCACAGAGGTCCCAGTATAGTTCAGTTCAGAGATTCTCAACCTCAGTTTGATATCCATTACGCCAATGGCCCCATTTGATACCATGTGATACCCCAATTTACACTGTAAAATGGTCTGTGTTAATTCAACTCTGAGAGTGTACATTTGTGCAACACTGACTTACAGACCCATAAGGGTCCATTTGGACCCTTGGTGGTCCACAGACCTGGTGTTAAGAACCAGTGTATTAACCTGTAAGACTGATAGAGAAATGTTATGTACGACTTTACCTCCATGTCCTCCTTGACTTGCTCTTGTTGGTCTCTGAGTTCTCCAAAGGCATCAATGATCAGACCTTTAAACCACAACAGAACAGAGGTGTGGATTCTGTGCACTGTATTATCATTGCTCTCTGGTGGGCTTTTAAGAAAGCAAGACATCTTTACTCTAAATTCACAGGCCCATAGGGCAAACTTATAGAACAAATGAGAAGGTTTCCTACCAACCTGTTTGCTTTGAAAAATCAACCTTGTTTAAAAACAAAGGTCAGAGTATATGACTTGTAACTAAGTAGCTTATACAGGGATTAAAGCTAAAAATATCACGACTGGAAATGTTATATGGCCAAGTGTGATTTGTGAAACAGTGTAAAAGGATCCTAAACACAATATGTAAAATGGTGATGTTTTAGTAATATTGGGACACACATAGCTGCATATAGGAGTGGCTAGCACCACTCAAAAATAGCTTATCTAGCTTGTAGATAGACTATTTTTGGTGCATGACATGCTTCGATAGAAGACATGCTGGCTTTCATTTATTTATTCATGAAATCCAAATGACTGAAAACTTTAATCCATGAGTATATTATTATTATTATTATTAATATTGTATTACATAATATATTGTAGTATTGCAGCATGCAACACAGTTGAAGTCTGTTGACATATGTGTGACAGGCAGTAAATGTGTCACGGCACAGATGACAGACACACCCACTCTGGAATCCCACGGTACTTTTTCCCCCTGCATATTTGTTAAACTACCACTACAGTTGAGTCCACACATGCAAGGTCATAGCAAAGAATGTCCCCGAGGGCAAGGCGTTAATTCCTAGAGGCCTGTCTGAAATGTGTCTGCGGGTCAATTGCGTAATACTTGTGAGAAACATGTGAGAAAACAAAGATTGCAGACAAGCACCCTGCCTACCAATGAAGCGCATCTCTTCATCCTTATTACGGGAGATTAGCAGCACAGCTGTAATACGCCCGTTGGCCAAAGATATTGCTTTGCTAAAACTAAGAAATTGAAAGGCTGATACCTTAATTAGCTGAAAACCTTCACCTAAAATAAATCTCAATCGTTATGCATTATGCAGTGCAGTGGTTCTCAGACTTTTTTCATTTCAAGGATGCCCAATACACACAAATGGACCACCCAAGGAATTCTAACTAATATATGAGCCAATTAAAACATAATTTAGTCTTAGCCTTAAATAGATATACTTTGCACCTACCCCTGTTGCTGTATTTATGTATTGTACTCTGTTGTCCCTGTGTAATATGTAATGTGCTCTACTGTCTGCCTGTTTTAGTTTTTATGTTTTTTTGTGGGGACTGCAGATGTAAATTAGCATCTTTGCTAAATCTGGTGTATTTACATTACATTGATATAAATTGTTCATTAATATCTAATTAATCATCTAAATAAACAAATAAAGAGTTAAGTAAAATGACGGTCCCTGGACCCCACATTGTGTAGTAGCCTACTAGCCTGTGTGTGCATCATGTCTCACCCTGAATGATGGCCAGAAGGATGACGATGACAAAAAAGAAGAAGGTTATATCAAAGCCAACTCGGTAGAGTTCGTATTCATCGCCGGCAGGATCCCCAATCTCATCTCCTATGCCACCACCGGCTCGAACTCCAACGTACATGTGGAACAGGTAGCACTAGTAAAAATAACATGAAACAGAAGACATTAAGAACCTATGCCTTGCTAGAAAATCATGTCGATGCACAGCAGATTCCATAGCAACCCAGCCAGTAATGTTTGAGATATTTTGGTTGGGACTAACGATGGGCCGATAATTGTTATTATCGTTTATTGTGATAAGAAACGCTCACAATAATCGCATCGCGGATATTTAAATGTATTGTGAAATTGTCCATCGCAATAATATCGTAAATCGCAATTATTTTGGTCAAATTATTTTGGTTTGTGACATTTTTGGCAATTTTCCTGGCACGACTCACGGTCATCATGTCGTCACACTTCATGTCCGGGACGTCTTCATCCTCGCTTTTGTCGTAAAACTTGCGGAAGAAGTTGAAGGCGATCACGGTGTACAGATAGACCACCACTGCCAGCAGACCCACCGTCATCATCAACTGGCAGCCAAACAGAGAGGAGGAACAGTACAGTTACATTGCATTCATTATTATGCAGAATGATTCCATGCATTTCCAGTTTAATATAATTTCAGTATATCTCCATCAGATATGGGAGAAGACCTTAAGAGGCGGCTGTTCCTAGCTACTGTGGAGTCAGTACTGCTGTATGGGGCCGAGACAATGAGAAATGGACCCTCACAGTACAACAGGAAAGAGCCCTGGATGGAGTCTACACAAGAATGCTATACGAATAGCACTAGGTGTCACACGCATCAGAAATGTGGACCTCTATGGGGACCTACCATGGGTCACAAAGACAGAGAGAGAAGGATGAGGCAAAGCCAGGAGGGGAAAGAAGCGTACCACCTACGTAGACGTACTGCAGCGTGACAGCTTAGCTAACAACACTACATAGCTCAAGAACCTGATGTTAAATAGGAAATTGTGGAGGGCACTCCACAATTATCTAATATCTCCATAAATGTACAAATTCAAAATATAAAGTGCTTAAGTTAAGTTACTTAACAGTATACAGAATCGATAAAAGAAAACTACGACAACAAAAAGACAAGGTTTCTATATACAATATTTGTTAACTTTTCCGATCTCTGCATGAAATGATAAAACAACTTTAGAATTGTTTGTGACGCAATTCTGCAATGCCATGAAATGTTAGATTTTAGAGAACAGAATAGGGGCTAATAGTCCCATACTCTTTCATTTCTCCATACTTATCCACACTTTCCTTTCCATACAGGAGGAACCCTATTCTGAATATTCAGTACAGTAGAAAATACTGGTTTCTAATACAGTAGAAACTGTTGACATGTGAACACATTGTTAGACCTGCGTTCCATTGTGGGTGACTGAGGAAAGGATTGTGCGAAGAGTCTTAACGCCCATGGCGATGTCAAGCAAATGACAGGCGTAGAAGAAATGGTTGTAGTGCCCGAGGATAGACATTATCATGTACCAGCACAGATACAGGAACGTCTGCGAAGACAAGAAAAACCAGTACAGTATATTGGTAAATGTAGAAACAAGGTATTTCATACGTTAGTTATACAACATATATATAGAGCACAGATGACACTGCCGTGACTCACTCATCCCTTGGTTCCCGGAAGTATTTTCTCTATGGAGAATAACATTGGGTTTCTTAAAATGTTATCATATAAGCATTGTGGTACAACAATAAACGAACTGTCCCTGTGATAATTTCGGGGAGGTGTCTCTGTAACGTTAAGATAGTCAGTCAGTCATATATATTTTCATAAGAGTATGTTTCTAGCTAAATTTCAGTTGATTCTTCACATCCATATGAGTGAAACCGCCCAGATCATTTGTTTATTTTGGGAACACAGTTCTTATTTGACACGATATAAGAAAGGTCTATGGAGGGGCACGGTGGCACGCTGTGGGCGTGTTCTCTCCTCCGTGTCATCAGTGCCCATAACCGAGGCGGGTCAGTTTGCATGTTCTCCCCGTGTCCCCTAGGGTAGGTACCCTCACAAAAAACATGCAGTAATCCTGGTCTCTAAACTACCTCCCCCTGGCCACTGACTGGCCACTGCAGTTACCCATCTTTTCTCTCTCTCTGTTCCCCCTGACACAATATTATATTATAACATACTTCAAATTACAATTGCTATTGTGATTTACAAATAATTTCAGTTTACCATATAGTCATTCAGACAGAGTAATCGCTACAGAGACTAGCCAGCCACTCAATTATGTTATCCTTTATTCCCATGTATACTGTAAGTAAAACATTAACAGGTTATCAATACAAAATCACAGCACTTTTTTCGATTTGAGTACACAACTCTGTGGAAAACAGGCAGTTGTTTTCTTACGCCATCTGTGAACACAACACCAAATTTCCAGATCTGGTACTTGATGTCGATTGCTGTGATCCTGTAAAGACACAACAAAGAATCCCAGTCATCAAATGTTCTCTTCTTTTTCTGAAGGAGCCCTGTGACAAGCCACTTTGCCACTTTAATACATATCGTTGCTGTTGAGCAGAAACCTAGTACCTCCTTGTTTTGAAGTTTATTTTGTAAATGTAAAATCTTCATACAAGAGTGTCGCACAAAAAAGTAGCGAAAATAGCCAATCTACAAGCTCACAACGTATCGCCCCGCTACGTGTTGTGAACTTGTAGATAAGCTATTTTCACTACTTTTAAACAGTTTTAAACAGACAAATAATAATACATTTAATTTGGACATACAAGGTTTCCACCCGACAGCTACGCCATATACTGTACCAGGCGAACATGGAGTTGTCTGGTTCCTCCTGCTTCTTCTCGTGTGACTGCTGGCTCACATCCAGGGAGGCCAGGTCCACTCCCAGGAGCTCTGCTATCCTCTCCCTACCGTAGATGTCACCATACTTATCCAGAACCTGACACACATTAGATTATGGCCATATCAATCTAGGTTGTGTGGAACTTATCCAATGTGTGTTTGTGTGCGTGTGTGTGTGTGTGTGTGTGTGTGTGCATGCGTGTATTTATAATTAATATAATATTTTAGAAAATACACACACACACACACACACACACACACACACACACACACACACACACACACACACACACACACACACACACACACACACACACACACACACACACACACACACACACACACACACACACGTAAATGCATTTGTATTGTTGAGTCTTATGTCTCACACCTTCCTCTTGACAATACAACATAGATTCTCTGTGGGGTTCAGGTCAGGCCAGTTGGCTGGTCAGTTAAGCGCAGTAATACCATGGTATTACTGTGGTTCATGAGCTGGATGCCATAATCATCAAGATTAAAACAAATAAAGGTTCTAAAAACTTCACTTTAAGCACAATGAATTGAGAATATATGAAAGTTTCACTTTTTGAATTATATTAGGGAAGAAATTTTACTTTTACAAAATATTCATTTTTTTTTAGAAGGAGCTGTATATTATAGTATATAATGCACAAACTAAACTCATCTTCTATTTAGCCCTAAATGACAAAATGTTTCAAGGGGGTTCACAAGTCAAATCAATGACATAATAGGGCATAGCAGTGGCTGCCATTTTCTGGTTCATGATGATTCATGACCATAACACATTTAATTCTGTGGGAAAGGCTGCTAAGCCAGCCTGACGGCCTGTTGTAGGTTCGACTCCCGATCCCGACAACCTTTGTCACGTGTCACCCCCACATCTCTCTCCCCATTTCCTGTCACCATGACATGTGTGTACACTATCCAATAAAAGCAGATAAAGCCCAAAAATATATTTTTGGAAATCTCTATGGGAAAAATGAATGGGGTCTGGAACGATGGAACACCCTATAAGCAAGTGCAGCCACAAAGCAAAATTATAATTAAATACGTTTGTAAATACATCAAAGATGCAATTATAATCCATCATGGATAAAGCCTGGAAGAGAGGTCATCAGGTGGTCCCCAACCTTCTTAAAGTGTTTCCACCCTCCTCAACCACACAACACTCTCCAGTTGAACAGATAGAAAAGCCAATTCATTTTCAAAACTATCTTACCTTCCGCTTGACAAACTTGTCCCAGTAGTTGTTTGGAAAAGAGCTGGTAAAAAAAAGAAAAGAAAAGTACATTTCAGCTATATTTGTTTAAAAGTGTTTGCTTTGTGTGTGGACTAAATCGTGACTGCAAATATATGCTTGGCAAAGATAAATGTTTCAATGTTTACTGTTTCAACTGAATGTTCTTAGTCTATCAGGGATATATAACCATGCAACTGAAATGTCAAAAACGTCACTAAATCACTTTGACTTGTATGTGCTGGGGTCCGCAATGGCCTTATTGGCCTTCACCATTGATTCTTGATCTTTTCTCGATCAGAGCTCACTTGAACATCTCTAAAGCATTCGCAGCGAAATGTGCATTTTCAAAGCATGTTATGATCATTCAATTGATTGTGTTACAGCATGGATCAAGTTCCTACTTATTGGTATCACAAGGAAAACTAATGTTTTGAAGGTTTTAAAGAAAAATTATAATCAATCAATAGGCCTAATTGAAATCTTTGTGTTTTGCCAATTATTTGGGGGCACACTTGCAATACCCTCACTGCCCAACAATGGTCCCCAGCCCACAGGGTGAAAATCAATGTTAGTAGTTTGGGCCCTATCTTGCGTCAGGGGCACTTTATCCGTAATTTGTGGATTTAGCATTGTGTAAGAGGCGTGCCCCCGTAAACTTTGCTATCTTGTGCCACAGCCTAAATCCTTAAAACACCTACCCATGACATTATGCATAGGTGTGTTTTGGGTGTTACAATAATTAAACCAATCACCGTGCCACATTGCCTTTAAGAGATCCATTATCCATTACGCATTATGCACAGTGATATCTTACACTAGGGCCCATGGAAGAGGATGCGTTGCTGTCTGATACAGAGACTTATTTTGTGGGCCCAGTAGCTCCTCTATCCTCCACTCCGACCAACACAGTCTCAATACAATGAACCAGTAAAGGGAAATCGGATTAATTATCATTGTATTCGCGCACAATGCGCCATGGCGCCGCACAAATCACTAGACACTCTGCTGATTATAGGAAAATTACAATCACAGAGATTTGTGGAGAATAAGAACGAGACATCTGAGCTATGAAATGTGAATGTTCTGCAACATGCGTCAAACCGAGGCAGCTCCAACTCAGGTCTCAGGAGCAATTTTTTTAATCAAACAGAATTCGCATTACGGGTGGTTTGAGGAGGCGCTTTCCGTTGTCCTCAACCTGTGTGCATTAGACAGCAATTATAGTGAAAGCGCATCAACACGCCTACAGACACACCTCCACCCGCAAATAAAGGTGTCGGCATAATGTATAGTGGGTATAGCGGCCGCAAGATACCATTTACGCATAGTGGAAGCTCCTAAATGCGTAATTCACGGATAATAGTTCATGCTTGCGGGTAATGCATGGCATACATTAGAGCCCTCAGTCTCAATAAATCCACAAAACCAAAATCCACAAAACACAGTGCCTCGATAGACTTCTCTTGATATACTGTAGAGGATGTCTTTCATTGTTACTTACGGTGCGTTCAGGATCAGTCTGTCCCACTGGCCCTTGATGTCATCATCTTCAGGTTGCTCAGTAATGTACAGACCATCGAACTCCAACTTTCTGGCGAGTTCCTTCTCTCTCTTAAAGATCACCAGCGGAATCTGAGGAAAAACAATGCACTCAAATGAGTGTTCTTAAGACTTATGGAAGTATCATAAGTGCATTGTGTACACACTATGACCGTATTCTGATCATCTAAATGTGATATAATACAATGTAAAAGTTAAAGTGCACATTAGCTTCTATACTTACACAAAAATGCAACAATGCATTACAAGTAAATACTTAACTACAGTTGCAGTTGCAAGGCATGTACAGTAAATAAAGCATGACATCTTCAGGAACCTTGGCATACTTTTCGTTCAGGCTATGCACCTCGACACGCACATCAAGTCGGTGTCTGAGAGGGTACAAATGGGTCCATTTGGTTCCATTTGTACACTCTCAGAGTTAAGGTGCATGGATTGGTTCTTGAAATGAAATAGTTTGGGACCCACAGATATTGTAATTCTTTTTATATATATTTTTTTATCCCCACGATTTTGTAACCCACTTTTCACCCGTGTCAATCAGCTAATGTGATCCTGGGCTCTACACACCCTCCACCAACCTAGTCCCCATATATAGGGGACAAGGGGAGAGCAACGGACTTGAACTCATGCTTCCTTCATGCCTGAGTGTCCAAGTTTCTCCTTTACACCTGACAGGGGGAGTTTCCCTGGTTGGACGTAGCGCGTGGAAGGAACACGTTATTCCAACCAGTTCCTTTCCCCTCCATCAGGCGCCCCGGCTGGCCAGGTGGAGACAGTTTAGTGACCAGGATTACTGCATGTTTTTTGTGAGGGTACCTACCCTAGGGGACACGGGGAGAACATGCAAACTCCACAGAGAAAGGCCCTTTCACCAACCCCGCCTTCGGGTATGGGCACTGATGACACAGAGGAGGAAACACGCCGTCAGCACCCACAGCGTCCCGAGCGGGAATCAAACCCAGGACTTTCTAGCTGTGAGGCGACAGCACTACCAACTGTGCCACCGTGCCCCTCAGATATTGTAATTTAATTGCACATCAGACGTAAAGTCCACTTGCCAGCTCTGACAGTGTGATAAAAAACGGATCCAGAAAGTCTCAATTGTGATGGAACCGATTCCAGTACCTCAATGTTGGATCCGGTTCCTCGGGTTAAGGATCCCAACCCTATGTGTACAGTAGGTTCAGTATGTTTTTTATTTTTACAGTGGACAGTGAGCCGTAAAAACATAACTAAAGCAACCTTATGTTATTCTACCTTAAGACAGTTGTAGCCAATGATACAGATGAAGGAGATGACGGTGTGCAGGATTGAGATGAAGGACATGGTGGGCTTCATGTAGCCAGTGCTCTCTTCCAAGTAGAAGTAAACCGGGCCCTCTTCCTCGTCGTCATCCTCTCCCTCGTCCATCCCGCCAGAGCCCTCAGCCTCCTCTCCCGAGCCCTCAAATAAACCGGAGCCTTCGAACATCCCGCTTCCCTCAAACATCCCGGAACCTTCCATGATCTCCTCCTCTCCCTCAGGCGGGCTGTCAGAAACCTGTTCAGAGCATATTGATGGGCAAATGAGACAGCGTCCCAGCCAGGACTATAGAACCTATGGGTACTGTATAATTATGCCTGGATGAACAACTAATACATACCCTGCATTAATGACCTAGATCATTGATTCCCAAAGTGGGGTCCAGGAACGCCCACGGGTTCCCAGCGAAATTTGTTAATATAGTGTTACAAATCATATTAACCATAAGACATATTTTAATACGTTGGCTATTACAGCAGATACAAGCTCACAGCGCATCACAGCAGATCCATAGAAGTTTGTAGATCTGCAACTTTTGAATTTGAATCCTGAATAGTAACAGTTTTGGATGAGCCTGAGGTTTCCACTTTCACAATGCCTGCTTATTTTTCTAGGTGACAAAAAAAGGGCATTGTCACAATGCCTCAGTAACGTACACCGAGGGGACCGATACTACCACCGGACTACCACCTCCTCTTCTGCCAAACAAAACTGTAGATTAAACCTACTATTACCTAATACAAATACGTATTTTCTATATATCTATCGTGGGGATGTATTTTGTTAATGGCAGGCCTAATAATGTATTGCAATTAATGATGCGAAGCCCGCAGGGCTATAGTTCAGGCAGACAACACAAAGGAGCACCAATTGACGATCAGCTGATCAGTCACATGCTAACTCCATCTGATTGGGGCAGGCCATTTAAACCTCCCTGCTCACAGCTCATTATTCTTGCTGCTGCTATTGTGATAAATATATCCCTCTTCTTCTTTTTGTGTAATTTTCAGCAACTCTAGACAGAGATTTGTCTTCATTAAAAGCAGACAGTGTTAGACTAGAAAATAAATTCTGAAATCAATGCTTGTAACTTTCAGAGGGTGGGAGTGAAAGTTATTTCTTTTCTTTTCCTTTTTTTTGTCCCCGGTGCCTCTATTATCATTGAAACATACCCTCAGTCAGTACAATGTACTGTACAATAAACTAATTCAAATAACGTTAAAAAATAGTTCTTAACCTTGTAGAATAGCAGAACGAAGTTCAGGGCAAATGCGATGAACAGAGCCAGAAAACGGAGGTTGTAGAAGTTTCTTGAGAGGTAGTTCTAAAAAACAAACAAACAATACAAAATGTAACGTCTGTTAGTGAACATTGAGATTGTACTGAAGTCACATGAGGGAGTGAGACCACGAGGAAGAGAAACCACCCACCATTAATTTATTCCTCTGGACATCCAGTTCAGTCCAAATTTGAAATCCTTCATGCTTCTTTGGGTTCTTTTCTTTCTTGGGTGCCACTTTCTTTGGTGCTTCTTCATGTTCTTTGATCAGAGATTCTTTCTCGGATTTCTCTCCAGCTTCAACACTAAAGAAAACAACCTTGTTAGGCTAATGGGTCCAAACTAAGTGACCATAATCACACAGTGGCGAACTTAAAATGAAGTCACAGCATACTCTTTCTCTTGCTGAATCGGATAGCAATCTCAAAACTATGAAAACAACCAGATTCTTACTCTGCCTTCTCTGGTTCTGGAGGTGGTTCCACTACGGCAGGAGGTTCAGGAGGTTTCTGGCTAGCATCAGCATCCTCTGGTTGCTGCAAACAAAGAACAGCATCCGGTTATTACATTCATACAGGACAATGAGGTAGAATGTACATGATGGGGAAAGGCACATGATGGTGAAAACTATTCAATGGCAGTGAAGATAAATCACAACTTCAGGTTTCTTTGAACACAGAAGCTGGCAGCTGCAGACAGAGATTATTTGGCAAATATTTTGACATGCTCAAGACAACATAAAGTTCTACCAATGTTTCAACATCACTGCATGCCTGTACCTTTTTCCTCTTTGTTATGGGCGTTCCTTCTGGAGTGGGAGGCTCAATAGTCGCCTCTATTCCCATGTCTCCAAGACCACCTGGAGCATCAAACCCTGTTGCCCTGCCACCCTCCTTCTCTTGCAAGTCTTCCTCCTCCTCCTCTCCGTCAGTCTCACCAGTCTCTGTCACCCCTCCCGCCTCCTGCTCCTCCCCCGTCCTCGGCTCCCCCGGCAAGTCACCGTGTACGTCGTCCTGCGTGGGATCCGGCATGCTGGCCAGAATCTCCGTCATGGTGATGTTCTTGGCTCCCTCCACAAGGCCACCCCCAAACAGGGTCTGCCAGATGAGCATGAAGATCCCTTTGCACACGCTGTAGATGAAGTGGAGTATGCCCATCAGGATGGTCCAGAAGAATATGGACAAAGCCACCACGATCTCCTTGATGGTCATCTTCCTCACCCTGCGGTACTGCCTGCGCAGGTTGCGGAAAGTGAAGATGCCGAGGAAGCTCAGCATGCTGTTGATGAAGTCTGCGAAGGCAGAGCTTGATTCGGGCGGCAACTCCTCTCCGTTGCTTTCCTCGTCTCCTCCCCCACCTCCCGGCACTCCCTCCGTTCCACTTTCCACAGGCTCATCGTCTTCCTCCTCTTTCCCTTCTTCTTCTGCCTCAGAGATCTGCGAGGCGATGTTCATCTCGAAGATGGTGTCCTCGCAGAAGTTGACGAACATCTCCATCTTTTCCGACTCACCCCCTTCGTTGACCACGTCGAAGATGAACTGCCGTTTGGACTCTCGGACTTGGGGCATCTCCCACTGTTTGCGGTTCACCTCGGAGATCTCAAAGTAGATGCGCTCAATCTTCCTGCTGGCCCCCATTATCTCGATTCTTCCCAGGAAAGGGCGGAAGTAGTTCATCACATTCTCCGCCTGCGCAACAAAGGCCTGCAGCCTAGTGTCGTGGGGCACGTGCTCAGACAGGTTGGTGAGTAGCACCGCAATGTTGAAGCCGATGTCCTTGGCGGGCTCCTGGAAGCGGTTGGCAAACTCATCGTAGTTGATCATGTCGTTTTCATCTGCCTCTGAGCACGACAACAGAAACTGGATCTCGGAAGTAGAGTATTGTTTCTGACTGTCCATAGCCTTCTGGAAGTCCTTCTTGGAGATTAGTCCCCGAGGGTCCGTGACATAGTCACGGAACGCATCAGACACCACAATGTCCTTCAGCTTAAGGAACATGTCAAAGAACTTTAGGATCATCTCCACGTTGCTGGAGGACTCCACCAACATGTCCACCATCTGACGGGCAATGGTACCATTAACAATATTTCCTGTGCAACACACACAGAAAGTTTAGTACAGTACAGCGGTAGGTTGAAAAGTCCCCCTCCACGCATTTACACTTCATCTGTATAATTACTGCAGATGATTCTTTGAATTAATATATTTCCACACAGTCTTTTTTCGATTATTGCCAAATCAATATAACACAAAGCCTTGATTTATTTTCTTCTAAAAAGCTGTCCTAGGAATGAAGTAAATGTGCGACAAATCCTACAGTACATCAGCAGTATCAAATATTCCTCTACCCTCCAACAGACAAATCCTACAGTACATCAGCAGTATCAAATATTCCTCTACCCTCCAACAGACAAATCCTACAGTACATCAGCAGTATCAAATATTACTCTACCCTCCAACAGACAAATCCTACAGTACATCAGCAGTATCAAATATTACTCTACCCTCCAACAGGGACAAATCCTACAGTACATCAGCAGTATCAAATATTACTCTACCCTCCAACAGGGAAAGCAGCATGACAACCATATCTTTCTGAAGGTCTAGAAGCTCCTTCAGCAGACCAATTTGACTCGAGTCCTACAGCAAGTCAAAGAACACACAGGATATTACAATGATAATAGCTAGTCTTTTTGGGGAAAAGGGATGCACAGGGAACGTTTGGCATTGAAAACAGCTGTCAACACTTAACACACAGAGGGATTTTTGAAATCTGAGGAAATCAAATTTTGTATGAGGTGAAGGTTACATACAAAGGTTTTAAATAATTAAATCATGCTTGTGACTTACAGTATAGCCGACCTGAGAAGCCTGGTATTTGTGCATTTATTTAAAGGACAACTTCACACATTTGAAATCCATCTTCATATAATTGTTCCACTAATGCTTTTTAACAGTTTCCCAAACAGTCGAGTAAAAATTCAATTTTCTTTTCCTACATTTTCTTTTACATAATTGTTTTTATTCAAAAGATAAAAAATAAAAAAAAAGTAAAAAACTATACATTTAAAAAACAACAAACAAGCAAATCTAATTCTTAATCTTAATTATACTAATTAAGTAGTGAAAATAGCTGATGCGCTTGTAGATCTGCTATTTTCACTAGTTTGGGCCCCGGGCAAACGTCTCTCTTTTGGGTCTCGACCTGAAATGGCAGGATTTCTGTGTCTTAGAGTAGAGATGTGGACAGTTCAGAGAACAGCCTACCATTGATGCCATCTATAGGATGGTTTGGTCATTTCAATGTATTTATTTGGAATGCCTGTAGTTTTTATTAGCTTGGAATCCTCATCTATGATGTCACTGGTAGGCATGTTTCTCCACTGTCCATCCCACCATTGAGACGCATAGTGAGTAGACGGCATCTTATAACAAGCATTAGTGATTACCAATTATATTATGAAGATATGGTTGAAAATAGGTGAAGTGTTCCTTAATAATTACAATATATTATCATGCTAGACGATTCAGACGTTTAACAACCATTCTTCACCCAGTAGTATTTCCAATATTTTACAAAAAAAAATGTATAATAATAATAAAAAAGTAAAAGGTTTTGGACATACAAGGTTTCCACCCGACAGCAATGACATCATTTAATATTATTCTACACCTTAGAAGTGTTGCAAGGTGCATTGTATCCAACTGTAAATTGGAATTAGTCAGAATTAGTCTGAAAACACACACCACAAATGAAACGTCTTCAAGCATCTTCCCTCAGGTTACTTATTAATGATATGAAAGAGGGAGAGTCAACAACATCAGTCTTACAACTGTTAAATATGGGCACACTGAATGAGTGTAACATTAAAACATATATTCCAACACTGGAGATTAAAGGTAAGGCAACAGATAAGCGACAACTTCTGATATTTGCATACTAGTCCATATCTAAACAACAATATCCGTTCCTTTTTCGGATAATTATATGGAAATTATATAAAATGTATTAAGTGTTAAATTATGTGCAAAAATGCAATTGCGCAGTGATGACATCACAAGTGGAGGAAGTAGCTATATTGTCAGTACTTTGAGTACAACATTTGCCTAAAAATGTACACTACACTGTACATTTATAGCGTTAGAAAACCAGATATACTGAATTTGCAATGCTCTGTAGGCCTTTCTCGGCTGTAAAAGGTTACATTAAATGTATATGGAATGGATGATATAAGTATCCTTGTATTTGTTAATTTAGTTTATAGATGAATTTGCAGACTATTAAGCGATAATTAAGAGCCATTTGACACGGCAGTTATGATTGCGCTCAGGGCAGCGCTCTGCGGATTCCTCTTATAGGGAGTGTGAGAGTGAGTTTACCAGGGTGGACTGTTTCCACTTGTGACATCATAAAGTACTTTTTTTCCCACATTATTTGAATATTCAGATTTTTTTATTATCTGTTGCCCTGCCTTTAAAGAGCAGATCCTTTTCTCAGAAGATCTTGTAATCACGTGCATGTATGCATAAGGAATTGGTTCATATGGTGATATGTAACAGTGGTCAATGTAGGAATGTCCTGATATAACCTTTTATAATGTGATGAAAAATGTTTTCTGTTGTTCACTGAACCCTATCCATACTGTATGTAAATATGTATAGATTTGTGATTGTTCAAGCATTCTCATTTACAACTTAAAAAGGCAAATGAGTAACAAAACAAACTGAGAAAAGAATCTGAAGTTGAAGTACAGCCAGTAAACAGTAACACCATATCACGTCAATAGATAAATAAAATGAATACCTACTTTACCCTTCATTGACCATGTGAAAGACAGTTTAAATAAATATGTAAATATATATCATAAGATTTTGTGAACAGGTCAAAAATAAAACACTATTACATTTCAAAATACGTTTTATCTTCTTTCTTCCAGTATTGCATTCGTTTTCTTACATCATCTAATAATATTGTAATTCCATTTAATATACAACACACCAGAACATCACATTTTACTATTCATAATAAATGCTTACTTTAAAATACAGGGAGAATGTGGTAAGAGTGGTATTATTCAAATTATATTATAACTTAGGAGCAAAGTTCAGGGAAGAAGCAGGGACAACTGCTTCAACATGGTGATAACACCATGTTCAGTTTTCCTAATAATGTGGGACATAGTGTGTGTGATGTCCCTCATTATCACTTTTATAAATACAATTAGCCTACTTTTTCTGAGGACGTGTACTGTACTCAAATGTACTCAATTTGTTTATTCGTCTATTTTTAGTATTTTCATCTTACTATGCTACAATTAAATTTTTACTCAAATACAGTACATTGGCATTCTAATCCAGTAAAAGAAAATCCCATTGAAAAGAAAATAGTGCCCAAGTTATTAATGCCGTCAGCATAGACAGGGATCAATTTGCTTTGCAGATTGCAGATCCAGTCTAGAGCCTCAGCCTACCTAGTCCAAACATTCGGTTTCCAGTCTGTGACGCAGTGCTATTGTTCCAAGCAAAATGTAACCTGGGAATCTGTACTCAAGTACTCCTTGGAATACTTTGTTTGGTAGGTAAATGTTTTATTTCAACTCGTAGCAACCGGTGAAACTAAGCTACTCAATTTGACATTCATGTGGGCGAACAACAATAACACTGCTGCACAAACCGGACACAGACTTTTTAGAGTAAGCAGGCTCTAGGCCGGATCACACTGGTTAATTCAGAATAGAAACCAGCCTTTTCAAAGCTACTGCCAGAAAGCCTGGTAACGTGGCAAGGTTACTGTCAGCGCGTTCAGCCTGGCCAGTCAGTATGTTACCAAGCTACCAAGGAAGATGACAGCAGCAGATGCAACAATCATCACCCATGGCCATATCTAAGATATACTGTACACCGTATGGTCAGACTCATTGAAGGGAGGAGGATTTCTTGCGGGCTGAAATTTGCCCTCAAATTTGACATTTTCATCTGTAAGATGGTACTATACAGAATAAAGTTAATTTAACAGCATTTACTTTTACTTTTGATGAAAAAGTAGATTGAATTAATTATTTAGATATTTACTTTTGATACTAAAGAGGTAATTTCAGATTATTGAAGTTACTTTTTAAGGTCATTAAAGTTACTTTTACTCAAGTAGTATTCTACTCCACCACTGTATTTGGTGAATTTAGTCCTATTTTATTTGTCCCATACACACCTATAGTGCTTGAATTCACAGATAATATTAGCTCCAAAGTCAGCCGAAAGGTTGAAATAATGAGTTCACGTTTACAGTGTTTATTAAGAATTCTAAACAGGGTATGTCAAATTGCTAAAAGAAAAGAGAAAAAGAGCCATTTGTAGGCTCCACAGGGTGGTTGAGAGATTACGTACAGTACATTACATTCAAATGAGATGTAATTCATGACATGTTGGCCACAGCCACACACACTTTCTCTAATCAGGAAATCACTATTATAAATCTTTTTTCTTTTTAAAATAGAGTAATGATAACTTATTTGGATCAATCGGAACACAGATTATAAAAAAAATTCCTGAAAAGTAACTGTTTCCCAGTCTTCCACACGACAACGGCGATTTGCTCAGGTCTCAGACTGGCACTTTTTGATCTATTTTGACATACCCTGTTTGGAATGTGTGTTCGCAGCTGGTTATCTGCAGGTACACCTACATACCGTAAGGCAATGGTTCGCAAACCTTGTTTAATCGCTGGACCACTAGCATATTTCGAACAATCAAGGACCACCCCACTTCCCCACCACCGTAAGAGACATACTGTATATAGCGTAGGCCTAAAATCACCAAACCTACCCTAACCTATATAATACGCAATCATTTTTAATTGGTGTACCACAGTAGTTGAAGGGGTACACTTACTGCACAAACCAGATAATAATTGTACGGTATGCATGTGCGTGATGTCCGTGTGCACATGCTGAATATTGAGTGGGTAAATGATTGATTTCCATGACCTCATACTCATAGCACATACCGGTAACAAGAGGTGTTTGTGCATCAAACGTGATTTCCTCAGTCATTCCAGACTACAAACTACTACTACTATTACTACTGTACATGGTCAAACGTGACTTGTTTGACACATGTCTCGCTTATGAGTTAATATTACGTTTACACAACACAACTGTTGCACATATCATTTTTAATGCAAAATCAATATTTTCTAAAAGATGCACAACATATCCTATAGAGTGGAGAAGTCACATGGTGGCCCCGGAAGCATTTTGTCCATTTTGTTTATACAGTGCAGTATGTAACATACAGATTTGAATATTTACTGGGATTAACATGGTTCCACACATTTGATCCATCCTGTAATTTAAGTGATACATACATTGGAAAAACTAAGTATATCAAAGGTTAACAATATTAAAAATATAATTATAATTTATATATTTTACTTTATTTAATCGTTTCTATTGATTTGTAAATCCAGGACCAACTGAATGTGTAAAACCACATTGAAACCAGCCCATAATGAAATCTGTGAAAAATGAATTGTCAAAACACCTGTGAGCACAGGAAGAAACCATGTGTCTTAGCTCTATACACAAACGTTTGCAACTGCAGGCTGGTGAGTATTTTGTGAACAGTGTGCGTGCATATTGGCAGCCACTAAGACAAAATGTTTGAGCATGTTCAATGGACTTATGGCTAGCAAAAATACACATGAAATTTCCTCATGCATGTGTAATAAAACATATATCTATTATTTACAGTATGGTGTGAATGCTGTATATATTTAATTAACCAGATAAACCTTACAGTATATACACTTCATTGACCAGACTCCACCGGCCAATACTAGGCCCCCTCCGTTCCCTCCAAACACCCAAATCTCTGTATCGGCAAATTTCGGGCGAATGCTCTACATATTAAGGAAACACCAACATTAACACTTTCCTGTGGCTCGCTTTACTCATTCCACAGAAGAAGCAAATGCAGAATCTCCCACAAAAGTTCAGAAAAAGGCCTCACAGTCACAAGTATGTTATGGCAAGGATTCTCAGATTATAAATTAGGGGTTCCCGCCCCTTGCTAAATAGCTTAAACAAAAAAAGGAAAATAATTAATATGGCCAACCTACAAGTTCACGACGCATCACAGCGCACCATGTTGTGAGCTGTTAATTGGCTATTTTTGTTATTTATGATTTATTTCTTTATGTTTTTGACAATTATGATAAGGTAACCAGATAGAAACGGTTAAACTGCCACAATAATCAAAGAATGCAAATTAAATTAAGCATTTAAATCAAAGAAATGAAATACTGTATACTGTACATATATGATTGCTTATTATAAATAACTAATATCATTCAGTCATTATCTAAGGCATGTCATGATGATGTTTGTGTTTCCTTAATATTGTTCACAGCAGTCAGTTGACAGTTAAGAAAGGGTGTGGTTTAATGAGCTCGTACCTGTGCCAGCTTCATCATCATGTGAGCAAAGACGTGGAGGAAGCCCACCACAGCGTCCCACAGCCTGCTGTGGGTCAAAGACTGCTGGTTCCCTGTGCACGGGCCCTGGGCACAAGTGTTACAATTTAGGCATTTATCAAATGCTCTTAATCCAGAGCGATTTAAAGTAAGCATTAGATTTACAATAAACACTATAGGAAGATAGATCAATAATGACCTGACATCTGTATCTCTACTTAATCTCTACTATCACTATAATTACACATTATAGCCTTTTCATGCGCCTGCAAAGTCGTCTAGGCTAGGGCAAGTGCTGCAGCAAGTGCTACAGGCAAAAAGTAGAGTCTGAATAGGTGAGTTTTCAGACGACGGCGGATTAGAGCAGTGGTTGTGCTCTAATCCGTCCGACAGGACCCCCAGTTTGATTAGGCCAGTGGTTCTTCAAACTATTTCATTTCAAGGACCTCAATAACTCAGAGAGTTTACAAAATGGACCCGTAACGGTCCATTTGGTTCCATTTTGGTTCCATTCCATTCCATTTTGCACTCAGAGTTACAGATCTGTAAGGGTCCATTTGGACCCTGAGGCACAATGCAGAGAACCACTGCACTGTGCCGTGGACCACCATTTGATTATTATTATTATTTTCTTCTGTACAAAGTCCTCAGCATTAATGTTACTCTGAGAGTATTCAGTAGTCGGGGCTATCAATCAATACATCATGGGCGCAATAAGTGAACGTCAAACCATGCATATTATATTGCAGTGCAGACAGTGGTGCACCAGCTTTTGTGGATCAAATGGCATTCATGGCTCACTCAAAAAAATCCCAAATATAATTCGTTTTTAAAATCAATTTCTTTTTCAAACTCAATTTACCTGAATGTACTCAGTCAGACTGTTGAAAATCTGTTTTGCCACCGTCATTGCTTTAGAGAAATTCTTCTTCCCTGGGTCATCGATGATGTCTTTGCCAGAGTAGTACCAGTAAAAATCACTGATGGACTCCTGTTGCACGCACAAAACAAGGAGCCGTATGAAAATGACATGAGGTTGTGGCATATTTTACACTGCCAAAAGATGCACATAACATAATGCAAACTGGACTTGCATGCACATTTACACAAATGTACAGTGTGCCTACTGTAATAACCAGAGTGTCAGAGTTTACAGCACCTGTAATCGAAGCAGGTAGTCTACTGTGCAGATGATGACGTTGATGGTAGTGGTACAGGCAGTCTGTGTGCGAAGGTAGTTCTGAAAATCTACAATAGAGACCAATGTGAAGGGTTGCGAACAGTAAACATTTGATTACTGCACATTTCTTTACTGCGAACACTGAATAGCGACATTTGATCACATATGATTCCTGCATGCTTTTTAATTTCTACTGTAAGAGGCAACATTTGACTCCTGTACGCTTTCTACCTTGTAAAGCGACATTTGACTCATCTACAGTATGTTTTATACCATACCAAGCTCGGTTTGAAGCTCATTCCTCAGGTTGGAGGTGTGATTGACTCTCACCGTTATTGTGTCCCTCACAAAGCAGCTGCAGGAACCGGAAGAGGTCACACGTGAACTCATCGTCCGCCATGACCTTCTCACCTAAACGGAATGGAAAGGAAAACATCAAAGTACCTTGCCAAAACGACTGTACGGTCAAAATTAGAAGCATACACTGTGAAATCTTTAGTGTTAATTTAACCCTGAGAGTGTACAAATATAGCCAAATTGGTGATTTGGTTAAATTTGTACAAATGGTAAATTAACACAGAATTTGACTGTGTGCATCCAACGATGAACAGGCAAGTGCAAGTTTAGGGTTCCAAATCATAAAGTGTTGGCTTGCAGCAAGGTATAAAACACAATGCATTCTCACAACAGGCAAAACAGACTCAAAACAGAGAATACTAACAAGACATTTAAGACACATGAAACACTGAAACAGGGCAGCTCATCTATGTGTAAACTGTAAACGTACACATTTGAAGTGGCAGGTTTATTTATTAATCATCAATAGAGTGAACATAATGGTAAACACACATCCATACTACATACCTGTACTGTAGCCTTTTATGACATCATTCATGGTTTTGCTCTGAATAAATAACTGTAATTGTGTAATTGTGTGCTGTTGCTATTCCTCTGTACTATGGTGTTAAGATGGTCCTCAGAGATATAGTGGAGTAGAAGTAAAAGTATTGAAAATTGGAAATACTCCAAAAAAGTAAAAATACCTCTAAATTGTACTTACTGTAGTTACACGCTTCATACCATTCACTCCGATTTTAAACTTTGAATTTGCTCTGGATAATGAGAGCATTTGCTAAATGCCTAGAATAGATTGTCTTTGTAATTTGTAAATACAATTCACAAAGAAAGTTGTTAATCAAGTAGAAACAGTACTGTATTAAAACAGACATAATACACCGATATCAACAAATACAAGGGACAATACTACAAGACAGGAGGTGACAAAACAACAGTTATAACAGACACACAGACAAGCCATGCAGGCAGCACAGACCTCCACTCCTCTAGTGAGACACAATGAAGAGGCAGACAGGTTGGGGCAATGTCCAAGGAGGCATTCATTGGAAGTTAAAGAATGAGATATGTGTGCTACACCCAAAGGAAATATGACAATGGATCCTTGATTGATTCTTCATTGATCCTTTATCTATTGTTGAGAGATGAGGTTATTATGGTGATATGAGCTGAGGACACAAATCACAATCCGTGATTGTGCAGCAAAACACGTTGCCAACATACTGATGTTGGCAACCATGTTTAGTGATGATGAGAATGGATGGAGGACTGAAAATAAGTTTAAAGTTATTTGAAATATGTTTGTCAGATGAATGAATGCAGAAATGTATCATTTGTCATAATAGAGTCAAAAGTTAGTGGTGTTGGCAGCTATTTTTAATATATTTTGTAACATTACAGTGGAACTACTTGCAGGTGCAGTAGTTTGTGAGTGCAATATTTTTAAATCATTAATAAACAGTGACACCTATGTTTTCCCCCTCCGATTACAGCTGACAACATACATGGGGCTGCCATGAAGACTTTTTGTATTTTTCAAATTGTCTATAAAATACATTATTTTTAACATGGACAGTGGCAACCAATCCCCTCTTGGTGGAATCTCAGCATAAGAAAAAAATGAGATGAAATGACAGGGGGGACAGTGGAGAGAAAGAGGAAGAAAAATAAGAGAAAGGTAAATAAACAGATGGACAGAAATGTAATTTACCCCGATCTTTGTCTGATGGCCATGAAAGGAAAGACAAGGGAAGAGGAGGAGTAGGAGGAAGAGGAGGAGGAGGCAGTGATCGTGGGGAGGGGAGAGAGGGTGGTCAGTGTGTTGACAACAGTAGAGGACTAGGACATGGGAAGGGTGAAGATTAACCACGGTGAATGAGTGTAAATTCAACTCCGAACAGGGTACATTTTTGTCAACTTTCGGAGTTCAATTAATGCTCCGGATTTCACCGTGCAGGTACAAAATAAAAAATGCACTATGGGTCAAATGCCGATCTGGAAAAAAACAATTAGAAATTCAACTAGCAACACGCAAATTATAAAACAAACGTATACTGTAAAAATGGAATTCCCTGAAACGCCAATTCAAGGTGTTAGAGTGGTGCGGCAGACAGGGGACGTGGACAAAAGTTCATTGGAAGGGTTAAGGACAGTGGCATTTAAGTTGCTAGGACTGGACAATAACCAAAAATAATATATCAAACTGACATTTAGAACCAATAACCAACTTAATCCTGCAGGTAATCAAATAATCAAGTCATGTTTTATTTTATTTAACGAATCGACACAACATTTTTGTTGTATAATGGATCATGGCGTACAAAAATAGTGAACATAGCCGATCTACAAGCTCACAACCAGTCGCATGTTGGCGATGTTCGCATTGATTTTATCGTAATCGAGGCAAAAGTTTTAAATAATTTATTTTATATATTGCCCAGCCACATATTATTGCCCACTTGTCTCCTTCAATTATATCCTGATTACTGTGTGATCCCCACCCTCTGTCTGCCTGCAGTTCATAAACCTTCAGGTTAGGACATGACTCATTCAATTCAAATCAACAACTATTAAAAGTCACAACGGAACAACACTTCCAGGGAGATGAATGGAATTAATTGCAGAGCCTTTCCATATTATTCTGTCAATTTGATTAATTAATTAGCTCAGTTGTGTCAATGACAATGTGACAAAAATCCTCCAATTTGTATAATCATCGCTGGATCAGCATTCAGCATTACATATAGATTCCGTGTTGATACATGTGTTCATGGCTTAAAGTGAAATTTGTTTTGTTATTGTATGTTTAAAGAGCTGGAGAGATGACTAAACAAACGCTCTTTTCGTATCATTGTGATACTACTATAAGTGTAGGAAACAGTCGATCTACAGCACAAGCTCTCAATGTGTCACATTCGCAACGTGTTGTGAGACTGTAGACCGACTACTTCTCATAACATCAATTGGGCTCGATTCATTGGGCTTAACCATTTTAGCCAAATTTAAAAACTTTTGGATAGGATTTAGAACAAACTTCGCCTGCATGTGGAAAATATAACGTGAAATTAAATACTTCTTAAAATACTGCAGTCTGGTGGTGACTTACTTGTGCCTTCCTCTGACACCATGCCCAGGCCTTCTGCCTTGTTCTGCCTCTCAAAGGCATTTAGATCCAGGACACTGTGCACGTCACAAATATACAACAAGTCACACATATATTATATATACAGTACATGTACTGTACATGACCAGTGATTTTCATGTAGATCAGCCATTATGTGAAGTATAAAATCATCTTTTAGAGAATGGAAGCTGACCTGCATGTCTGCATCAAAGCCTGAACGCTGAGAAAGAATCCCACATCTTTCTTATCCTTCAGGTATTCCAGCATTTTCTGCAAAGAAACGACATCCATAATTGGTATTGGTCTGGATCATATGAAATGAAATTCAACATTGCATGTGAAGAAACTCTTGCAGGCTGTCTCTTATCTGGCAAACCGATCATCAATAACAAGCAAAGGCTAAAACTTTTTGTACTCCATTGATGTTGTTCAATAGAGTGTACATACCCGTTGCACCTCAGTGTTGCCACCATTCAGGATGGAAATGCCTAACTTGAGGGTGGCAGACACCATCATCCCAGTCTCACCTATATACAACATAAAAAGTGACAGATAGGATTATGTAAAGCACTAAATACCACAAGTACACTTTTCTTTTGCTGACGAAGTGCAGAGGAAATTCAGCACTTGCAAAACAGGCCACCAACTTCCTGAGACACAGAGTATAAAGTGATTGATAACAGGAAAAGACAACATCTTGCAGTATCACATGGTGTAAAGTAACACAACAAAGTACTTAAATAAGTACTGTACTTAAATAGAATTTTGAGGTATTTATACTATATTTACAATTTACAATACTTTTACTTATACACCACTACATCTTGCATCTAAATATTGTATTTTTACTCTACTACATTTATCTGAAAACTTAGTTACAATAGTTACTTTGTAGAGTTTGAATGATTTATTAACTAGTTATAACGGATAGTTATTCTAAAGTGTTACAGATTATTATTACAAAACATACATTAACTACTTCAGCCCAAAATACATTTTGGCCATTAGAAAATAGCCAATCTACAAGCTCACAATCTGTTTTGTGATGCAACACATTGTGAGCTTGTAGATCTGCTATTTTCCCAATATTTTTATACATTTGAAAACTTGAAAAGGGAGTCCCTTTTCAAGTTTAACGGACAGTCTGCATAATGAGTACTTTTATGTTTGGTACTTTGTACATTATGATGCCAATACTTTTGTACATTTTCAATTCCAGACTTTTACTTGTAACAGAGTATTTCTATATTGCAGTATTGATAGTATTTACTTAAGTAAAAAATGTGAATACTCTTTCCACCAATGTTCACATCATTACAATGAAGTCTCAGTCAACATCATACCAATTTAATATTGACATATTGCACAGCCGTACTAGTGTACCTACCTTTACAGGCGCTGATCATCTGCAGGACCATCTCTGCAGCGCCACGGTTATGGAGTCTGGACTGCTGGTACAGGAGTCTTTGCTTCTCCATTTCCTTTTCCTATGTTAAGCATAACCACAGTGTAAGTGTCCCTGCAGTTTGCATTTACATCTCCACATGAATGGATAGAACAGAACCTCCTATATCATCTTGGACGTTTCATCCCATCAGTTTTTAGTAGTTCTTGGTTCAATGTTCAATCACTGAAGTCATACAGTTCTTAAATATTTGTAATTCACTTGAAAAAGAAAATACACCATTATTTGAACACAGGTTTTCGTTCTGCTGTCATTATATCGTTTTTTTGAGGAAGAGAAAGAACATCCGCACACTAGTTTCTAGAGCTCCGAGACGTACTTTATTTAGAGGCAACAAATTGAACCTTTTCGACCTACAATGTCTTCATCAGGCAAATAGGCCTAGGCCCATATTTGCCTGATGAAAACCGTGTAGGTCGAAACGTTGCAATTTGTTGCCTCTAAATAAAGTAAGTCTCGGAGCTCTAGAAACTCGAATGTTCTTTCTCTTCCTTGAAGTTTGCCTTGATGCCTGACTTCCAGCACCTGGCCTAAATATAGGCATTGAGATGTGCACAATTATATCGTCTTTTACTTTTTTTCTAATCATACATGAATGACTTCAGGACACTTGTGTTTTCCCAATGCTGTTGTAGGTATAATGTTTGAGATGAATCAAGCAAATTAAATAGTCCACCAGTGTCAGGATTCTGTCGGCAATCTGATCCTACAGTACAGGTGCCGATTTGAAAAATGTTGCCCGTTCTATCCATTCATGTTCAGTAATTCCACAATCACACTTCGCTCACTCATACTCTGACTGGGTAACATCAAATCAATACACTGTAAAATCCGGTGTTACTTTAACTCTCTAAGTGTACATGTAACCATATGGACCTATATGGTTATATTTGTACGTGCTCAGAGTTAAATTAACATGCAGGATTGTACAGGGTACCAACATCATTTAACTTTGTAAGGACATTGTTAATTTATGACTCATGACAAATATTCTGGTAGGGTGGTTTATGGTTAATTTATGGCTTAGTTCACTTTTTCCTCTATGCTAGCCAAAGCTCTTTCTACAGTTACAGTAAGTATTTGTTTGTTGCGCTATTATTATTATTGGTGCTATCTACCTGTCACTCACACACATTCTCTCATTCCAGTTTATTAGTCTTCAGAATCGTTAACAACTACTACTTCTTTACGTTTGCTGGTTGGAAGCAAACGTATTGACTACAGCAAATAGCCCTGAATGGCCTTCGCGCGGTAGAAGACCTTGCAAAGGACCATACAGCTTACCAAGGTGTCTTCGTTGACGCTACATTGACTTACACTGTGTCAAAGTCATTTCACCAGCACTTCGGCTTAAATAAATGGTTTGACGGATTCATAGGCTGGAGACCATTTTCTCTCCAGCACTATTTTCTTGAGCACTATCAAATCAACTTTCCTTTTCATTTGTACTTATAGTATTCGACCTACTGTAGGAGGAAGACAGTTGACCCACTGTCACATTGCAAAATCATTGAGAGTAAAATGAACACTAAGGATTTTGCAACAGGGAATTCCACTGTCGGTGTCCAACATCAATACAGACCCAACTGTCACATTTACACCCTCCTAAGCACCAACGCCCACCCACCCACCCACCCACCCCACCCCACCACCCCCCCACCCCCCACCCACGTATGCCTGGCCAAGGACAACCCGCTATGTGTTAATGCGGTTGGACCTCATATTTGGAGCACAAATGGCTCTGACTGATGTCTCTGTCGTCACTATGTGAGTTTTGCAGATTGTCGAGTTCCAAAGCATCCCTCTATGTGAATGAAGACTAAGGAAGCTTTCACTGTGGTGTATTCTATGCTGGCTTTCACTGTAGTCTGTCAGTAACCTAGGTGTGTTAGGAGAGGGGACATTCGTTAGTAGCATTCGGTTAATACAAATGAATATGTTACGATTATGAAACAGTGAGGGGAGGATGTAAACAGAGGGAGAGACAGAGAGACTGACAGAACAGGGAGGTGTGTCATGATTATTCAGTAGACGTGGTGTCAATGTTAAATTACATTTTAAGAAACAGCAAGGGTTAATTTTGTTCAGACACTTTTATATTTTGAATGGAGTTTGATGGGACCCGTAATGGCATTTTCAGAGTTCTGCCTCGACTCATGTAAATATAATAACGTTTAGGCGAATTATTTTCTGAAAAATGTCCTTTGAAGATGCACATTCAGGGTGCCAAAACCATTCTTATATTCACACACAATTATGCTAGGAAGACGATGGAAAGTATATAAAAATGTACTGTCAACAGTGAAACTAACTTGCCTCACAATTAAATCAATATTAAAACACCACACTGTAACATTGTATCCTGTCTAATCTTTAGCTATTGATAGTGTGAACGAAGCTACACAAATCTGACATGCCTAGACTCTTAAATACTAAAGAGTTTTATTTTATTTTTTACTTCACGGCATTGACAAGACACTGTTTTGTGAAACTTATTTTGTCACAAGGACATAAATGGCAGACACATGGTTGTCTACATGCTCCCCAGGTAAGGCCAAACACTAAACACTGTGCCATAGGTGCAGAACAGACTGTACTCAGACTGTCTCTAAATTTCTTTGGAATCATTTCCAAAACCTTGATCCTAGCTAGCTGAAGTTGACAGTGTCATTATCCAGATTTGAAGTATGGTGTGCATACACTACTGATCCATAGTCAGACACTTTAGAGGTTAATGTAATGAAGGACAGATCATCAGGCAATGGAGGCAATAAAAGGGAGTATTGTAGCATTATTGCCCCCCCAACAGCCTGGGATTTTCCAATGATGACCAAATGAGCACTGTGTGATGATTATGGTCAATAGTATAATTTAAACACCCTATCACGACACAGAAATGAAGTGACAGTCTCACATAGTAGAAGCTCAAAATCATAATATTACAATCTTTCATTTTATCTTCAAGCCTGAGTTATACTTAATGGTGTGCACATTTTGCGCAGGGGTCATCGCCATGTTGGCATGTGGTGGACATTTTTGTCATTTAATTTTTTTGCCACAGACATACAAAATGAGTGGACAATAATATTACCAGAAACAATATGACCATAACAGGTCTGTAACTCTGAGAGTCTACAAATGTGCCTACAATATTTTACACTCTCAGAGTTAAGGGGGTCCTTGCAAATAAAACATTTGAAAACCACGAGAACTAGTTCTAATGTGCCATATTAAGTGTGATACATATTCTGAAGAAAACCTGGAGACTTGACAGTCAGGGTATTTATGACCAAATAATAAAAAACAAAATAAAACATTTGTATTTCCCGCGGACACATTTGTCTGTGTACAGACATATTGATGACCCCTGATTTGCGGTGTTTTCGGTGTGTGACACAAATATAAATCAGGCTTTACTCATGGTGGCGTTCCCTTCCTCACTGTGTCGGCGATATAACACAGCACGCCTGCGTTCCAACACATCACATGCATGAGGCACAGCATGCAGGCACAGAGGACAGGACACGCAGACCAACAGGACACGGACAGGAGCGACGGGGGAAAGAGATACGAAAGAGATCGTTATGGAAAGAGATAATGGTTGGTGGATAATGAGGTCACTCGATGCGTAGAGAGCTACCACTCCAGTGTGTGTTCCCGGTTCCCTGCCCCTTCCACGCCCATTACCAGTTCTGACTGTCGCACCTCAAAGGACATCTCATCCTCAGCTTTTTCCAACTCATTTTCCTCCTCCCCTTCGTCCTCCTCACCCATATGGCAACTCTAAAACACACACACACACACACACACACACACACACACACGTCATAATAGGTGAACACAAAATACAAGATTTATACGGCAAAGAGATTTGGTGTCATTGTAAAAAAGGAGTGAGCCAAGTATAAACCCCTGTGGGACACCGGCCAATTAAATAATATAGGGTTTAAGTGGTAAACAGAAACACAAAGAAAGTGTAAATCAGTGGCGGGAACCCATAGGGGAGGTAGCTTCCAGGTTGGCCAGCAGACATTATCCCTGGAGCATTCTATAGAATAAATCAGTTCATATTTCCGTGCATAGGTAAATCTATGGAGATGCATCTGAACTTCCAATTGAACTGATGTGATGAAGACTCACCTTTGCCATAATATCTGAGTATGCCATATAAAGGTGATCCGTATCAAGTTTGCTGTAACAAGGGCGAAAACAAAAAGGAAATTTAGCTGTGCATGTGGGTCTTAAATCTGTTAAAACTCTTTCTAAAACATCATGATTATTATATAACAAAGCAATGAAACAGTTTCTAATTTTTTGTTTGTTTGTTTTTAGTTAGCTACAATGCCCTGCCACACAGTTACGCTACTACATTGTGAGAGTCTGAACTAGTTGAACCTCTTTTCCGTTAAAGCGGTACGGCTGAAATGCAAAATGAGTTGGTGAAGGGGATCTGGTTTGGTTTCTGTCTTTTCCTCTTCTTCTCCTTCCTCTTGATCCATGGCTTTCTGAGATACAAGGATAAAGACAACAGCAGCACAGTAAAATCCTGAGTGTTTATTTCACTCTGAGAGGGTACATAATGGAGCCGTACATTTTTATCCTCTCGTACTATAGTTACAAATCGATAAACGAACACTGATATTTGACTTTGAGGGTTAATCTGGGCAGGACAGTGAATGAGACACAGTACTACTGACCAGTTGCACATGAGCAGGGCACTTTCATTCAATGGGTCAAGTGGAGTTGGTCAGGAGCCAACAGACCAACTTTATAATACTGGGAAGATCCCAGACTTGAATTTGGTTACAGGTGTAAGAGCCCGAAATATATCCTTGACCAAACTATACCACTATATATTAAAGTGGGCTAGCCTGGTTTATAGCGACATCGTCCACCCCTCCTACGGTATATTCACTTTTATTGGTTGAGAGATCAAAATGCTCCTATTTATTGGTTATTTGATTGGTTCAGGCTACGTCGCAACGCAATGGCCGACACTCCATATCAGGACAGTTTTTCGTGCGATATTGCCGTCGGAACGCTCAATCCTTGCCTGTGCAGATAAAGTGTTATTAAGTAACGTCTCTCTCTAGTCCAGATTATACCCCCTTTTTAAATAAATCTGTATTACAATGTGTTCTTTTCTCCGCACATAACAATTTATATATTGTATTGTATATATATATATATATACACACACACAGTATATATATCCTGTCCAATCCTATATAATTTGGGGCTGTTTTGTGTGTTTCACCCTCTCCTGCGCGACCACTGGAATTGCACGAGCACAAGTTGTGTTATAATGTATTAGCAACCATAGTCTATAGTACCATACAGATTGGTTCAAATTAAATTTGATCCACAATTGTTTTTGTTATGGATTACAGTCCTAAAAGCAATCACGACTAGAGATTAACTTTCAAGGACCGTAGCAGTACCAGCAGACTGCAGCTTTGACTTCCATCATCAATGTAAAGCATTGCTGGGGCATTGTTAAGATAAAGATTCCATCATCAATGTAAAGCATTGCTGGGGCATTGTTAAGATAAAGATTCCATCATCAATGTAAAGCATTGCTGGGGCATTGTTAAGATAAAGATTCCATCATCAATGTAAAGCATTGCTGGGGCATTGTTAAGATAAAGATTCCATCATCAATGTAAAGCATTGCTGGGGCATTGTTAAGATAAAGATTCCAGATGAAGGGAAAATGACACAACGTAAACTCACAGATAAGTCATCTATCATTCGGTCCTCAAATGAGTATCCCTCTGTGTGGATCCAGTTACGTTTGTATCCCTCCAGGAACATGTTGGAAGCTCTGTGCCTGTGATCAAAATGTACGAGCATAAATTATAATCAATATACAAAATTATCTTCGAGTCTTTCATGCATTTGTAAATGTATAAGTATACTGCTTTGGTATTCAGTGCTTCTGTGAGAGAGAAACAATACAGCCAGTTGCAGTGCATTGATTTATATTTCTAAAAGTAATCCAATGAATTCTTAATACCCTGCACGTGTTCTCTGACAAGTAATACAATTTAGTTCTTATGCAGAGGACAAATATGCCAAAATAATGTCTATTGATTTCTCACTTTTTATTTGTTTATAAAAAATCACACACGTATGAACTGAGTGGTGCAACTCACCTCTCCCCGTGCCTCTCTCTCTGTCTCTCTCTCTCTCTCTCTCTCTCTCTCTCTCTCTCTGTAATTAGCAGGCAACAGTCCAACACTCTCTCTCTCTCTCTCTCTCTCTCTGTTTCTCACTTTTGCCCCTACTGGTACTCTAAACATCGGGACATAGTCCCATAGGGACATTGCTGTTCCTTGGTGTGGTTGCACCACTCAAAAAAGTATTAAAAGTACTTTTAGTACTTTTACTTCTACTCCACTACATCTCTGAGGCAAATATCGTACCTTTACTACAGTTATTTGAAAACTTTAGTTATTAGTTACTTTCATTATTATTACAAAACACACTAACCCCTTCAGCCCTATATAAATTTATTTCGGCCATTTGAAATTAGCAGATCTACAAGCTCACAATGTGCCGCGATGCGAAGCATTGTGATACTTTGGCTTCAGTAAAACATGTGAGTAGTTGTGTCAGTGTACCTTGGTATGTTGTAGAGTGGTGTCATCCTGAAGCAGGCCACTACTGCCCTGCGTCTCTGCTTGGACAGCAGCTTGTGCCACACCATCATCTTGGACTTAAAGGGCCGCTCCGTCTAGACCAGCAGAGTTTTATAATATCATGTTTTATTGCTTTTTTGAGAGAGAGAGAGAGAGAGAGAGAGAGAGAGAGACTGGTGGCAAAATAAAGAAATTAACTTGTGTTAATTAAGTGAGGGGCGCCTCCCTCCTTTAAACACGTCACATGACGTTTACGGCTGTAAACAAACTTTAAAAGGTTATATCTATAGTCTTGGCTGCCACTCTACTGTATGTATGTTTGTTAAACCAGGGGTAGGTAGGCAACCTTAGGCACGGGTGACAACATTGGCACAAAGGAGGGTGATCACAGGCACACTGGCATCAGTGTGAGAGAGAGGACTTTTGGTTTACAATAAACTATTTATAAAATTGTAGTCACATTTGTATGTACATTACATCCTGCACATACTACATTCATTTAAACTCTGAACTCTGACTGGGGAGGGAGTCTGGGATATAGGTGGGTTATTGCTCTGAGTCTAATGATCGTTATAACAATGTGAAAGAAAATATTTAAAAAGAAGGAAAAAGATTATATTCATGGACAATCAAAATATACTGGAATGTTTCGATGTGGTGTCATTAAGTGGTTAAGAAAATGTCTATTTTCCACAAATCCAACCCTGTTGGGTGTTGCTGCTTCAGTGTTGGGTGACAATGTTGGCTACTCACCACTTCAATATGGTAAAGGACAGCAGACACCTCCTGCACTCTCTTCACAACCTTCTGCGGGGCGTCAGCATCCTCATCCTTCCCTGCCATCTCTTTGTACAGAGCCATTTGCCAGCGCATGGATGGGTTGTCAACCTATGCACAACAATCAGGGACACTGACCAGCGCTGCCTAAAAAGTGTGGCACAATTAAAGGCCCAACCTCTGGAAGTGTCAAATTCCAGGGTCTGTACACACTACACACACTACATGTGAGTAGACTACTACTGCCAAAGAGACAGATCGAAGCTCAAAAATGTGAATACAAACTATGACAAAAGCAGAAGTAATCTCCTGGTTCTTTAAAGATGCCCTGAAATGAAAAATATGCCACCATCGTTGTGATTGGCTGAGACACATAAATCTTCTGTTTCACTAGAACATATGTAATCTTTAAACATAATACTTTCCATCTGTAATTATTATTGAACAGTCAAACAACTTACTGTAAATAGCTGTAACTTACAGAACCACCCCATTACCTTGCCCTGAAGATGAAGGTTGTTCTGCAAGAATTCGCGCACTTCTTCATCAGTGTCTCTCTGTGAGTAAAACAACCTTTCGGTGATCATCACAACTTAAACTGTTAAGACTAGAATCTGAGCGTGCTGGCTATTATGAATACATTTTTAAGTTAATCATTTTAAGAAGTAATTCTTACAGCTTTGAATTCACTAACAATTGCTTGTTCACAGTATCCAATAATAATACAGTAATACAGTACACATGCAACCACTGGAGAAGTCACTTTTTTCTTTCTTCTTATTATTATTTTTTTACATCATACCAATCAGCATTTTTATGTCAAGTCATTAGTGTGACACATGCCATTCTCTTCAGAAACAACTACTTGGTGTAGTTTATTCAAAGGCAGAAAAAGGCTACCAAAGAGTATCGGATCTTGGCCAAGTTGATCAGCTCCTGGTCGGCAGGCGAGCACATGTTGAGCCCGATGGGAAGCATCTTTTTCAAGGCGGCCACAATTAGCGACGTCTGCACAGAGTAACGATCTCCCCGTTTCTTCTTCTTGGTACGTTCTGCATCTGAGCCCCCACCCTGGGAGAGAGAGAATAAAGGACCAAGAGGCATTCACACTTTCTTATGAAGCGCCAGGGCACAATCCACCATGTGCGAGGTGAACATACCAAAAGCAAACACTGCGTTGCATTGAACACACGACAGTCTCGATTCAATGCCAGGCAAGGTAATTTCCACAGACAAAAAGCCTTGTCAATAAAACCAACCAACGCTACTAATGTATACCATAATGCTCAGCATTGCTACCTATGACACTTCCATGGCACAAAGTGCAATTCAAATTGAAAAAAAGAGGCTGCAAAACAACCAAAAGACACGCACATCTAAAGCCTACTAGGTTGGGTGCTGGACGGACCAAAAACAGTGACAGTGTAAGAATAAAAAGAGTCTGCACACCAATTAATGTTCCCAAGAGCACGTTAATCGCTACCGCTGTAAACCTACACTCATTAATTGGTGTGTGGACACTTTTTATTCTTACAGAGTGCAACTCATTCTATTTTCCACATCACACAAAATAATGCTGGATGAAGAATGTCGACAAAATACCTCTCCACTCGACTTCTGTATAAGAATGGAAAACAGCAAATATTAACATGGTCAAAAAAAGTCTGCAATAATATCACAAATAAGGATTCTTTGCTATTCATGACAAAAGATTATACTCAGCGATGTTCTTCTCCAAGCACTTGTGACTTGCTGTACTATTAACATCGTCCTACCTTTTGGTAAAGGAAGGATAAACACATACGCACACAAAAGTCAGAAACTCCTTCATAACACCGGCAGACTTGTGTATGAAGAAATATCTAGCTGCAACTCACTATGAGACACGCATGAACAAAAAGCTACAGTAAACGACTGAAAGTGAAGCAGATCTGCTTATTCTGTCTACGGCCCCAGATCTGCTCCAGTAGGATCATCTCCTACCACAGCCTTCCATCACATACCTCCCCTTATAGATCGTCTTCATCTCAGCTTTCCGGAGGGGAGCATTCTGCTTCCCCGCAAAACCAACCAGCAGTAACCAGCAGGAGCAGCATAGGGAGTGGGTCTGCAACTGTTGACTATTTTTCCACGGTCATATCGGCCGATACCGATTCCGATATATTACATTATATTCATATAGAACTACTTTTTAACGTTTTTTTAACTTAAAAAAGCCCACCTTCCCACTAACAGCCGACGCTCCTAAAGAGACAGAGACAGGCAGACTGTCTGCTCTGCGAGTACAAAGCCATTGACGGTCACATTATTACAACGTACGTCGTCCGCCGTGCCCGGATTTCGCTGTCTCTCTATTATTGCGTCATCAATATCAGTGAAGATAATCAGGATTATTTTGAGACAGATTCGATACATATGGCATTTTTATGGCTGAAATGGCCGATTTCGATATGCTACTGATTATATCCTGCATCTCTACAAACAAGTAAAAAGCAAAGGTGCATATAAGTTATCATTAATAATTAATATATCTAGTAAACCAGGTAATAAGAATGCACTATTTTTAGAAGTCTAAAAGTCAACCAGAATCAGAGTTACTGTATAACAGTCATTGGAAAGTGTAATATTGGTATCGATCGATTTGTCCATGTAATTAATGGGTCATCGGATATCGCTCATACATTTCAATATCGTGCATCCCTAATTTCTTAGCGATCATTCTATCAATGGCTTTTTGTTTAGAAATGTACACCTAACATGTATAATGATGATATCTCAAGAAAGTAAACAGCCTAATTATCTTGCCATACTGAATGAATGTATATTGTGTGACACACACACACACACACACACACACACACACACACACACACACACACACACACACACACACACACACACACACACACACACACACACACACACACACACACACACACACACACACACACACACACACACACACACACACACACACAGGTATATATATATTGTGAGTTTAACTTTGTGGCAAAGTCTGGGCAACACACACAACTGGAGGTTACTGCTGGTTGTCTTTGTAGGGCAGAGTGGACTGCAAACATCATTATCCCTCTGAGCTCTGGCTAGTAAGGAGTGGGTATACAGCAGAAATGGTGAGGGCGAAACTGGGAAATGTATGGCTTTGGTCAAGGGGAGGTTGGAAGGGATCATTCTTTTAGCTGCAGAATAGGAAATCAGCGCAATTGCATTGATAAAAACAAAACAAAAAGAAACATGCTGGTACAATCCATTGAAGTAAGCATCCATGCACTCAGCATTCCACATAAAAAGCCAATCAGGTAAAAAAAAAAGGAAAAAAAGACAACCCTCTATGAATGTGCATACTGGCAGGTGTGAGTTGAATTATCAAAGCAGCAGCTGGTGAGAAGTTAAACATGTCATGCATGCAGCATTGGGGAGTGACAGAGCTACATTGCCAAAGACACATGTTTAGATTCCCACCGATGGGAAGCGGTTACTGTAACATTATAGAATGAGCAGATAAACACACGGCTAATCTCTAGAGTGTGTGCGTCCCTGTGCTCGCCTCCCTGTGCTCCTGACCTGTTCCTGTGAGGGTACAATTACTGTTCTGTTATCTGCACGGCTCAGGCCTGCTCCGTGGCCTTGTGCATGAGTCCATACATCAGTGATTCTCAAATATCTTTCATTTCAAGGACGCCCAGTTTACTATGCTTAATAATAGGCCACATAACTCCATTAACATTAACACTTTTCAACCAGGCATCCCTATTCTGTGATTATCTAGGCAAAAAAATAATAATGAAATTGTATTTTTAATAGTTTCTAAAATAGAAGAACTACAAGATCACACGAGGTTTCGACACGTTGTGAGCTTGTACATGGGATAGTTTTGCTATGACTACAGGTGTACCTTGAGATTTTGGCTTGTCTGTTGGTGTGCCTTGGGCACAAAACATTTGAAAACCACTGCGCATTCACAATGCACTTCGAGACAGTTGACATTGTGAGGGTGTGTGCATACTGTAGTTCTCTGTATGGGTCATGCTGATCCAGCGTTAAGATATGGGCCAGAGAGTGGAGATAACAAGAGAGATAACACAGTGACAGCAGCCTCACAATAACAGGAGAGGAGCAGCTTCAAATCCTTTGGCAGATATATGAGGTGGGGGATTTAAACGTTCAGCTCTGCATCTAAATGTGTGTTTGCTTTTTTTTGTAAACAACATAATGTTGTGTGCATGTGCTGTGAATATGAGATATAACTCCAGCGTATAAACTGCACACCAGTTCCGGTGTGTTATGAAAGGCTATAGCTTAGAGGAAAGACGGCGGAAAAAGCATTTTCTCCTCCTGTAATTCATTCTGAAGTAATATTATTGAATACATGTCAAGGAAGTATTGTCTGCATCAAAACCCGCTGACAGTTAAGTTTCAGCACCAGGTCATGTGTTAGCTCGGTGTGGGTGAGAAGGCAGGGGGGGTGTTGCAAAGGAATCTGAACCATGGCAATGGTTCCACGCAATTTACAGGGGAGGTAGCCTACTGTATGAAGACATGAGCACAGTGAGGTAGCCTACTGTATGAAGACATGAGCACAGTGAGGATTGGAAGACTAATGTTATCCTCTAGTAGAGGCAAAATAAAAACAAAAAGCTGCAATACAGTAAAAAGAAGCTACGTATCAATCAACCTTCCACAAGAACAACCCAAAATGAAACCAACAACATGGCAAAAGACAAGACGACTCCAATCCAACTATTGATCAAACTAAAGAGCAAACTCCAGTGGCAGGATGATGGCACTGCGCTCTCACCACAGACCTGAGGCCCAGTGGAAGATCCCAGTGCGCTCTCACCACAGACCTGAGGCCCAGTGGAAGATCCCACTGTGCTCTCACCACAGACCTGAGGCCCAGTGGAAGATCCCAGTGCGCTCTCACCACAGACCTGAGGCCCAGTGGAAGATCCCACTGTGCTCTCACCACAGACCTGAGGCCCAGTGGAAGATCCCACTGTGCTCTCACCACAGACCTGAGGCCCAGTGGAAGATCCCAGTGCCATGAGCCCGCCTTTCTACAGCAGAGTTCTTTCATCAAGCGTCCATCCAGACTCCCCCCCTCACACACTGGCAGGACGTGATGGGCACCACCCACAGGCTGCCCTGTCGTCCGGTGTTTGATCTTGTACGGGAAAGGTGTCTCTCCCTTTTTGGTGTTACAGTTGTAGTCATTGCAGAAGTCTTTTTTTTTACTGTAAAGTTACAGAGCTCTTACCACACCAGGAAGAGTTGATGGTAAAATATATTTTTGTGTTTCTGTCATAATAAAATATGAGATTCTTAATGCAGGACAGATGCGATGTATGAATATGGCTTCTACATTGGCTACAGCTGTATCAATCCACTTATATGTATCCTTTTGTAGAATGTTAGTTTAAGCAAAAACGTGTGTATATTGAATTGATATGATGTGTGTATTTGCTTGCTTTTACCCTGTTCTTATTTCAATATTATGACTGTGTTGTGTTTGGAGAAAATAAATGAAGGTTGAATGAATATGTACTATAACTACACTATTTTGTTGTTGTTGTTGTTGTTGTTAACATAGTCACCCACAATCCAAGATTGTGCATAACCGTCCATGTACGCAAGCATGGCCCTATGAATGTGTAAAGAGTCACTGGTACCAATGTAACTGGATACAAATGACATGTCGGTGGCTCCTGGGAAAGTAAAATTCAGGCCAGGATTTTCATCCCCTATTCCTGGAAGTAAGTGTATATTTATAGCGATGACAAACTCTGGACTGAGTTCTTTTTCCGCTGGTGACGGATTGCAAGGTATTAGCCGATAAGCAGATACAGCTGCTTGTACAAAGAAAGTATTTGTCACCAGTGCTGGATTTGGTTTGCCGCGTCATGCTTTTCTGAGCGGAACGCGCTGATGCACTATAGTGCGTGTGTGTGTGTGTGTGTGGATCTGATGTGCCAGTGTGCTGGAGGGGTTGATGAAAAGCTCCCCCCAGGGTGAGGTGCCATGCGGACAGCACAGCGGGCGTGCAGGGAACAAAGTCTAACCTCTGAGTCCCCGCCCTGGAAAACCCAGCATCAATGCAACAGAGGAGAGACAAGGGGGGACAAGTCAAAATAAAGAATCACGTTAAAACAGCTGCCATTGCTCTAACAAAATCAATTACAAAATATTATAATGGACACGTTTACTTTACATTAATCCCATTCTGGTGCATTAACTGGTGCGTTACCGTAGCATTGTACAGCATTGCAAGTACACACATTAATACTGTGTTGGTATATGTTGAAAATCACTGCTTACATACGGTCAGTGTGTGAATATACCGTTTTTTATTCCATCTAGTTTGTACTTAGTTACTGTACACAATATCAAGACATACCAACAACACTTTACCGGAATGAGACCATTGTAATGTAAATTGTGAGCTGGAATACAAATCTGAACAATTTACAGTATTCTCAGTAGTCAGTATTGTTCTCAACTGTGGTCCCAGAGACTCAGACTATTCAATGTGGTCTATTCTAGCAGTGTTCAATTGCATTCCCCTGGTGTTTGGCACAAATACGTCCCTGGTCAGGCTGCCTAGTATATAAACCAGTCCTTTGTCAGTCATGTGTGTCCACAGGGCCAGAGTTGAGAACCACGGGAACAAAGTAATAATGGCCTAAAAGGTGTACAGAAGCCGACGGTACCTGGTAAAGATGGAGCCTTTCTGTCTTGGCTTGCATAGTTGGATTAATATCAAAAGGTGCAAAACTATAAAGCTTGTGTTGCATACAGAAATGCTAGCATTGTGTGAATTAATACAACTACATATCACACCTGACATGGTTCAAATAATTAAGCAAAATAAAACATTGTGGGGGGAAATGGCAGGGAGAAATGGTAAAATCCACGACACAAAATACACGATAATGTCATGTAATCTGGAGATACACAAATGTGGCATCTAAAGACAGAAGAATATATTAAAGCCACACAGCTAAATCATGAGTCTTAAAGGGATATTTCATTTTCAACATAAAAACGGATGGAATGGAAAAATCACAGCCCCCTTGTGCATTATATTAGAATGTCCCTCTAATGCGTTTTGTTTATTATTTATTAAATATTTTTTAATTTTAATTTTTAATTTAAAGTGAAATATCCCTTTAGTTAAAATGAACACTGAAAGTGTGTCATGCTCATGAGAAGGCGCTTACATCTTTCCTTTGATTCGCTCACCTTGCTCATCTTGCTCTTGCTGTCAGCGGTGAGGAATGACATGTTATTGATCTCATTCATCACCACAAAGTTCTGCTCCTCTCGCTTGAAATTCTGAGAAAACACGAGAAGTACAGAGAGAGAGAGAGAGAGAGAGAGAGAGAGAGAGAGAGCATGGGGTCAACCACACGGCTGTGGGGCCAAAAGGAAATATATTTATTGAATTCAGTCTGACCAGTACTCAGTCTTTACCCACCAACCATGACCCAGAATATGTAACCCTTAGTGATGCCACCTTCTCAGCCAAATTAATGAGTATACTCACATGGGACTTGGACCAGAATATGAATACTTCTCCCACCATTCGAAACAGCTCTTCGGCATCTGGGTCTGGGCACGTCAACCACCTTGCCCTGTCATTGGACAAATAAATAAATAAAATAATATAGCTGCAAGCAGCAATAAGGCGGGACCAAGAAAGAAGATAATAAGAACAATATGCACAAATAAGAATCACAGGCTGAGTTGTCGTTACGTTATGTTGTATGTTGTATTATATAGAGAGATATAAAGAGATCCAGTACAACTATGTAAAAGTCATTTTTATCAAATTTATGTTTGGTTGCATGCAACCAAGTGTAAAGTCAACTGCAGAAACACCGAAACATTTCAGATGACAGATAACATTAAATGTTATTCAAAACACCTTGATTAAAACAAAATCTGAATTTGCTGTTGAAATCAACACTGCTGCACACACGCACGCACACACGGTACCTGTTGTTGTCCACATAGCGGATGAGCAGAGGGTACAGAGCGTACAGGTCTCTGCAGAGCACGGCGAACTCGTCCCGTATGGTGCCGTCCTCCTCGTCACACTCAGACTTGCCCTCCAAGCGCAGGTGCTCCTCCTCGGCCACCACCTTGCCCGTGCGCTTCTTCAGCTTCTCCATGGTGGGGATGAAGTGGGACTTGAGCATCTCCGGCTTCGCCCTGCTCACGATGGGCTGCGAGAAGACTGGGGCGAAAGAGAGTGTTGTGGAGTTCTTTCCAAAATATATTTTTTATCCCACGATTTCGTAACCCATTTTTCACCCCTGTGCCAATCATCTACTGTGATCCTGGGCTCTACACACCCTCCGCCAACCTGGGGAGAGCAACGGACTTAACCCATTGATGCCTGAGGCCAAATCTGGGAACGCCTTCTAGGGCCTGACCTAAGGTTTCTGAAAACCTTCAAATTCCGATGATTTTTTTTTTAAATAGTTATGTTGCTACATGTATAGCAATAGCTGATGAGACACAGAGAGCACGGCCGGCATCAAGGGTAGAACAACGTATACGTTACACCAGGCGTCAATGGGTTAACTCATGCTCCCATCATGCCTGAGTGTCCAAGTTGCTCCTTTACACCTGACAGGGGGGAGTTTTCCTGGTTGGACGTAGCGCGTGGAAGGAACACGTTATTCCAACCAGTTCCTTTCCCCTCCATCAGGCGCCCCGGCTGGCCAGGGGGAGGCAGTTTAGAGACCAGGATTACTGCATGTTTTTGTGAGGGTACCTACCCTAGGGGACACGGGGAGAACATGCAAACTCCACACAGAAAGGCCCTTTCGCCAACCCCGCCTTCGGGTATGGGCACTGATGACACGGAGGAGGAAACACGCCGCCAGCACCCACAGTGCTAGTGGAGTTCTTGAACAATCGATGAGGGCAAATAGGAGCCGAGACAATATTCTAGGTGGTGATGATGGTTATGATTCATGTAACATGATATCCAATAACACTCATTCAGCGGTATGGTAGTTCTGCCAACAGCACAGGGCAGAAATAGTTATATACTGTACATAGTTACTGTATACTGTGGGCTGCTTCAAGGACAACTGAACCATAACAAGATAGGCTGTAACATAAACAATGGCTATTAGACCGACTGGGGACATGTACAGTAGGCTCTTACAAGCTACCAAATATCACAATGTAAGTATAATAAGTGACGGTAAAATATAAAGGTTAGATATAAGCAACCATATAATTTCTTCCTAGACGAAAGAGAGGAAGGGAAGTCGTTGGGAGGACAACACACTCGGCGTACTTGTGCAACTGCTACAGTGGTGGAAGAAGGATTTATTTTATTTAAAGTACAAAACTATTGGTATCAAAATAGATTTCAAGTACCAAAGGTAAAAGATGGATGTGATTATGCAGAATGTCCCGTTTATCTTTTTTATAATTTTTTATTATATCAAAATCTTTCAAAAATAGCAGATCTACAAGATGTCACATTGCGATGCGTTCTGAGCTGGTAGATTGTGCTTTTTTTAATAGAAAATTGGGCTCAATTGTATGCATGTTTTGTAATAATCTAAATCTAAATAAAGTAGTGTATAGTTTTACCCAAGTAAAGTAAAAGCACCTCGAAACTTTACACAAAGAAAAGTACAGGACTTGATAGTAAAATACGTCCCACCACTGACGCTACGACACACAGAGGGCATTAAAGGTGGTCCCTCATTAAAGGTGGTCCCTCACCAGCCAACCTCTACGACACAGAGGGCATTAAAGGTGGTCCCTCATTAAAGGTGGTCCCTCACCAGCCAACCTCTACGACACACAGAGGGCATTAAAGGTGGTCCCTCACCAGCCAACCTCTACGACACACAGAGGGCATTAAAGGTGGTCCCTCACCAGCCAACCTCTACGACACACAGAGGGCATTAAAGGTGGTCCCTCACCAGCCAACCTCTACGACACAGAGGGCATTAAAGGTGGTCCCTCACCAGCCAACCTCTACGACACACAGAGGGCATTAAAGGTGGTCCCTCACCAGCCAACCTCTACGACACACAGAGGGCATTAAAGGTGGTCCCTCACCAGCCAACCTCTTCATCCAGGAGGCCTCATCGATGCCCAGGTTATTGACCACGATCTTCATGATGCTGCCCAGCAGCTGGTTGAGGTGTTCCGAGGTGACGTCGGTGCAGATGCGGCCCTCCTGCTCGGGGAAGCACTCGACGCCCCTCTCCCACCAGCGGGGCAGGTAGTTGCACAGCATGGGCAGGGTGATCTCGATGACGTGGGGCATCTCCGTGTAGCGAGCCCCCGACTCCGCCAGGTCTCCGATCTCCTTCAGCAGGGTGTCCAGCTCCGGGATGTCCGGACACAGCTCCTGGACCTCGCTAGGAAGGCCCAAGACTTTAGGGACCATCAACGGGGAGAGAGAGAGAGATTTTGTAGAGGCAACGATTGAATGACTAAAAATACTGTCTTACTCATGTGGCCTTATTTTAATTTTAAATTTCATTAATACTCACAACTTCATGTACTCGCTCATGCCTTCTTATGAGTATTATATTGTATTTTACCTTTTAGGTAGTGGTACACACTTTTTATCTCTCTCAATCAATTTACAAATTATAGATGTATAAAGAATATAAATAAATCACACCCGTGTGAAGTGAGGGGAGGGGCACTCTTATCATCATACATCATCATACACTTTCTGGCCAAAATAGCTGATCTGCTCGTCTACATATGACGCAAATTTTCCTTACATTGTCAATGGAAAATGTGACAGGAGTTCAGGACAAAAAAAAAGGCTAGCACACCCAAAAAGGAGACAACGAGTAGAAGAAAACCACATTCATGAGCAAGATAGAAAATGCGTGCATATAGTTTTATTTTTATATTACATTTTGTATGTGCTATTGTATTGTGTTTTCTAGCACAGGATAGGAATGATAAGATAAGCACTCACTGGCTCGTTCCCTGGGAGTCTTGGTGGTGTACACAGAGAAGGCGTTGAACTCATTCAGATGGGGTTCCAGGAAGGCCACAGGCATTGCGGCTGCAAGGTGAGCAAGACATTCTCCCACAGCCGGCCTCTGTCTAAGAAGTCAAGTTACACAACTAGTTCAAAGTGAGGTAAAAAAAATAATCACACACGTGTGAAGTGAGTGTAAGAGGTGCCTTTTTTGGGGGGGGCATGAATAAGACAAACATTAAAACTCCATAGACTTGGCTGCCACATGATGTCATGTCCGAAAGCCAGAAGTTGAAGGGGATAATGCCCATCGAAAAAACAAAAAAAACATAACACAATGAAAGTCTCCCTGATGCATAAATCTGTCCACCATACAGTATAGAAGCTGCAACCGTCTTTTTCCGCCCACTCTTTTATTTTTTGTCTTCCTGAAATGTACCACCTGAAGTGATATTGCCTTGTCTGTCCCTGTTTGAGTGTGGACTCGATGTCTTATGTAGAAAAAGGACTATACAGAGACATTGGAGATGGTGCCACATGGAGGGGGGATGAGGGAGGGAGGAGGGGTGGGGGAAAAAAAGAAGAAAATCTTGGAAACTGCTCATGTGTCATATGTAGAAATGCTATATGTACTATACTGCACTTTCCAAATAAAACAAATATTATTAAAAAAAAAAGAAGCTGCAACCATACAGTAATCAGTAAGATTTTAAACTTACAAACGTGGGTAAAAGAGGGTTTTGGAATGGCAAGCAAGTGTAGTACTAGTATGTGTACGGACGGTACAGCAACTAAAGTCCATACCTTCACATTCCCAGCAACCCGGGTTGCCATGGCAAGATAAAAAAAATAGTGCAACACATTTTCACGTGCAACTTGAGACTCACCTCTCGACATGTGGATTTTTGACCGTTCCCAGGGAGTAGATGCTACACATGATGCGATAGCATGACATCTGCAGATCATCCACTGTATACATGCAACAAAGACAGCTTCTGTTAGCCATACCAGAAGAAACAGTAAATGGTCGGTCATGGCATCAAGAACTTAAACCATTTCAATCTCAATCTGGCAACCCATGTTTAGGGCAGTGGTGCTGTGTCTTGAGAGATTACTTGAACTAGCTGATCTACAAGCATACTGTACAATGAGTTGGAGCGGACCAAGGACGTCGTGCTGCCCCTGGTCAAGTACGTATTAGTTCACTGAGAGTTTAAGTGGCAAACACAGTGACTGGACTCACACATGACATCGTCTCCAAACAGGTGCTGAGCAATGTGGTCGAAGAGGGAGGTGAGAACCGGGAGCAGGGCAATGGTGGTGTAGTTAATGTTCTGGGACACACCTTTCACTTGCTTTAAAAAGAAAAAGAAGATCATTAAAATTACTCTTATAGTTGCCCTAAAGGAGAGACTTGATTACAAAGTTACACATATTGCAGTTAATATAAAACACATTATTCAGGCACATTTCAGCCACCTCTTTTGCCCATTAGGACCACTCTACGCAACGTCATCATCCAGCGATGCACAGCACAGCGACTGTGCAGCGCAGGTGCATGATTGGTGCATGATTGGTGCTAGAGCGTGGAGCTTCTATAGTTACATTAACTGAAAACATTAAAACAAGACTTCATCTCTTGAACCTCAACTATTCTGGGTTGAACATTTGCCATAAATAGTAGACCTACAAACTCACAACGTGAGCTGATGTGTAAGGACTTTTAGGCAAGTAACTATGGTTCTATGATCTATGATTTATTTATTTAATGACTACTGCTCATACCTGCATTTACTACTGTACTTATTAATGTATTACTTACTGACTGACTCTGGTGAGATGCAAAAATACTTGTACTGTACATTGACAATAAATTGAATCTCATCTCATCTAATGATTTGATTTCTGAAGGTTTCAAACAATTAATGGTTAGACACTGGTTGAGTTAATTACGCCAAAAAAAATCACTTTTGACCTGGACTGACAGGGCCCCCAGTGTAAAATCCCACATCATCCCATAGTCTGTTACAAAATAATATTCTCGACAAGATTCAGAGGGACAGAGAACTCTGGCAGTCATCCAGCATTCATAGATCCTACCTCTGTGCTAGTTATTGGGGTTCAAGTGAAGACCATTGGCCCAGATCTGAAGGGGGTGCCTGCGCCTGCGTTTGGGAAATGATTAACCAGTCGTCTATAGTGCGGAAGGATTTTCATACCACTGGCTTGAAATAATGCCTACTTGTAAATATCTGAGTGGCTAGGGACCCAAATGGGAGAATGCTGAATTGGAAACACTTTGCCCATAAACACTACTGCAATAGCTAAGGGCTATTCTGGCCCAACTAAACTCCACTAAACACACAGTACAGTAGAAAAGATCCCCTAGCTACTACTAGACCGCACTGGCGTTCAGGAAGAATGAATTAGAACACAATTATCTGTCATGTAAAAGAAGCATGTGTGCATTGGGTGGACATTGAGTAGTAGTGAGCCAGTTATACAGAGGTGTGTCACAGACCAAGGAGATTCCAGGTACAACAAGGAAATGTTAAGAATTTAAATAACAAGCCTAGTGCAAGTGGGGCCCCAAATCATATGGCTGGGGGTGCTGATGGCCTAGTGGTTAAGGCGCATATAATGACAAGCGAACCTGGGTCCGATGACAGCGAGCGTGAGCCCGATGACCTTTTCTGCCAGTCTCTCTCCCCGTTTGATTGATTCATTGAATATTATCAGTGTGCAAAAAAACAGACCCATTGCAAGATTCTGTACTCTGTCGTCAACCATAAGCCATTACAGCTTGTCAAAGTGGGCAGGGGTGAGGTGGGTTCGGGGGTGAGGCCTAGCAGAAGCCTGACCAGTTTGTTTTGGTAAGTCTGGAGCCTTGTTTTAACAGCCGTTGAGGTACTGTGGTACCAAGAGGTGCATGCATAGTTGAAGAAAACTTGTACGAGGGCTCCTGTTAGGGTCTTCCAAGGTGTTTTTGTTGACCAGTGAGGAGATCCTGTATAGGAATCTTGTTCTTTCGTTGACTTACGTTGGTGGCCATTTTATCACCGGAAGGATTTGCCTCCAGGATGGAACCTAGGTAGGTAATTTCATCTTTTCGTGTGATAATATTGTCACCCACTCTAACCAAGAAGCCATCTGCCTTGCTGAGATTACTATTTGATCCAAAAAGAATGTATTCAGTTTTTCCCAGGTGTAAAGATAGTTTTCTATCAGCGAGCCAGGTGCAGATTCTACCGAGTTCAGAGCTGAGGGCCTTTTCAACCTGCAGTTTGTTCCTGTCCGAGACCAGCAGTGCTGAGTCATCTGCGAACAGGAACAAGTTGCAGTCACAAGCTGATGTCATGTCGTTAACCATGTATGGTACCATGTCACTATGACTATGCATGCGCCATGCATCACAGTGTCATCGATGAGTGCTCCTGCTAGAGTCTGAAGAAAAGCCCCCAAAAATATCTTTAAAGAATAGCCATTATTGCGAACGCAGTGATTGCGAACGCAATGAGCACTTACTATGAGACCTAGCAGATCATGTCTGTGTGTGTGTCTGTCTGTCTGTCTGTCCCGCTTTTGTGCCCATATATGGAGCTGAGTGATTTGTTTGTGATTGATGCAAGTGTCTGTCCCGCTGTTACGTCACCATGACTCAGCCATAATCATATAAGGAGTCCCCAAAGCAGCTATACGTCCAAAACCCAAATATGTACGAGCTGCGTTCGCTTCCCGCGTTTGCGCGTCTTACTTGTAGCTTCCCAGCCATGGATAAGGAAGACACCAGTAGATTCCAACCGAGTCAGCTGTAAAATACTTCAAAGTACTGTACCTGATTGCCTTTAGACACTTTGCCCAGTTTGAGGTTTTCCACCATTTTCTCAATGTCATCAGCAGCACTCTCAAAGAATGACCGCAGTCCTGCCTTCACAATCTCAGGCCCCGATTTCATCACTGTCCTATAATCATGAATAATAAAAAATAAAAATAATCCAATTCAAATTATATCTACACATTATGCAATATGCATGTATCTTAAATTGCCATTATTATCTGCTATAGCTATCTATAGCAAAATTACTTTACCTGGCATCCAATGATCGTGCAAGAATGTGAAGACAATTAACAATAACTGAAGCATCCGTTCCTGCAAAGATCACATCGATCGTAGACCGTAAACAAGTGCATATCAGTGTAGTTTTGTAGAGGTGTGAGCCACCTCTTATCGTTCAATAGGCTATCATAGACAAGAGGACAAACATTCTGTGTGAGAGCAGATGTCTTACCAAAGAGACAAAAGGACAAACATTCTGTGTGAGAGCAGATGTCTTACCAAAGAGAGAAACTCTGTGTCTCACCAGAGCAGACATTTTAACGAAGATACTATAGAAGGAAAGGAAAGGAAAGGAAAGGAAAGGAAAGGAAAGGAAAGGAAAGGAAAGGAAAGGAAAGGAAAGGAAAGGAAAGGAGAGTTTAGGACATCAAAGGTAACAAAAAAGGCCAAAGTAAAATGAGGAAAATGTTTCAGTTTACAACTTCTGTGTATGATGTTTTGTAATACCTAGCAATCATCTCCTTTTCCTTATTGGAGGAATGGCCTCCACTCCCCAGAACTTTGGCAGGCGTGGACAGGAAGTAGAGACAGTGGTTCTTAAAGTACTGGATGATCAGAGGCAACAGGATCTGAAAGACAAATACTTGGACGTGAGATGGCATGTCGAGAATAGCCGACCTAGCGTGCGTGGCCTGCGTGCATCGGTACATCATTTTGCCTTTATTATCATGGGAATGAACTTTCACCTTGGCAAAGAACTTGATTTCCTGCTCATGGGGAGATTTCTCCACCCGTCCACTGCTTACAACAGCCTCTGAAAAACACATGAGAAAGAATTACCGGTAGAACATTATGGTCCTCATTCACAACGGAAATATACTGTACGACCAGGTTTAAATGAAATGTGTAATGATCGCGTATTTATCCGTCCGATCAAACTGCGACAAGCTCACGTGTCATGCAGCGAAGGTTTTGTAATGACTGCATTTGTGCGGATCGCCCGTGTATCTCATTTTGCCTCTTTCCCAAGCGTTTCGCCTGGTGTCACCTGTTATGATTGAACATCCACGCCCATCCCACGCCATATAAGGCAACAGGAAATATCTTTCCTCGGGTGATGCGATGCACCGCACTGCGTGCGTGAACTGGTAGATCCAGGGAAGGATTATCCAACAGGCCTGTTGGGCCCAGGCCCAGGGGCCTCTGAGCTAGGGGGGTTCCCTGAGCTTCAGCCTCCGGATCAAGCTTAGGGGCCCCCAAAAAGTGCAAAGTTAATAACAGTCATTACCTTTTTGCCAGTAATGGACTTATCATGTCAATAAAATAACCCCAAATGTCCTAAACCAGTGGTTTTCAACTGATTGTGAATGAGGGACCGCCACCCTGACCCTGACACTGTTGTGTTGGGTGGGGGATATGGGCTAAGATTAGTGCTCTTGTATCAATTGCTATGCATCCCATGTGTATACAACATCCCACTGTGTTTCAACTCTCAACCAATGGTCCATTGACTAATAATTTCCTAATAATAATGACTCATCCAGACATTCCGGTGAACTTTTAACTCCCTTTTTCTGTTGAATTTCTTGACCTCCCACTTGTCAGTAAACGACTGCATGGACGGTCATCAATGTCACCAGGTCATTCAGTTCACTGTTTCTCAACTAGTAGAAAATAAAAATAAAAATCTACAAATCCTACATTACTAAATGCATGGTCAGGGACCACATGCAATACCACCATGGACGACCTGTTGAAAACCCCTGTCCTAAACATCATATGATACATGCTACTGAAGTGTTTAAACCCTCAGTTTATCCATAAGGCTTCCAGAGGGAGGTCTCCAAAAACAAGGGGTGCATGTTGGTGGCACAGGGGCTGCTCCCCGTCCTCATTATTTCAACCTATAAAACAACGTTTCGCCCCCTCCTCCGGGCTTGTTGAAATAAAGAGGAATTATTTTTCTTCAAGCTATTTCATACGGTATGCTTCCTCATCAGAGGTATTAAAGTTGGACTCATGAATGGTTAATAATATTAAAATGGGACATTTGACGTTAGTTGGCGCTTGGCATGGCCTAATGGAAGTTTGATGCTGAGCTGTACAGCAGTAGCTGTAGTACAGCTACAGTTGCCGATTATAATTAATTAATGGCAGTGCTGCCAGCACAGCCACATTAAAATAATCCTACCTCTGGAGTAGAGCGCTGGAGGAGTGGAGGTGAGCTGGCTTAAAACTATGATATGACTGGCCGACTTTCAAACACGCTGATGCCATTCAGTAATGTGGTCTTCTATTTTTTATATACTGTAGCCGATGGCCGCAGTAACCCTCGATTTTGCTTGGTTCTCCCCCCTCTGAGGGGACAGGGGGGAGATGCTGACACTCAGAGGGGGACAGGGGGGAGGTGCTGTCCCCCTCTGAGGGGACAGGGGGGAGATGCTGACACTCAGAGGGGGACAGGGGGGAGGTGCTGTCCCCCTCTGAGGGGACAGGGGGGAGATGCTGACACTCAGAGGGGGACAGGGGGGAGGTGCTGTCCCCCTCTTCAAGGTCATGAATTCCCACATAACGTGGGAATCCTCGTAAATGCCCGTACGCTCACGATATGACCGTAAACGCCGTTGTGAATGAGACCCTACTGTATATCTTGTAAAATACACATGCATGTACACACACACACACACACACACACACACACACACACACACACACACACACACACACACCTCAGTTGCATGTAGCATACTGTACACAAATATGCTTCTGTAAGTTGTTAGAATACCGAGATGAGCGATGAACTCCTGAGCGATCTCCATCCACTTCAACAGCTTCTGCAGGAAACCATACGCAAACCTCTTTTCAATGGATGAGATGTCAGACTCCATATCTTTCAGGCCCCTGAAATTAAATGGAGAATATGTTTGTTTTAACCACATTGAACCGCAGCATTCACGAGTGTCATAAGAGGTGAACATTCGATGGAAAATATTGCAAAACAAAGCAAAGAAAGAACATTCTGCTCTTATCGTGCCGTATATAATTTTAGGTACAGCATAAGAAAGAATAATGTGTAATAAATAAAAGTGCACAATATCACAAAAGAGAGAGAAATACAAAGTAAACCAACCGCAATTGTGGCCCAATTAAAAAACACCAAGTCAGGCAATTGATATCGAACAAATCATATTTCATCTGTCTTTCGCAAAGAAAGAATGAAAGAACTGCAGGGAATGACATTTTGAGTTTTTAATTGATGGCTTGTGGAACAGAATGAACAACATGTCACCTGATGTTTAGAAACGATGAGGTTGATGTGATCTATGGCTTTTATACATATACTGTAGGAGACACGATGACATAACCACTTTCATTCAATCAGCCAGAGCTGCAATTTTGCAGTTGAATTTGTATTGTTTTTCAAAAAAATAATCAGCTTACATAATATGCAACTCACTCTAATCATATGTGGATTATGTTAATGGCAGGAATAGTGTCGTCATCCACGACTGCTAAATTGTCTTTCTATTGATTTTCTAAAATAATACAGTATGTGATCAAGCCTGTTTTATAACAAATTTTGATTTGATTCCCTATGAATTGATATGACATTCCCATCACTTTAATGATCTCAGTCTACCATAATTAATCAATGCGGGTGCATTGATGATATAAGCATGTTCGTCCAATCCACCAGGCACGCAAGAGCTGATTTGAATTACTTCCAACATTATCAGCTTAAATGTAACTCATTCGAATCACACTTTGATTATTTGAACAGCGGGACTGCTACCATCTGCTGGATGAAAAATATGATGAACCTGCTCAGTGGTTTTGTACTTCTAAGTGCATATACGTACACACAAGCACTGTATTTAGGTATATTTTCTTTTACTATACTTGAGTACTGTAATATGTCCATTTATCAATACTTTATACTGATATACTAGATATGCTATTTCCACTACTTTTGCGCAACACATGAAGATACAAGGTTTCTGCCCGACATCAATGACACCCAGGTTGGCAGAAGCATGGCATCATCATCATCATCACCTGGTGACAGCGTATCCATTCATCTGAAGGAATTTGAGCAGCTCGTGGGATTTCTCTCGATCTCGTGCCTTTTCTTTTGCAGTCAGCGTGTCATAGGGCACCAGCAAGGGGTGAGTGCCTCCTCCTACACACAGTGAACAGGAAACGCATTCAGAAAGACCTCACTTTGAGAACCACTGCTGTAAATATTACATATCCAAGTCCTTTAATTTAACTTTAAATTTTTATCAATCCTTTTTCTCAATGCTTCTTTTATTATTGAATCAAAACCTTTTGATTGCAGCTCCATTTTCTTCTTCCTTCCCCAGGTATTGTGATAATTCTCTGCCAGCTGTTCAGCCATAGACTGGGAACCCAGACAAAAATAGCACCAAATGTTCAAGTTCAACATATTAAGGGATCCAAAAGCATGTAACACTAAATAGTACAGTAATGACAAAACTACAAATGATAAACATATCAAAAAACTGAAAACGATGTCACCTGCAGGTCTCTTGACAGAGCCATGTGGGAGATTTCAATGGGCTGGGGACTGTAGCCATGGCTGGGGTCATACGTCGCCTGAAAACACAGGACAAGCAATACAGAACAGATAAAACACAGGAGAATCAATACAAAACAGATACCTGAAAACACAGGACAATCAATACAAAACAGATACCTGAAAACACAGGGCAATCAATACAAAACAGATACCTGAAAACACAGGGCAATCAATACAAAACAGATACCTGAAAACACAGGACAATCAATACAAAACAGATACCTGAAAACACAGGACAATCAATACAAAACAGATACCTGAAAACACAGGACAATCATACCTGAAAACACAGGACAATCAATACAAAACAGATACAAACGCATAATCTGGTAGATTATCGTTTGTATATTCTAACATCTACTGTACATAAATAACCAAACTACAAGCTCACGTCGATTTGAAACGCACCGTGAGCTTGTACAGTAGATGGTCTATTTTCGGCGAAGGGATTTTGTATAGAGTGAAAAAAGGAGGGGAGCAACAAGTACAGACCCCTGGAGGACCCCGGTCAATGAAGCATATACTGTATAGGGTTTAAGTGAAAGTGTAAAAAGTGATCACTGCGGTTAAATCGATCAAGTTAAATCAACACTCCAGATCGTGCTGTGCAAGTACCGTACCTGTGCAGTTTGTGAGATCTTCCGAGTAGAAGTTGGCTGCTTCTTCTTCTCTGTGTCATCATCCTCCCTCGCTTTGTCAATAGTCCACTCCCATGCGAGCATGGCTTTGATGGATTCTTTGATGGGCCAGCGGTAGATCTCTTTGTCCTACCGCAGGAAAAGACGCTAAGATCAGACACCAACACAGAATGGAGTGATGTTGGGGCAGAAATCGCCAATGGACACCATTGCTGCAACCTCACCTTCTCAGAGAAGGTTTTATACGGTCGAAGCATGGGGTGCGTTTTCGCATTTTCATCCAGCACCTCTCCATAGGACCAGTTATTCTGAATCTGAAATGATGCGACATGTTTGGAATTTTAATGATTTTATACACCTATACATCAAAATCAGTTATACAACCAGTACTCTATACTGAGTTTAAAAAATAAAGCATATACAAAAAATGTATATACTGTGCGTGCGTGTGTGCGTGCGTACGTGCGTGCGTGTGTATATAAAATAAAATGTAAGTGGATAAAAACAAGCTATGACAGAAACACCACATCTGAGTCGGTATCACTAAGAATGTTTTGTGCTGTTAAAGGGGGTACTCCGCTGGAAAATATTGTAGCGGGGGTACAACTGTTCACAGTCTGATTTCTATATTATCAAGACCATGAAAGAAGAACATCTTAAATCAAGATATGTTACACAACTTATATATATTTCCATTGTTAGAGCCACTATTGTTACTGTATGTTGTCAACGTATCACTGCAAACAAGCCGTAAACATCCTAAGACCAACCTTTTCAAAGGCCCACTTGTCATGTGTGTATTCAGCATATTTGTTGATAAAGGGGTCCAACCTCTCAGGGATGATGGTACTGCAATTTGGGAGCAGAATGACAATGTGTAGATCATCTTGTGTTGTGTACATGTAAGTTAGATGTAGAGATCTACGTTGAAGAAGGCCTCTGAGCCGAAACGTCCGCATTGTTGTTTGCTGCTGGGGGAAACTGAATAAACAAGAATCCTATCGGATACAACGTGAGTGCTGGGATTCTTTTCTATAGACTGTATCTTCCAGAACCATTCAACCGATACATATATCACAGTTATATCAAATATACTTAATAGTAAATATAAAAGTTCTTGTAGATCTACAATGTTCTCTATAAAAAATAAATATATATATCCCTAGTGCCTACTAGTCAATTGTATCGAACAAAAGCATGTCTTCACAGTTTTAAACCTTTATGACAGGAAGATCTCACTTTGTGGTTTCTACTGGTTTAGGGTCAAAGTTCCCCTCTGCGTCAACCGAGGCCTTCTTCTCCGTCTTGGATGAGTAGCTGGCATCAACGTAGTCCGGAGGTATCGCTCCAGCTATGGAGCAGATGCACGGCATGGCGATTTTGAATATTTCCGCATCGAATTTCTGAAATCACATCAGCCACAAGTTACAGGTGATTTAAAAAATATATGATAGGTAAAAAAGTTCAGGCTCTATATTCTGATAGTAATGATTGTAGAGCGTTTGTTCAGTAACAGAGCTCTCCCTATCTTTCCAGCTCATTAGTAAATTAAAAATTCATTTTCAGGTTTCATTTTTACTGAACACTAGTCTATACTTACTATCAGAATATACAGCTATTTAACAGTCACTTTAACAAAACAAAAGCCAAGTCACTTACTGCACTTTACAGATGATATTACAATTATGCTGAGCTACTATATATATTATATATGATATATGATTAATAATAAAAACAAGGTTTGGCATATTAAAAATGAGGTTCACACCTTGTGTCCCAGCGACTCAAAGATTCCCCAGAACAGCTTGCGAGTCAAGTGCAGCTCCTCCTCTGATGAGACCCCGAAGTTACCCCAGCCGTTGGGCAGGCAGTAATACTTCCAACAGCGCTCATAGTGATTGGTCAACAGCTACATGGTATGAAGAAACCACCAATCATCTACATTTAACACTTTAACCCTGGCATTTTAGTTTGGGGCATTATAGGCCAATATGCAAATATTTGTTACAATGCAATACAAATGTAAATTAAATTCTTCTTACAATGGCTAAAGGCTACAACTGAAAAAAGAACAACCACACAACAAAAGTCATCCTACCTTCAGTGGCATTTTTGCGTACTCGTTGAGAATTGGCACATCAAATACAAGCCGCCTCAGCAGGTGCTGGAGCATGGATGGTCGCAGGTGTCTAAGAAAAATATACTTCATTCATTATTAAATCCATGTTTTTGGGAGCATGTCATGTGGGGTCTGGGGGGTCCCCAGCAGTTAATAAAGCATCAACATCAGTTTAACCACTTTAAACCTGTATATTGGCTATTTGAAAGTAGCCGATTTACAAGCTCTCCAAAATCGGGATCAGACTCAATAGTCAGGCATCGATCAGGCTCTAGTGAGGTCTGACATGAGCTCACACTCACTTGCACAAAGCCATGAGGCACTCCTCAATGATGTCTCTCTGGGCCTTGGTGAACGCTCGTCCACGAGACAGCCGGTAGATGGTGTGTAACATGGAGTCTATCATGATGGCTCGGTGGTCGCTGCCAGCAAAGAGCGGGGCGCACTTGGTGATGAGCGGCAACACAGCAGAGCACAGGTAGCGGTTCAGGGCCAGGGCCATCTCTGTCGTACTGAAGGCAACCTGTTACAAAGATGTTCTGTATTTAATTTCTTGTCATTAGTTACTCATTATTAATTATAGTGCCATACTGAACACCTTAGACACGCGATCCTCCCCTTCGATCCAAAAGCCGCCAGCTGGAAACGCCCCTGCGGTGCCCCCCTACACATGTTTGATTGATGCCATCACCAGGGACCTACACTGCCAGTGGCTGAGCCCCTAGCACTAGACCGGCCCAAGTGGAGAAGATTTGTGAATCTGATTGACTCTGCACCGAGCAGGGGACCCGATGATGATGATACTGAACTCACTTTTGCATAAGAAAATATGAACTTATTATTTTGCTGCCATTGGCATTTGAAAAGATTTTATATAATAGAATATTTTCAATTTTCAAAATTAGCCCATCTGCTTTTCTTTTTAAATAACATTATTTCAAATCACAATTAAAAAACAAAAACACACATTTACTTCTTCTTTTTTTTTCAGTAGTGAAAAAAGCAGATTTACAAGCTCACAACAGGTCGCAATGTGACGTGTTGTGACTATATACTGCTTGTGAGCTATATTCTGCTATTAAAACACCATCGGGGCCCATGACGTAAAGTTCAAGTGCACGGTCATGTGCCCGAGACGGAGATTGATAATCTCTGTCAAATTAGTGCTATGAAAACTGATCCATCGACAGAGGCGCTTGCTGACGATGGGCACATTTTATTAATGGATTAAATAGGCGGTGTTAAAGGGAGACATCATTTTCCCTTTCGGGTCTCGAGCTAAAATGTTTGGGAAGCCCTGTCTCACCGTGTCCAGAGAGGCAGCGGCCCTCATGTCCGGCAGGAAGCCCACTTCCAACACATGCAGCAGGAAATCCTGGTTCTCGATCCCGTACACTCTGTCCAGGAACAGCACCATGGGAGCCTTGTGGTCCGGCACAAAACTGGCTGACATTTTTGGCTCTATGATGCTGTTGTCTACACGTCATCACCACACAGGGAAGATAGAGATAAATACTGAGCACAATGCAGGTTGATTGTCAAAGTAGTGTCTGAAAATCTGAAAGCAATATCTCTCCTGAGTAAACAGGCATGCTCTATGAGCTCAGTGGTGAAACTTTCAGCACTTGTGCGGGTCACCTGGTTATGAATCTTGGGCTAGGACATGAACGTTACAGAGTGCAGGTCTATACTATACACAAAATATCTTTGCCTGCAATTTCCGGCCAATGTTTGCCCCAGAATAGGGAGGCTATTGATTGATTAATTGATTTTATTTTGGTGATAATAAAAGAGCCCAGAGCAATCTCCCAAAACATACAAGTCAGCATTACCAAGGATCAAAACACAAGAAAGCCTTTCGGCGTATTTCCTTTGCAGTCCTAGGGTTCATTTGGTTAATATATACACAGTGTTATTATTAGTATTCTAAGGGCAGTAAAGGTATTTCACTACGGTTGTGATTCTAAATGGATTCAAGTGGTTCCCGGCTTACCTTTTCCAAAAGCAGGAATCTGAACAGAGAGGCTGATGACACCCACCAGGTCCTCAATGGGAACCAGAGAGCGCAGGATGGCTCTGATCCTCAGAGCCTCACCCTTACCGGCCTGGATCAACTGCAACACCAAACACCAAAACATTTAATGGTCAGCAAAAGATTTACAAAATCAAATATCCACACTTTGCCTTCTAGAATGATCACTGGTATAATTACATACCCAAAACAGGTTGAAAGTGCTAAAGTTTGTCTCTGTGTTAGAAACTTTGACCTGGACTTTGACCTGTAGTTGTTTCTGTACAGTATATAGCATTAATGTTTGTAATTTATTTGAACAAAAAAAATTGTTTTTCAGAAAACTTACGACGGGATTTAGAAAGCGTTTTTAGAATCAGGTCTAAATGGATTTAACCAATGAAAATAAAGAACTAAACTAAACAATAACTACATTGGCTAGATTGGAACACAGGTTCTTTTGTCCATTTCCTGAAAAGTAACAATTTTGGACATACAAGGTTTCCACCAGACAAACACAATAGTATCTTACAGTGACACCGCTCTTACTACAGGAAGTTACCCACATGCGTCTCTGGAGCACAGCGTCCCAGCAGGTCAATAAGGGCAGAGTAGAAGGACATGATGGCGTTCCCCAGGTGAACCTTGTTCTCTTCATGCTGCTCCTCTCCTGAAAACCTACCGGGGACACATACAGCAGTGGTTCCCAAACCTTTTAATTTCAAGTTTGATATGCATTAGGTGATGGACCCTGATTTTATATATATATATATATATATATATATATATATATATATATATATTTATCTCTGAGACCCCCATCTTACTGTAAAATCCTCAGTGTTAATTTAACTCTGAGAAGATTCGAACCCCCGTTCCTGGTACGAGAGGCCAAGCACCTACCACTCAGACACCTACCACTCAGGCACCTACCACTCAGGCACCTACCACTCAGGCACCTACCACTCAGGCACCTACCACTCAGACACCTACCACTCAGGCACCTACCACTCAGGCACCTACCACTCAGCAGGCACCTACCACTCAGAAACCTACCACTCAGGCACCTACCACTCAGGCACGAGGCAATCTCTCCCTGTTCACAGCTGGAAGAAACTCCAGTCACTCAATGTTAATAGTATTTGTAGTAGATAACAGTAGCACAATTTGAAATTTGCAGTTTGCACTATATGGCCAGAAAAATAATGTAGTCTGTGCGAATGTGCTTGAGGCAGTACTACTTGTCAGCCAGTAGGTGTCCTAGGCCAAGGTCTACACTCATTTCTCAATAGAAGGAATCCCACCTCCAACCACTGCAGAAGTGCTACTCTAGTTTAGTTTATTTGATCATCTTCACAACACCAACACAATTATACCATGATACCATATATCAACATAAGGAAACTATTACATCGTTAAAGGTGATCAAAAGGAAATAGGCTGAAGCTGAAAGCTTATAAGTGCCAATCCTACGTAGTACGTACAACAAAACATAATTTTAGTTACAAAAAATTGTTTCAATAATCGAAAATTCTGCAATGATCCATCCAAGCAAAATAATTGCCAGATTCAGAATACGTACTCTACTATTAAAGATGGTTAAAATAACGTTTTATTCGCCCTAGCCCTGATGATCTGAGCAAACGGTCAAAGCAAAGCTGTGGTCCTTACATGGGGAAGCGTCTGTCTTTCTTCACACTGGGTCCATCTCTGGCAGGATCCTCTGATATCTTGATGGCCTCTTCGATGGCAGCCAGCAGACCGTTCCCGCCCTCTCCTCTCAGCGCGGGGCCAAAGCACTCAGGCCGGCGAATCAGCAGGCGCACCACTACGTTGGCATTCTCCTCTACGCTCTCTCCTACAGGGGGCAAAGAACCATGCCTTTAACATGGTTTTAGATGGGAAAAGCACTCACACTGTCACATCATTCTGACAGAAGAAGAAGATATTAACCACTTGAACCTAGCATCACTATTCTGGGAAGAACATTAGGAAAAGTGGACCAAGTGGACAGCCGACCCTCGTCAAATTTAGTTGGTTTAAGCAGGACATCAAAACTGACCGTTGACAAATACAGCAAAACGAAGGAAGTCCAGATACTTCTCTCCACCACAAGGGTTCCAGCCAATGTCGGGATAGCCCTTAGACAGCAGCATTGGGCAGCTCTGAAGACCACACCCCGCTAGATACTTCACCACCTGGAGAAATAGTGAACAGATGAGCATCTAGGACTATGAAAAAATTATCAGTTTAAACTGCCTTTGTGTAATATGATAATAATGTAATATTCATGTTAATTTGAATCAATCAATACAGATGCATTGTGTTTTACCATCTCTAGGTCCTGCTCTTGCAGGGCCAATGCAAGCTCGTTGTTGTCAATGCAAGATGCTGCAGCCACATCCAGTGGGGTAGAGCCACGCATTCCTGAAAACAATAGAAATAGTTACACTTCACAGTGCACACACATTCACAAATAGTTTTAATAATTCACCCATCGCATCTACAAGAGAAGAGCTTGTATATTGGCTATTTGTCATACAAATATAATATAGGGCTTAAGTGGTTAAGAAAATGCTCACCGAGACCAATGCCACTGTTTTGCAGAAGGTAGCTGAGGTGGTCAAACATAGAGCGCTGGTTCTGGCGACTGATGCGACAGAAGTAGCACAGAAAACGACAGCAGTTGGTCACCATGCGAGGGAACCTGATCTCCTGCAGAAGGACAAATTGTATTACTGACCTTTTGGAGTTAATACCTGAAAAATGTCATTATGTGCCACATATTATATATAACTAGACCGGTGCCTGGCTGCCGGGCTCCATCAGGCGCCCCGGCTGGCCAGGGGGAGGCAGTTTAATGGTGCCTGGCTGCCGGGCTCCATCAGGCGCCCCGGCTGGCCAGGGGGAGGCAGTTTAATATGTCAACGTTTTAATTACTTTTTTTTAATTTATTTTTTTATTTTATAGACAGCCAGCAATGAGTCTCTGTGACTCATCTAGGGGCCGCAATTTGCATTCAACGATTTTCCTAGAAGCTTTGTCATTGGTCGATTTGCCTGTCTACTTCCTGATTGGTTAGTCTTTTCGACTGGGTTTTTTTCCCGACCAATGACAAAGCTTCTACGAACATCTTTGAATGCAGATTGTGGCCCCTAGATGTGTTCACCCCAATAATTACATATTTGTTGTCAATTGCACATCCCATGAAGCCTTGAATTGAATTGATGCACTTGAGTAAGTTGAGTTAGAAAGACGAGTACCTTGGAATCTCCGCCACCCAACACATTGACCATCACCTCCATGACAGTCTCATGCATGCCCAGAGCTCGCATCAGGTTGGGGTGCTGGTAGAACACTTTGTTACTCATGATGTTCCTATAGTGAATACAAGATGAATATGATTGTGTTAAAGTTATACTATGCAACTTATTTTTTGTTTTTGTATTTATAACTTTTATTTCAAAGTGGCACTAGGATCCTGCAGCATTATTTTTTGGCTGTAATTCCGTACAAACAAACACTGTAATGACAACGGAGCAACAGACAGAAAATTATGTTACACAGTATGAATTGAATGCACATTAACTGCGTCATTTTGACATGAGTATGCGACAAAAAATATACTGTTTATAGAGAAGTTTAGAAAAAAACATGCCTGGTTATTATAAAAAATATAGTGAAAGATTATATTTTCTCCTTTATTTACCCAGGGTAGTAATTGAGCACAATACCCTGCACACATAGACACACATTAAAAACTGACAGCTGAGCTGACCAGTACAACCACAGCCTTATACTGCAGCCACTGAACAGTTCCACTGGAGCAGTTGGGGGTTCAGTGTCTTGCTCAAGGGTTAGCTGTGACCATTCACCTCCAAACCCAGATTTTTCCTGGAGTCCGGGGAATCGAACCAGGAACCTTCCAGCAACAAGTGTGCTCCTCCAACCTTTAGGCAACCGCTGCCCCCATGGAAAACATTTATTTTGTTTCATTGAAAAGGTTACACAGTATGGCTATATTCAGTTGCACCCATTTATACCATATGGATTTGAAGCCAAACTAAATGATAAATTGAGTGTCTAAAGGCAGTGATGTAGTATGTGGGTTATGCCTCTATCCCTGGAGCAATGTATTATGTTGCAAGCCTCATAACATACAGGGACATTAATACCCTTCCTTGTACTAGGATTAAACATAAGTATAGCCTTTACTGCTGTTCCTCTGCTGTGGTGTTTCAACTTCCATACTGCCATCAATTCATGTTATGTCTAGTCAAAGCTTTGGCCATATGTAATACACCCCTTGAATTCATGGAAACTTTGTTGTTTTTGTCACATTCCTAAGCAAATCATTTGATGAAAGAGATTAATACATTTTTTGTAAGTTTGGGTCCCTGGGAGACGCAATGGGTCTCGAGCAGAAGAGGTTTAGGAACTCCCAATAGAGGAATTGGAATTGGAAAGAAAAGATGTTATAAAACTACAGAAAATGTTTGAATACCAACCCAATGCTTTGAATCATAAGCCTTTCCTCCTCTGGACCCATTTGGACAATGAGCAGAGAGCGGATTTGTGCCAGACACTCCAGCAGCTCCATGGTGTCCACGATGGAAACGGCATTGATGGTGTAGGCCTTGGGAAGGGCCCGGATGAGTTCCCCCAGCCCGTCATACTGCCTGTGGAGCAAGCTGAACATCATCCGGACCAGCTCTGGGTTCTGGATGAACGACTCCTGGGCCCAGTGTATCATAGTGTGGGAAATCAGCTCTTGTAATGTGCCTGGTAGACAAGAAAAGTGGACATTTCCACTAAGGTAAATTTAACGGCAGTGTTAAGTGACCAGTTACTACACTGTAATCTCTATCCCCTTTTCCACCAGGGTTGAACTGGTTTGGTTATTTTTCGGTTATTTAACCAGTCCAGAGTGTTTCCACTCAAAATTAAATGGTTCAGATTCAGAACCCTAAAAGCTGGTTCGGAACTGGAACCAAAAAATGGCCGCCGGTTCTGTGAAAGCACCAAGGTTCCAAGAATCTAGGACGGAACCAGGTCTAGAACTAAAGTTATTTTGGTGGTAAAGGGGCCTCTGAGTGTTAATTAGTGGCTTTGCTGGGACTGAGTGTAACACTAAAGGCAAACATCTTAACCACCAGCCTGAAGGGGAATTCCAAGTTTGATGAGAGAGGTATTTAGACAGGTATTTAGGTATTTAGACAGGTATTTACAGGATCTCCTCACTGGTCAACAAAAACACCTTGAAGACCTTAACAGGAGCCCTCGTACAAGGTTTCTTTGACTATGCATGCACCTCTTGGTACCACAGCACCTCAAAGGCCCTTAAAACTAGGCTCCAGACCTCCCAAAACAAACTGGTCAGGCTCCTACTTGGCCTCACCCCCCCACTTTGACAGGCTGCAATGGTTTAGGGTCGACGACAGAGTACAGCATCTTGCAATGGGTCTGGTCCACCGGATTCGATACACCACCAAGATACCCATGTACCTGTCTAAATACTTCCCTAATGTAAACGAAGTCCACACCCACAACACCAGAGGGAGTGCAACAAACCATGTACAACCCAGATTCGGCACAAACAAGGGACTAAATTATTTTCGCTCCTATGCCACCAAAATGTGGAACACCCTACCAACAGTCATTAAGACATGTGAATCCCTTGGCTCCTTCAAAACCGCTCTCAAAGGCACCTACGGACGGCTGCAATTCGAAACTGGCCCCCGTAAAATCTGAATCCCCCCCCACCGCCCCCCCCATTGTTCCCCTCACTGTATTTTCCCTTTTTGCTTCCTTTATGATGAATTCCTGTTCTGTTCTTTAACTATATACAGTAGAAAGTGTCTATTTGTACGTCTCTAAATGTTTTAATGAATTGAACATGGTGAACCCTCTTGTAAACAAGTGTAATGCTTAATTGGATTGTCCACTCACAGTTAACAGTCTTTGTATTGAGTTTGTGCTTGAAATGTACTGTAATTCTGCAAACTGTTAATACATATTTCAATCAATCAATCAATTAATCAGATAGAGGCATGAGGAGCAACTCATAATGTTTCCATTATTTCATGATAATTTCTTCAAAACTTCAACAACTTTCAAATCTGATTCAAACTTCTTTTGTTATCATAAACTGCATTTATTAAGTACTGTGGGATCACACAGGAAGGCAAACTCACTGGGTTTCTTCTCTTCCTCTGGCTCCGGCTCCACCTCCACCTTCTTCTGTCGGAACTTCTTCACCTTGTCCAGCATGCGGACCATTCGGCCTCGAAGAGAGTTATCCACCACTTCCTCGTGCTCCTCTGCCTCGATGTGTACACCTGAGAGAGGGAGAACTGATCAGATCCTCTGCCTCGATGTGTACACCTGAGAGAGGGAGAACTGATCAGATCCCACCTCGATGTGTACACCTGAGAGAGGGAGAACTGATCAGATCCCACCTCGATGTGTACACCTGAGAGAGGGAGAACTGATCAGATCCTCTGCCTCGATGTGTACACCTGAGAGAGGGAGAACTGATCAGATCCCACCTCAACTCCACCATTGGAGAGGTCACAGATTTCACTGCATACTTGATGAACCATTGCACTTTGGCTCAGGTTTGTTTCCATTCACTTTAATCAACACTTTGGTAACTACTTGTCAAAGACACACTCAGGTTTTTTCTTGCAGTGTATTCATTCACTTTTGTTCTGTGCAGTGGTTCTCAAAGTGGGGTCTAGGGACGCTCTGGGTTCGTTGAGGGGGTTCCAAATGTACCCTTACGGGTCTGTAACTCTGAGAGTTGTGGTGATCCTTGAAATTAAACAGTCCGAGGGTGTAACTCTTCTAGGGTGTAATGTTCAAGAATATATAGTCAAGCCAGCCATGCAATTGCAAGATAATACATTTAGATGCATGCAGTATCACACAAATAAATAAATAAAAAAAAAAAAAAAAAAAATAACTAACTAACCGCAGTGGGCCAAAAGGTCATTGTGAAACACGATCATAGCATCACGGACTTCATCAGGCACTGCACATTCCTCGTCCTCAGCACAGTTCTTGAAATTCATGAGCATGTTCACCTGCACACAAAATGGTAATTTTACATACAGTACACCACCACACATTACTAACGACATAGTATAGTGTACACTACAGCAAAATGACAGAAAAAGGTACAGTATCTATAAGAAAAGCAAAACAAAGTAGGTTTTGTATATATACTGTAACTATATATGATATATAAAGAAATAAACAACAAAAAAAACATGAGAACTTTAAAAAGGGAAAGAAAAGGGTTAGCTGTGTTGCACACGGCAGGAGAGAGTACAGTACCTGTTCCTGTGGTGGGGAGCGGAACTCTCGGGTTTTGCGGGCAGTCTCTGCCGCGGACATGGTGAATGCCATCATGAGCTCATTGTAACGCAGCCTCTGATTCGCCTGAATCTTACTGACAAACTTTTCAGAGAAGGCGATGATTGCTTCCACTCTGTGCCGTAGTTCGCAGTCGCAGAAATACTGCAGAAGTGTGCACATCTAATAACCAGAGGGAGTCAAGATATATTATTATTATTATTATTATTAGGAAATTATTATTAAATGGGCACTTCATCCAAAAAATATTGTAGTGAGTTGACTCAAATGAATGGTTTGAATTTGTAGATTAATTTCAATAAAATTTGTCTTTGATATAATCAATACACTTGATCCCTTTTTTCACTCTAAACCAAAATCTCTTCACCATAACTTGCCAATCACAACGCATCGCAATACGTTGTGAGAGCTTGTAGATCTGCTACTTTCACCAAATGTTTTGCCTAATTAGGCATTTTGTATATGACATAACTTCAGAATATCATTGACAAATAATGAGTAATTAAGTGAAGTAAAATGAAAGAAATAATAGTGAAGGGGAACGCTATTTGATCACATCTTCCACACCTGCAGCTTGACGGACTCCGGCAGCTTCATCTGAAAGAGCCCTTCCAGCTCGACCACTTCCTTCTTGGCCTCGCCGCCCGTCACCTCCCCCGACTTGGCCTCTTTCTCCGTCTCCTCCGCACCTTTCTCTCCGTTCACCTTGTCCTCCTCCATCTCCTCCTCGTCCTCCTCCATCTCCGTGGCGTCCGCCTCCTCCAGCTCTTCATCCTCAAACTCCTCCTCGTCTACCTCGCCCACGCCTTCATCCTCTACGTCCTCTTCATACTCGTCCTCCGACGCCTCCGTCCTCCTCCCAGCTTCCTTCGAGGTGGTCTAAAGTGATGTGTTGGTAAAAAGAAACAAAGACAAAGTTTTGTTAAAAACATTCTGAGCTAGGGTAGGTACCCTCACAAAAACATGCAGTAATCCTGGCCTCTAAACTGCCTCCCCCTGGCCAGCCGGGGCGCTGGTGGAGGGGAAAGGAACTGGTTGGAATAACGTGTTCCTTCCACGCGCTACGTCCAACCAGGGAAACTCCCCCCTGTCAGGTGTAAAGGAGCAACTTGGACACTCAAGCATGAAGGAAGCATGAGTTAAGTCCGTTGCTCTCCCCAGGTTGGCGGAGGGTGTGTAGAGCCCAGGATCACATTAGATGATTGACACAGGGGTGAAAAATGGGTTACAAAATCGTGGGATAAAAAAAATATAAAAAAAAAATAATAATATCACTTACACGGCCTTTGACTTGCGTTCCTTTTAGGGCTAAAAGCTTTGGGCCTTTCTGGGCTCCCTTGGCCCCCGGCTCCGGCAAGGCGAGGTGGGTCTGCTCTTCCTCCTCCCCGGTGGTGAAGACCCGGGGCTCGATCAGCTTCAGGATGTGCTTGACGTCGTCGTCGTCGAACACGCCCATGATGAGCAGGGTGCTGCAGAGCTTGAGGATGGGCACGAAGTGGAACTCCACGCTGCCTCCGACGGGGTCCCGCATGGCCTGGCCCCCGTCCTGCACCGCCTCCGTCAGCATGATCAGGGCCTTGAACTTCAGCACCTAGAAGAGAGAAATGAAAGGAGCATTTACTGGCCTGGAGGGGGATGACCTATATATCTGTGTTTAGCCAGAAGATGGCTGCTCAGATGGCTCCGATGACCGCGAAAAGGAGTGATACAGGGTTCTTGCACCCAAGGATATTTTGGAAAGCAACAAGTTGTTTATTTTTTCTGCGTAATTTTGGCACGAGTGTCAAGGGCATACACTCACAACTGAAAGTAGTGCTTTTTTAACACCCCCTTTTTCTCCCCAATTAATCTCCCCCTTGGGGATGAATAAAGTACCTTCATTCCCTCCCACACACTTTTGCTGATTGTTGTTGTTGTCACAGCTGCTGTATCCTACTGGCCAGGGGTAAAAAATCACAACGTCCTGAATTACCTCCAAGGGGATGACGGGACTCAAGGTGTAGATGTCGAGGTTAGTTCCCACAAAGCCTGTGGAGGAGAAATGGAGCTTGGGACGCAGGCAGGTGGTGAGCCCCACCCCGGGCAACGCATGAGCTTTGGCCTCGTCGGAATACAGGCTGATGCTGCGCGTCTGGTCCGTCATTGGCACGATGAACTCCTTGTTGGTCCCCAGACGCCCCCTCTTGGCGGACTCCAGGTGCATGCTGATGAGCAGGTCGTAGAAGCCGCTCCTCATCGGCCCGGGCAGATAGGTGTCCTCGATGGCGTAGAAGAGCTGCGACTCGTCCACGTGGCTGCAGAGCGCGTGCGCCACGCGGTTGTTTCCCAGAGCGCACACCGAGCCGTACAGCTTCAGAGTGTGGTAGTGGAACTTCAGCAGGTCCATGCGCTCCGACAGCTCCAGGATGTCAATGCAGCTGAGAAGAGAGGCGCAAAAAGGTTTTAGACAGCAACAAAAGAAAATATGTTTTCGTTAAAAGGTAGAATGCTGACCGGTTCTCCTCCGGGATGTGCAGGGCCATCATCGTGAGGGGCTCCTGACACTCCACCATCCAGCCAAGTCTCTCGTTGATGCGCGCCATCTCCGGCTTCAGGAAGTGGTTGGGCATTCGGCTCCAGATGACCGGCGTTAACATCTGGACGTCGAGGCGCGGCGGACACTGCGGTATGGGGTTCCTCCGTTCGCTCCTGAACATGGCCGCTGAGATAGGCATGATGTTCTGGTGGGACGTCAAGAAGAAAATGAGAAAAGGCGTACAATCGTACATGCAGTATGTTCACGTCTACAATTCTCAGGCTTAGAAATGACATAACTACATTTCGCTTTACACACGGTGCCTCATGCCGAGCACCACCATGGCAAGTGCCGTCACGTTGTGTTACATTGGATTTAGCATTGTCAGGTCTCAGTTGTTTAATCAAACAAGCTAAATAATAACACACGCATACCATGTCACAAAATCCAAGGTTCTGGTTTCAAGGAATTCACAATTTGTTAATAACTTTGGGACTAATATACAGTATGTTTTTACATCAGACTTCAGTACTATATTGTAGATTTGAGAAAAGCTTTGCGACAGACCTTGAGCTTGCCTAGATCTACTTGAATCATGTTCTGACTGGAGGGCTGGACAAACACAGCTGGGAACAGCTTGGTGTGAGGTTCCACCTGCAAGGAGAAATCATTGCATGTTCAAGTTATAGATGTTCAGCACATCTAGTACAAAACACTCCTTTGGACCACAAGGTTCTGGTTTCGATCCCGGACACTGCCAACTCAACGTATGAGTAGCAGGACTAAGTTAGTAAGTAAGTTAGTAAGGACTGGGAGCTGATCATGGTACAGTAGGTGCAACACCTGCTATTGCTGAGGTGGAGGGCAACGCTCCACCTCAGCAATCCATCTCCCGTGGGTCTAGAATGAGGGCCTGTCCACTTTTCAATACGCTAGACTCTAGCGTATTGAAAAGTGGACAGGCCCTCGTTCTCAGCCGATACCGACAATAAGCCCCTTCAACCTACTTACTTAAACCCTATACACTGTCTGGGCCATGGTCCCCCACGTGTCTATCCAGCCATGGCCCCATCATTTTCTCCCTCTACACCAGATATACTTGCCGACAAACTTTGGTAAATGTTTGCCTATTTTCACCAAATGTTTGGCTACTATATATGGTTCAATGTCTGTGGTACAGTTCATATAAGTTGTATGTCTCACAGAGATTTACAAACAGCTCTCCTGACCTGGTAGAATGCGTTGATCTCTTTCCCGTTGGCGGTGAATGTCATGAGTCCTGTGTCCAGGTCAATGAGACAGCCAATCACAAAGTCCTCCTGGCTGACCCGGGTCTGCTGGGAGCTACTGAACTCGCCTCCCCACACCATGTAGCAGTTACTGCGCTTTATGCTAGACAGAGAAAGGAGCCCATGATATTTAATCGTTAGGAATCATCTATATTAGCGTTTTTAATACCACTAACCACTACACGAGAAATGCATAACTAAATAGTTTGCCTATATCTTTAAAATATTTGTAAGGCAGGTTTTGAAATACCTACAAAGTGCTATAGTTTTTACACGTTGACATCTTTTACACATGAAACTTATAATGCTAACAGGCAGGACTTGTTCCGAGTAACTGATAATCTGTCTTTCTTAGCTTACCGTCCCATATAATAATAATAATAATATTTTGTAAACCTACCTGTCATGAATGTTGCCCTTGTCGTCGCCGACAGTGACGGTGACATTTCTAACTTTGTGGAGGTCAAAGTGGCTGTCAAACTGGTGGTAGTCAGGGGTTATCCAACCCACCCACACGCCACCCAGCTCTTGTCCCGCAACGATCCTCACCGAGTAATAGTACTGGCAACAGAGGAGGTGAGTAATCATTAAACATTATCAACTTGACTGTACAAATATATAGAAAACACTGGTGGTTTTCAAAGTGTGTGTGTGTGTGTGTGTGTGTGTGTGTGTGTGTGCGTGCGTGCGCGTGCAATAAAAATAATGCTGTAAGTGATGTGTGGGATCCCTTTTTTTCCTGCTTTTCCAGTTACAGTTATCCAACGCACCTGTCCAGTGCGCACCCTGTAGGTGCATGTGCATAAGGACTTTTTTCTTCTAACATTATCACACATCCAACCATGAGAGACCTACTGTAGTGGTGTTGAGGATTATGTCAACATCATCACGGTCATCTGGCACCACATCATCCACCAAGCGGGGCATCAGGATAGCAGGGGGTGGTGTTATCACAGCCTTCTTAGCCTTGAACAGGAACCTGGACAACAAAAGGACAGACACAAATAGGCCACCCAAGAAGCTCTGTGCGGATGATGCCATTTTAGAGGTCTCAGATTTGATCTTCATCAAATAGCTACAGTGGCTTCTTTGCACCTCATTTTGTTTGAAGTAAACATTTTCGATTTATAGCAGTGAAGTAACAAAACAGTCAAAACTAGATTCTAGAAGGCCCACTTAGTGTGGCTGTGCTGCTCCAAAAGCTTTATCTGGACCAACCGACATTGCCATTCTTGATGTACAGATCCATACGAACCCTTTCTTCTTGCTCTTCTCCGTCGAGGCGTCCTTTTCGTTCTCTCCGTTTTTGAGCGCCTGAACCTCCTTGGGCACGGAGGGTTCCTTCTTGTCTTCTTCCTGCTCCCTGCGATTGGCCGCCGACTTGAGCACCTCGAAGTCCGAGTTGGGGTCCATCTCCAGCACCTCGTCCTCGGGGACCGTCAGGGTGCGGGTGAGCGGGGTGGCACCCGCCGTCACCTTGAAGGTTTCATGGAACTCCACGGGCATGCTGAGCCTGAGGAACAGCAGGTCCGTGTTGGCGTTCTGAGAGCCAAAGGTCTTGTGGGTCACTTTCAGACAGGGGGCGCTGTCCACCGTGCCGTCCATGCGAGTCACCTTGGGGACACAGAGGGAACGGTGGGATCGGTGGGGAAAACCACGTCTCGGTATTGGACTGGTGAAGTGTTCTACAACATGCTGTCGGTTAATCACTTGAACCTTTTTCTGGGGCGAAAATTCAGAGAAAATAGCTAGTCTACAAGCTCAGAATTTAATTTCAAACTAAATTTGAACAAATTCAGTTGCTATTATTGCTGACATTTAAAACAAAAGAACATTGCTATTATTGCTGACATTTAAAACAAAAGAACATTGCTATTATTGCTGTCATTTAAAACAAAAAAACTTTTTGAAGATTTTAATCATCAAGATAAAATGTAAGGATAAAATCATCTGTGATTTACAATGCAGATAAACTATACATCATTAAAACGTGATGTGACAATAAAGTTGAGCTGGGGTGAGTTGAGAACAGATGGATTTCATGTAGGAATTGTATTTTTGCTTCGGTGTGGAATGAAACCATTCACTCTATTATATTGTACCTCGATGTGTGAATGGTCTGCGGGCACAGGGATGAACTGGGGCAGGCTCTTGCTGAACCACATGGTGATGTCCCTCTTCATGTTGATGGCGAAGGGTTCGAATCCCTCCTGCAGGCCACATATGGTGAAGTAACGCAGGCTGCTGACGTTCTGGCCCAGGTTGATTCTGCCAATCTGAGACATACCCAGACTGCACACAGGAATGAAGCCTGGGGGATTCAACAGCACGTGCACGCACGCACATACGCACACATTGAAGAAATCATTACAGGAATTAGAACTATAACTATCAATTAGTAGAGTTGTAGCAGGTTTCATACTGTATATTCCTCCGTTTTCTAGTACATTGGAAAGTGTCAAATAGTTGATCTACAAGTAAATCTACAGTATTGTCACTAGTTGTTTAATTGTTTAAGTGAATGTGGTTGGTTAAGTCTGTCTGTGTAGTCTGTCCTTAAACCAATAAGACCTGAGACCCATTCTACAGCCTTCTAAATCTCACACTTTCAAGATTAAAAAAAAATGTTGCAGCACTGCAAGCTTATACACTACAAGCTTATACATCTGCTATTTTTGAATAGAGGACGCAAAAATCTAAAATGACACATATGCTATCCTAGTTCAAAAGTAACAGTATTGGAGAGACAATGTTTCCGCCCGACAGATATATATACTGAACAGATCATCATGACATAGCAGAGTCAGTGTCCTCGCTGAGTCGCTCACCCTCTCCTATCTCGATGTCCTTAAAGGCCATCTCTGAGCCGGAGTCACTGATCAGCATCTCGCCGTTGAGGGTGAACATGATGTTCATCTCTGTGAGGTCGATCATGCAGCCAACCACGTCCCCAGACAGCCACTGACGACCAAACGACTCGTTGCCCACATGCCAGCGCTGAGCCTAAAGCACACGTGAATAAAACTTTTGTTAACAATATATATCAAAAAGAGAGGACTCCTGCACTTCCAAAGCCATTTTATATTTTGTGAAAATGTTTGATGGTGTTACTGTTCACCTACAGTATAATAATGACATGGATGATAATAACAAAGACAAAATAGATGCCAAATCAAAGTTATCCCCCCCCCCCTAATATTGATCAGTGGCTACAAAAAGTTAAACAAATATATAAGTTGGAATATATGACCAGCCCAGTTACAAATTAAGCTCCCTAACTTCAAAAGGAGATTAGTGGCAGAATATCTGGAAGCAGATTCTACAAATGGGTAGAGACGCTGCCCAGATACCCTAAATTAAAACCTCCCATATCACAGTGAAAAGTTCAAGTTCACCCCCAAGGCACTCGCAAGGCAAATCATATTACTATGTATTTTTAATAATACGTCACTAATAATGTCACTTATTTTACTTTTACACTTAAAATAATAATATGAAACAAATTGCCTGTAAATGACCTTATAATGGCAATAAACAATAAAAAAATCTAAAATAAATTCTCCTACCTTGTAGCCGTTGAAGACATAGGCCAGCTCGTCTGCGCCCAGTTCAGTGTCGGCGCGGACGGAGGGCCGGGCCCAGCCCACTCTCATCTCCCCGACTGTCACCGCCTCAAACTCAAAGTACCACTTCCCCTGGGTCACAGCGTAAGACTTCTCCGCCCGGAACACTCGGATCTTGTCATCCCGGCCATTTCCTGGCCCGTGGCCACCTGCGGGTTGCACACAAGTGGGAGCATTAAAGGTATATTCAGTGATTTCACTTATTTTTTGTTTTGTAGCGATAATCCTCCCTGACCATATAAGGAGTTCGTCCCTGTCCCCAGTTAACCCCTGTGGTAAAAAAAAAACAAAACGTAGGTTTCGTTTTTGGCTAAGTGGCCCAGCCGGCATCAATCATGATGGAGCGGGGGCGGGCCTTGGTGTGCGTGCTGTTGGCCTGTTGCGTGTCCCCCCCACTGTAGTGCGCGCATGTTCACATCTTGTTACCGGGGCGGACCGGAGGTTTTTCCAAATCACCCAAATCACTGAATACTAATATAAAAGACCAAAGGAAAAGGCTTAATTATAGGGCAGTGGCTCTCAACCTTTTTCATGTCAAGTACTCCCAAAACGACTGGCCTTCGGACCTTTGTCTAATTGAAAACCTTCTTTGTGGATCTTTAAGATTAGTATTTGAGTGGCCCTGCAATATACAGTATGTGCTATTATTGGCATTTCTTTTTCAAATGGCAGGAGGATACATTTTCAAATGAGCTTCAGGGTGAAGTACAGAGTGACCACCTCGATGTAATTCTTTTCCCAAAATGTTAAAACATAAAATATTTGGAAAATGTGTTCAGGTATATACCGGTACATGATTAGAACAAGCTCGAACATTTGACAATTTAGGTCTAATATTTCTACAATTGATGCAAATTGCTACAAAACCTGTATACCTGTCATTTTGAGGCATAAACAATAAGTTGAAGGATAAAAACATTCACACCCGTCATATTATCATACATCATCATACATCATCTCATTCCGGCCAAAGGATACTCTGACAATGGGTACAACATTTATTGCATAAGCAGTTGGGACATACATTCTTCACAGTAGTACCAACAGCACAAATAGACACCTTTTGGCATTGGTTTACGTCATCGTGAATTGATTTTGTTCACACGCTATGGAGAAAGAGGGGGAGAGAGAGTGAGAGGGAGGATGGAGAGAGAGAGAAGTAACCACCCTATGTTGCATACATAAATCTGAACACACTTATTGACAGCGCAATAACCCCAGCAACCCTACAATGCCAGTCAAGCTGATAATAGTGCTATTCTGCTTGTAACAAAGTTACAAGCATACTCAAGTTGTGTGAGTATGTGTCTGTCTGTCTGTCTGTCTGTCTGAGGCGGGCAGGCTGATTGGAACAGACTGTGAAGACAAATGTCCCTTCGGGAGCAATAAAGATTATTGTGGGCTCTTATCGTACATCTTTATTCCCGGGCCCGTTTTCCTGCTGGGCTGTGACTTCATGTGGGTCAACCAATAGGAAGACAGAGGGAGGGGGGCTGTGACGTCATGTCGAGCAGGGAGCTGCTCGAGCCCACACTGTTTCTTCAGGAGCATTATTTTATAGTTATTATTATTATTATGCCTAAATATGGATATGCCAGACGTCAATGCAAATCAGCGCTGCTAGGCAACCGTTTCTGTTGTGTCTGAACTCACATGCCCATATATAGAGATCCCTGATATCTGTTCTGCACTAATCGGTGGACAGGAGACAGCCCATATATGGTTTCAGTTGTGTGTGTGATGTCAGACTGGAGCTTGATCAACAAGAGACAGAGCACAAGGCTGTATGCAGTAGAGGATCACAGAATCCTGCAGTTAGTAAGTTTACAGACATGGACGAAGGAATAGCCGAGCTTCACCACACTCGATGCGACAGCAAAGAAGAGATGGATAAAATAAATAGAATAGCTGGTTCTGAACACAATCAAAGCGAGCTTAACGAAGAGATGGATGAAGGAAATGAAAGAGCCGGGCATAAAAGTCAACTGTATAATAGTTTTACGAATTTATTAGATGCATACATGGATGAAACAAGTGAAAGAATGGCCAAACTTGAAGACTCTCAAAGTGAGCTTAAAGAAGAGTTGGGTTTAATAAATGACAAAATATCTGAGCTTGAACACACTCAAAGAAAACTTAAGACGGACAATCAACACCTGAAGAGCTTAATCGAAGCAGGTGATAATGTTAATGATAATGTGGATTTAAGAAATGACAGAATAGCCGAGATTGAACACACTCAAAGAAAACTTAAGAAAGACACTGAACATCTGACGAGCTTATTCGAAGCGATAGGTGATGATGTTAATGATAAAGTCAGTCATCTGCAGTCAGAGCACTCAACCCTCTCACGCCAAGTGAAAAGTCTGGAGGCAAGCAGAGATGCCGTTCCGGCTGAAGAGGAGCTGCTTTGCAGGGCCAGCAACCTTCCGATCGAGCACCTGGATATCAAAAGCAGTACAGAAACGCTAATTAAACTGACGAATGACCAGAAAATTCTGAAAGAACAGATGGAGACAATGATGACAGCGGAGAAACTGAGAAGCCTTCAGATAGCCAAGAATGAAGTTAATATCGGCGACCCCAGTGCTGAACCACACACCCTTCAGTGCCAAGTGGATGAGGCTCAGATTGAGCTGACGGATAAGAATAAGATTATCCATATGCAAAAGGAGCAGGTGAAGGAGTTAACAGAAGAGTCTTCCAGCAAGGAGGAAGAGGCTGCATGTGGTACATTTTGCAGCCTTTTAGCGGGAGACAATGAATTAGCTCGAACCCCCATGTCCTTTAAAGATGAGGTCGAACTCCTGGCCTCTTCAAAAGTGGAAGTGGATTGTCCTTCGAATAAAGAGAACTCGACGGTCCAGGAGGAACAAGACGAGCCAAAACTTGAGAGTCCAGTTCAGAGTAGACATAACAATAGTATGTGGCGCAGGGTGATTTGGACCCTTTTCACTGGAATCGTCATCGTGGCTATCATTGTATTTCTGTTTGTCATGTGTTTTGTATTCGCCATGTTCTCCATTTCCTCTACGAGCTACTGTTATAACTCTAACACCGTCTGGACCCCAGTCCACTCTCTGATACCATTACCATCTTGTAAAGTCATCTACACTAGCCCGCCACCTGTGTAGCCAATATGAGGCATGCTTATTCGGCTACATTTGTCAGCCTTTCCTACCTGATTTCCTCTTGGATTCCTCCATTCACTACCCACTACATGCATGTTCCATGGCCTGGACTAGCTACCCACACGTTTAGCAGTATGGCTCATCCCACAATCCTTACAAGTTATACCTCGTTGTAAAGGTGATTAATTATTAAAAATAACGATATATAAAAATATAATACCAATTGGTATTATTTAAGGGGACAAATAAGCAACCAAAGTTGCGCTTTCAAACATTATTTAGAATAAAGCAAATAAAGCAGGCAATATAGGACAGATATTGTTTAAAAGTTGCACAACTATTATTCTAATACAAATTTAAGTAAAATACTTCAAAGAAGTATGACTGGCTCACACTAAAGGTCCCCAAAGTAAACACCAAACTGGGGAAAACAGCCTTTTGTTTGAATGCCCCAACCAATTGAAATGACCTACAACTTAACTTTGATTGCAGAGTCTGCAGACCTACCCACAAGTGTCTGCAACTGATTTTAAACTTGTGTGTATCACACGATAGGGAAACTATCTGTTTTGTTTTGTAGTGTTTTATCACTGTGAATATTGATGTGAAAATGAAATTGTACTGTGATGTATCTCGACGACATTGCAAATGAGGGCAACCTCAATGTGAATAAATAAAGGAATGAATGAATGAATGAATGAATGAATGAATGAATGAATAAATGAATGAATGAATAAATGAATAAATGAATAAATGAATTAATGAATGAATAATAATTGAAAAAGGGCAGGGGTTATATATATGAATGACACCAAAACATAAAACGTGGAGAAAATAATTCTGGTCGATCGAACCATGATGTCACCTAGAAAGGGAGGGTGGGAACTGCTAAAACAGGAAAGAGAGAGAGAGAGGGAGAGAGAATGAACATGTAGGCTATATGTCTTTTGATACGGGGAACGCCTGCATTCTTGCTTGGATGGGGAAAAAAACATATTTAAATTCCTGTCGTGGGCGGGTGTGTGCGTAAAACATCTTTGCGGAACTGCGCCTGCTTGTCCGTATGTCAGATTTCCAACGCATCCCTTCCCTACCAGTGCCTGCTCACTTCCCAATGACAATGAAGTAGCCAGGGAAGCATTCCTTTTCGGGTTTATGATCAGGTCAGGAGTGGATGATATCGTTATGTCATGTTGTAGTCATTGTTATTGTTTTGTAGTCATCAGGCTGGAGGCCCGGAACCCTCAAACCAGAACTTCCTTTCCCTCAAACCGGAAGAATAATACCTTCCCAATGGGATATAAATAGTCTGGAAAGTACACTCGCATTCATATTTTAGAAATCAGCTAAACTATTATTCTTCCGGATTGAGGGAAAGGAAGTTCTGTTTTGAGGTTTCCGGCTTGATGACTACAAAACAATGACTACAGCATGATGTAAGATATCATCCGCTCCCGACTGGATCACACGGCAATTTATTAACACAGACCAAGGTGGAAAGCCTGGTGGCTCGAGGTTAAATTACAAGGCAGGCCTCTTATAAGATTCACCCAAAAACTCAAGTACCGACCAATACTGCTGGATACCAAAACCTGAACATGTTGATCATTGACACATCACTTTGCGTTGCCAGTCAGCCTGATAGTTTTCTGTTTGTCATTATCCTATGAGTTACGCAAATCTCTGCTTGCTTGTGTGTGCATGCATGTACATTTGGGTATGTATCTGTCCGATCGACTTCAAACACAGTGCGTGTATCGCTGTGTCCGACACTTATGCCCATACATCTTGTATGTACAGTAGGCATACATATTGGCTGTCGAGTGGAAACCTTGTACTTTTCAGGAAATGGAAAAAAGAACCCGCGTTTCAATGCAGTTATTATTGAGTCACAAGCCCTTGTTAATACTTTTCATTGGTTCAATATTTATAAAAATACTTTTTCAACGTACAATTGTTCCTCACTAATGCCCATTATAATATGGTGGTCTTTCTACTCAATCTGTGTCTCAAAGGAGGGCTCTGGACATTTCCGAAACCCACCTACCAGTGATATCATTGATTGGGATTCCAAGCTTTCAGGTCTCTGGCTTTCAGGCGCTCTCCTCTTGGAAAGTTAGCGTGCTCATTGTTCTCGCATTAATAAAATAAAAATATAAATAAAAAATGTTAAATCTTGTTTGAAATTACTAAACTTGCCTATCGCTCTACAAGAAAATACGTTGTGATGCAACACATTTTGAGCTATTTAAGAAACAATTTAGATCCAAGGTTTCTATCCAACAATGACACTCCGATTGGCCTGAACCCCCATCCATATGACCAACATACCCAATATATGGGCATAATATTGCATGCCATCAGGCATACATTTTTGTCCCTCTGTGACCCCATCTTCTGTGTTTATTTAACTCTGACAGAGTAAAATGGATTGGTAAGAATGTAAAATTGGTTACATTTGTACACACCCATAAGGGTTTAATTTGGACCCATCGTGGTAACCTGCCATTAGCAAAACTGATCTGTCTCTCGTTGCCTCTCACAATTTCCAAATGCTTCTATCATACACTCGGAGACTGATTCACTTGAATCCACGTTATCAATCAGGCTAATGCCACAGGCTACCCTAGTGGTCCGCCAGACCTGATGTTGTCATAGTACATATTGTAGTACCCGCTTGACAACGTGTACTGCACTAGGTACCAGTAAACAGAACCGTATTTGTCATTTCACCTATAAGACAGGCAGCCACTGTAAACAGCTTTAAAGCACAACTCAAGACCTATTTCTTCACTCTTGCTTTTTGTTTATTTTTAGGGGTACTAGCACCTCCTATACAGCTTTTGTCCCCACAAAATGTCCGCAACGCAAACATTAAATGCCATTGACAATGAAGGGAAAGTTTACGTCATCTTGTCCGTCTCATATTTATATTATATTATAACAGGCAAGAGGCATTCTGATTGGCCAGTATGAGATGACGCATGATGATGTACGACGATAAGAGCGCCCCTCACTTCACACGGGTTTTAAATGGATGGATGTATGGATGGATTATATTTTGAAATCAGAAATCGGCCAAGATATCACATAAATTCAGTTGTCATGTTGTCAAAAGATGAGTTTTTGAGTGGTGCAACCACTCCAAGGAACAACAATGTCCGTCCGTCTTCACCTATGTGACTATCATGAGTACTAGTAGGGGCAAAAGTGGCGCTGTTGTGCCAGAAACAGAGAGAGAGATAGTGTTGCACTGTTGCCTGCTAATTACAGAGAGATAGAGAGAGGGGGGAGAGGGGAGTTGCACCACTCAGTTCACACGGGTGTGATTTTTTAAAAACATTGTATCATGGTTAAAAGATACATAGGCCAGCTCCATATATGGACCCTGGGCTGGGGCCTGTCCAGACCCGGGCAGAGGCCTTTTTGTGGCGGTTCTGGACAACCGTGGGTCCAACCGACTCAACACCGGCCACTGCACTCCCTGTGGGGGTGTGGAATGTGTGTGTTGAATTTGAAGTCGGTGGGGCGAACGGTTCTCGAGTTACGTGGATTACACACAGACAGACAGACAGACGTGTCGTACAGACAGACGTACCGAGACAGAGGTGCATTGATAGATAGATAGATAGATAGATAGATAGATAGAGAGACAAACGTACTGCTCTCTTGGTCAGGTGGTTCTATGTTGTAGCCGTAGCCGAGGAGTGTGCGGACAGCAGCACACACGGTCTCTCTGTTGGTCTTTTTCGTCTTCTCATCCAGCAGGTTGTACGGGACCAGACGTGGATTGCGCTTGTTCAATATGTCCTGTATGAGAAGAATACACATGATTGTGTCAATAATGATGATTAATGAATAATAACCATGACCAGGGAAGCAACGGTTCATCAAACTAATCGATTTAAAATCAATCCCTATTTTGGGCATGTCATTATTGACAAGTTTTTTTAAAAAGTTTAAAAAAAAGTAAAAAGAAAAGAAAAAAAGGCATTGTGAAATTGTTGTCTGACAAAATAACACGTAATCGTACGTATTATGTATATTAGATAGCTGTGTATATATAAATATAAAGATTATATAAACATTATTATTCGATTCATAAAAAACATAACCGAATAATTGCTAAGATAATAAATAATTGCAGCCCTAATCATTGCTGTGTAGATACTATACACAGCAAACAGTGTTAATTAAGTGAAAAAGAAAATCCATACGTTTTTATATAATTTAGTTGTATACACTATACAGTATATTGCAATAACCGAAAGACACACATTATTACTCATCCCACAGCATAGCACTGTTACTCGGAATCATCACACTGTTTGGGAACCACTGCCTAACAGGAGCCTTACGCAAGATTGATACACTAACAATAACACGAGCCCAATAGCCCATGATGAACCAAAATAGAAATTTGATGTGGGGACCCAAACTAGCCTAGTAAGCCTACTAGTGAAAATAGCAGATTTACAAGCTCAAAACGCATCGCTTTACGCCGCATAGTGAGCTAGTACATCTGCTATTTTCACTTCGACTTAAAAGTTACCTTTGTGGAATTTATTTTGATTGATTTAATTTTATTCATTCAATTCTTTGGACCAATGGTTTGGATTTATTTTTAATGTTTGAAAAAGGAGGGACCTATTCACTCTAAACCCACAATTGGGTCCCACTCCCGACCCACTGTTTGGGAAACTGTTTGATGCACTGACTAGACTATATCATTAGATAAAATGTTTTTTTTTAATAAATATTCTAGAACCAGAGAAAATGTAACCAGGAGTTACCTGCACAATACTGTAGGTCCAGCCCTGTCGAACCCGGTCCCTTGCCCAGACGTTGTGTCCATTTTCTGCCAGTCTCTCCACCAGAGTGTTCTGATTAGGGGTCAGCTTGACGTGGTTGAGATCCAGAGGGGCCGGCTTATACCCGCTGCTCTGCATGTAACTATGAGGATAAAACAATTCTTATACCCGCTGCTCTGCATGTAACTATGAGGATAAAACAATTCTTATACCCGCTGCTCTGCATGTAACTATGAGGATAAAACAATTCTTATACCCGCTGCTCTGCATGTAACTATGAGGATAAAACAATTCTTATACCCGCTGCTCTGCATGTAACTATGAGGATAAAACAATTATTATACCCGCTGCTCTGCATGTAACTATGAGGATAAAACAATTATTATACCCGCTGCTCTGCATGTAACTATGAGGATAAAACAATTCTTATACCCGCTGCTCTGCATAACTATGAGAATAAAACAATTCTTATACCCGCTGCTCTGCTGTTAACTGACCAATTGGGCAGGGTATTTAATCTCACCTAGACTGCATGCATTCTTCCTGCATTCCTTCTGCATATGTTTTGTGGTGGTTGTTATGCAATGCTTTCTCCCAGCACCACCGGTGGGCTCTGATATTTCTGTTCCCCATGGGGGGTTGTTATTGTATATCTATCTCCCTGCTCTTAAAGGGATTATTCAGATTTTTTTAACTTAAGCTGTATGAAATACTTGCCATTAAGTGGTTGTAACTGTATTAATTGATTGCCTGAGTCCCATGGTGGGAGTTCTGCTCTGGTTTTGGTCAATATTAAGTAGTTCCGGTCATTTTGTGGGGGACACTGGGGCCACGCAGTAAAAGTAAATTAATTCACAAAATGAAAGTAATTTGTATTGTTGACCTATTTCTAAAATATTAGCACAACTTTCGTTCAACTTTGACCCCTCTATCACATGGAACTGGGCAAATTGATATGGACACAAAACAAAACACATACAGATACAGGGGTAAAAAATATGCGGAAAGTTGCATAATATTTGGAAGGTTTTGAAATGCGAAATATGAGAAAATGTGCAAAATATGCAAAGTTTTATGTGGTTTTATGTCTTGAAAAATGCAGGAATTTTCAAAATATGTTTTGCGATTATGAAAATAATTGACTCCTGCATAATCTGCTTAATTTGCTTTGCTTTGCCTAAAAAAATGGCAACTAAAATACACAGGGAAGCAGCTTTTTGCTTCTACGGGCCGACGGCATGGAACAAGCTCCCACTGTACCTTCGTCAGGCAGCCTCTGTAGACATTTTTTAAGCACAGCCACTTCTACACCATTGCTTTTAATTGATCTTTTAATGTCGTTGCCTTGCTTTTCCTTTTTTTTCTCCATTGCTCTGTAAAGCACTTTGAGCTGCATTTCATGTCATGAAAGGTGCTATACAAATAAAGTTTTATTATTATTATTTGGCTGATGCGGTAAATGATGCGATCGCATAATCGCATTTTTCGGGAGGGTCTAAATAAAACAATTCTCATACCCACTGCTCTACATGTAACTGAGGATAAACAGACAGCCAATTCGTGTCTGTCTGTTGTATACATGTGTTCAGGGACTCACGTTTTGGGGAGTTTGATCTTTTTCAGATTCTCTTCCGCTTTCTCGTCTCCCATTCCTACATGACAGCCCAGTGCCAGAAGGGTCCTTCACATACATACACAAGAGGAAATAGATATTCTACAGTTTAGGGTCAAATTAATTAACTGATTGGAATAATAATAATATTTAGAGAAACAAAATGTTACCAATAAATTCCAGCATTTATAATAACATTTATAAGAACTCATAAAATAAATATCTTTTTTCGGATGTTCATTGAGGATTATGATTATGATTTATAGTTAGCTGCAACAAAACGTTGAAGACAGAAAAATAAATGCAAAAAGAAACGAAGAGGTTTCTTTAGAAACCAAGGTTTTGTAAGTAGAGTGAGCGAAATACTTCACTCTATGGGATGTTTCCTTTGCGGAGCAAAAGGGCAGAAACTTCATTCATGAACTCCCACAGCACATATCACTCCAAATATGTACTGTGGGTTTAAGAGCGCTGACGTAGACTCCCTGCTTCTCGAGACGACTAGTCTGCGTCTACGTCATAGCGCGCTCATTCGAACACCTTTTCTTCTGCCGGGCCAAGACAGAAGGGTGTTTCGAGTGAAGTATTTCGCTCACTCTACTTACAAAACCTTGGTTTCTAAAGAAACCTCTTCGTTTTGTTAAGTATTCGTTCACGAAATACTTCACTCTATGGGACCTTATGAACTCCCGTGTCTTGAATATAGTCAAGTGTGTTCAGGGCTATATGGTAACCTAAATGAGGGCTGGACAACCTCTGGTTGATAGCCCGGTCCCGGTGGAGAATGGTAGTAGCCTCGTGCTGACATATACATTCTCAGTGTAGATGCTTAAAGTAGGCCTGGTATATCCAGGGCATCTAGACTTATGTGATTACACATGGTTTAATGGCCTAATAGGTCCATTATGGTGCGGCAGCCCCCAACACTGCGTGCGCCACAGAGGGCGCTGCCACGTCTAGGTTATAGTATGTGGCAAATGTTGAGGGAGAGGACCAGCTCGCTGCGGTACAGACCTCTTGGATTGGGACTCCCTTGCAGAGTGCCCATGATGCTGCCATGCCTCTTGTGGAGTGAGCTCTCAGCGCTTGTGGGGGCTCCACTCCCTGACTAGTATAAGCCAGGCGGATGGTTTGCACTATCCAATTGGAGATACTGACCGTTGTGACAGGCTTTCCTTTGGTCCTGGTACCCCAGGATATGAATAGTTGATTCCCTATCCTGAAAGGAGCCGTCCTGTCCACGTATGTGCGTAAAGCTCTTACTGGACAGAGACAGTTTAACCTCCTGTCTTCGTTGGAAGTAAAAGGAGGGGGGTGGAAAGCCTGTAGGTCCACTGGAACGCACACGGAGAGAGCGTTCTTGGGGATGAAGGCTGGGTTGGGTTTGATAGTGACCTTGGTTGACCTGTCATCGAACCTCATGCACTCTGGCGAGGTCGAGAGGGCGTGTAGGTCGCTGACCCTTTTAGCAGTTGTCAAGGCAACTAGGAGGGCTACCTTCAGTGTCAGGTTCTTCAAACTAACTGTCGTCAGTGGTTCGAAGGGATCCATGGTTAAGGCCTCCAGGACCAGGGTTAGATCCCAGGAGGGGACCAGGGATCTGTTGACCCTGTGTTCCCTCCGTACGCCCTTAACGAACTGTCTAACTAGAGGGTGTTTCCATACCGTCTCGTTTTCAAACCCCACATGGCAGACTGAGATTGCTGCCAAGTTATTTTTGACCGAGGAGAGACCCAGTCCCCTGTCTAGGAACTCCTGTAGGAAGGTCAAAATGTCCACTACTGACGCTCGGTAGGGGATCACTTGGGTAGGCCGTGTTGAGCACCACTGCTCAAAAACGCGCCATGCCGTATCGTAGCGGGCTCTTGTTGATGGAGCCCTTGCCCTCTGGATTGTGGCTATGACATTCGGAGGGAGGCCTACGTCGGACAACATCACCCTCTCACGGGCCAGACCCATAGGTCTAGGTCCTGGGGGCGAGGGTGGAAAATCTCCCGACCTGCTTGAGTGAGGAGATCCACTCGTAGAGGGAGTTGCCATGGTTGGTCGTAGAGGAGGTGAGTTATTTCCGACCTCCAGACCCCCCAGGCTGGGGCTACTAGGAGCATTGTTAGACCCTGAGTCCTCACTCTGTCCAGAGTGGGGGGAATGAGGGTCAGTGGGGGAAATGCATAGAGTAGGCCTCTGGGCCATCGGTGTGACAGGGCGTCTAGTCCCAGCGTCGATGGCCCCTCTATCGAGAAAAAGAGGGGGCACGTCGTGTTCCCTTCTGTGGCAAATAGGTCCGCTTCGGGTGTCCCGTACTTGCTCCAGATCTGTGTGACTACCTGTGGGTGTAGAGACCAGTCTGAGTAGCGGAGAGGTCCTCTGGACAACAGGTCTGCTCCTGTGTTCAGAATACCGGGGACGTGGCATGCTGTGATGGACAGGAGCCGAGAGTCGCTCCATAGAATGAGCTCTCGAGCTAACTGATGAAGACGGGGGGACCTGAGACCGCCTTGTTTGTTTATATAACACATTGTTGTTGTGTTGTCTGTTCTCACCAGCACGTGACAGCCCTGTATGAGCGGTTCGAATTGCCTCAGAGCGAGGAGAACCGCCATCAGTTCCAAATAGTTGATGTGGGAGGAGCGAAGGTGCTCTGACCACACCCCCCTGGTTGTGGCACCCTCTAGCGTGGCTCCCCAGCCTGTCATGCTTGCGTCTGTGGTGACCACTTTCCTGATCAGAGGTCTCCCCATGGGGACTCCCTCTGAAAGGATCCGTCTGTTTATCCACCATTGTAGGGCTAGAATGCATTGTGACGTCACTTCTACCCGTTGGTGGCGACGGTACATGGGTACACGCAGAGAGTTCATCCATTGTTGGAATGGTCTCATGTGTAACCTGGCCAGGCGGATTAAATGGATTGAGGAAGCCATTAGCCCCGCCATCCTGAGACATGCGTGGAATGGAATCGCGCGTCCTTTCTTGAAAGACGTTGCCGATTGCATCATCGCGTCTATTCTCTCTCGACTCAGACGAGCTCTGTAAGAGACTGAGTCTAGCGTTATGCCTATGAAGTCTATTGACTGTGTCGGCGTTAACATGCTCTTCTCGTAATTGATTTGAAATCCGAGAGAGCGGAGGTGGCTGAGCACTATGTGTGTGTGTGACAGCGCCTCTCGTTGAGAGTCTGCAGATAGGATCCAATCGTCTATGTAAGTTGCTAGACGGAGACCCTGTTGTCGCAGTGGGGCTATTGCCGCTGCTGTACATTTCACAAAGACTCTCGGACTCAGGGACATTCCGAAGGGGAGTACCGTGTATTCGTATACTTTCCCCTCGAACCCGAAGCGCAGAAACTTTCTGTGCGGTGGGTATATTGGAACGTGAAAATATGCGTCCTGTAAGTCTATTGACGTGAACCAGTCCCCTCTGCGGATTGATCGCAGTAGGACTGGTGGCGTCAGCATTCGGAAGCTGAATGATTTCAGATAGCGGTTGAGGGCTCTGAGATCTAAAATAGGTCGGAGCCCTCCCCCCTTCTTTTTCACCAGGAAGTAGCGGGAATAAAAACCGTTCATTGCCTGGTTGTGAGAAACCTCCATAATGGCACCTTTTTGCAGGAGAGATGTGATCTTTTCCTGCAAAATGCCTGCTTCCTGTCCCCTCGCTTGAGAGAATAATATCCTCTCGAAAGTGGGCGGTTTCGACACGAATTGGAGTCTGTATCCGGTCGCTATGGTGCGCATGATCCATGCGGATGCTCCGCACTCTCGCCATCTCGACAGATGACGCGACAGGGGGTTCCCCGTGTGTGGGGGGAGGCCCGCCTGTGTGATGACGTCTCTCTGTGGCCTGTGGGTAAGATGAGACGGTTTGCCTAGGGGAAGACTCACCTTGTGTGGAATGTCTCCATCTAGTGGATTCTTCGGGTAGTGAAGAAATATTTTGGCGTGGAGGCCCCTGCCTGTACCAGCTTGTGCTGATACGGTATGGGTTATCTCTCCCATGGTTGGGCTTAAGCCCTTCAGAGTTCGTTTGGTTGTTTTTTTGTGTTTTTTTGTTTTTTGAATCTTTATTGCAAGAAAAACATTTTTTACACTTTGTGAATTGCATACACTTTGTGGATTGCATACACTTTGTGAATTGCACATAACAACAACATTTTGGTACGTGTGTACACTGCTGCCCGTGGCAGTCTGTACACTCGTCCTCAAGCGCTTTGAATTGTTCATAACATTTTGGTACGTGTGTACACTGCTGCCCGTGGCAGTCTGTACACTCGTCCTCAAGCGCTTCGACGCCGACTCGGAGGTGTGGTCCGTGACCACTACCTCCGGCCTCGAACTCTGTGGGAGAAAATGGGGGGGTGAGGCTAGGACCCCCCTCAGAGGCCTGACAGCCGGGGGGTCACTTACGCTTCCCAGCGCCTCGACCCCTGCTTGACCCTCCTCCTCTGGGCTTGTAGGGTGGAGGGGAGCGGCGACGGTCAGTGCGTGGACCCTGTGGTGGACGCTGCCTGTCCCCGGAGTAGTCCCTCGTGGGCCCGGGTGGGTCCTTGCTGGCTGTTCTGGGCTTCCAAGCGCCGCGCTTGCCCCTGCCGCGGCCTGGTGGAGCCTTGGCAGCCAGTGGCTGGAGAGCCTTCATCGTCTTGGAGGAGGTCTCCGCCTGTTGGATGGAGATGGACATGTCCTCGAGAACCCCATGGAAGAGGCTCTCGTGCGATATGTTCTTACCCACCATGTCTCTCTTCACAGAGTCGGGGAGAGGAGCGAGGTTCACCCATCTCATCCGCTCCTGGAGAATAGAGGACACCAGAGCCGCTCCAGTGTGCTTGGTGACGTCGTACTGGAGTTGAGCCAACTCATGTACCAGGCGGCGCATCTCGGCCAGATTTTCTGGGGTGGATACGTTGCCCATCTGTAGCAGGAGAGCCTTCATGGATCCGTGCAGGAGGCTTCCTGCGTTGAGTCCCCTGGCGACGAAGGTCATGTGGTCGTAAAGCCACTTGTTGACCTTAGACCCTTCCTTGTCCGCTGCACTGGAGAAGACTGGTTCTTTGTCCTGTGGGATCACAGTTGGGGCTTGGGGGTTAGCCAGGTATGAGGCCATAGCTCTGTCCATGGAGGGCATTTTGAGAAGGTTGAGCTTCTCCATGTCCTTCATTTCAGTGGCTCCCCTCTTGCCACGGCGGTGGATGGCCTCTACCTTGGCTACAGGGCTAGTCCATGCTTTACTGAGCAAGGTCTGAAACCCTGAAGCCTGAGGAATGGCTTGCTTCTTTGGTACAGGAGGGGGGACGTACTCATCACTGCGTCCATCCCACTTCACCGTCTCGCTGGGGATCTCCTCCCAGGAGTGGTCACAGCGGACCGCAGCCCTCTTGTAGATCTCCATCAGGGTAGAATTATCCTTGGGGAGACCAGCGCGGGGCTGAGGAGGGGGTGTTATACGTCTGTCGACGGGGGGGGGAATTTCCTCTCCCTCGTCGTCATCAGCATCACTATCCTGGAAAGGGCGGCGAGTGTGTTCGTCTCCCTCTGACGAGTTCCCTCTATATTCGCCCTCGTCCAGGACTTCGTAGCGGTCGTAGTCTCTCTCCTGGAAGGAGGGGAGTTCGTCGTGATCGATTTCCCCCTCTTCAGCGTCGGCCCAGTCCTTAAAGGGGACTTTGCTGCGCGGTGGAGAGGCTTCTAGGCGGGCTGCCATGGTGGTAGAGACCGCAGTGCGGAGACGAGGCTTTGCTATCGGCCTGGCGGAGCGCCCCTCCGTAGTAGCCGGGTCGCGGCGAGGCTCGGTTGCTGTACTCACTTGACGAGGTATCAGGGAGCGAGTGCTGCTGCTTTTCGGTCTGGCTCCGTCAGCTTCGTAGCGGGCTGCGGAGGCCCTGTCTGCTTCTGCCTGGGAGGAGACCGTAGCTGTAGCACGACTACGAGGGGCCGGAATGGGCCGCTCTCGAGTGGGGCTTCTGGATGTGCGATGCAGAGCTGGGGTAGTCCAGCTTCTGCCTCGGTCCGTAGTGCCGGGGGTTCTCGTAGTTGCTTGTAGAACTCATCGGCGCGCCTCAGCCTGCCTCGTAGGTAGGAGAAGTCCATATCTCTGCACTTCTCGCAGCCGTCCGCGTCGTCCAAATCCAGGAGGGCGTTGCGTGCATGGTCCACGCCGAGACAGTAGAGACATACCTCGTGTCTGTCTGCGTTGGACATCTGTTTGTTGCACCCCGCCACGGCGCACCACTTCGGGGGCTTCTCTGTGTCTGGGGGAGAGATGCCTCTTCGGCGGCGCCTAGCTGCGGCGGTGGTCTCCTTCCTCGGGGAATACATGCTAATAGCTCGTCGTTTTCCGTTGAGAAGGGGACCAGGGGTTAGCTGACTTTGTGAAAGGGCTTCTTAGCCGCGAGCGTGGAGAAAGCTAATTCACAGGGCTTATTGGCCGCGTGGTTTAGGTGAAAACTAAACTAGCGAAAAACGGGCTTATAGGCCTAGTAGAACACCAGTTAGCTAACGTGAAAATAGACTAGCGAACAAAGGGCTTACCGGCCCGGTGGGAACTAGCTAATTTAATGTAAAGTCTCTTGGTGAAAACTAGGCTAGCGAAAACGGGCTTATAGGCCCAGTAAAGCGTCGGCTAGTTTAAACGTTGAAGGTGCTATGCTAGCACTACGCTAGTGAGAACAGGCTACGAGAGCGAGCTAGCGAGCTAGGAGGGTAGCACCTCTAAGAGACTGGAGCTATGCTAATAGTAGCGGGCTTCTAGGCCCCGAAACGAGAAGCTAGCAAGAAGGAAGGTAGCGCCTGCTAAGCTAACCGCTAAGCGGCGCTAGCTGTAAGCTAGTGTTAGCTTCCTATTCTGAAATTGGCGGTCTTTTTGAATTGTTCTATTTTAGAACTTACGTTAACCGTGGAGCTTGTTTCTGCAGAGTTTTTTTGCGAAAGATTCTGTCGGAAGAAAAGTCTAGTATCAGGGAACCTCACGGTACTCGAGTTGTACTCTTGTCCGACTTTTGAGGTATAAAATTGCCCTAAACACTTGACTCGATAAACAGAAGTCTGTCCTTTCAGCTCGGCAGAAGAAAAGCGAATGAGCGCGCTATGACGTAGACGCAGACTAGTCGTCTCGAGAAGCAGGGAGTCTACGTCAGCGCTCTTAAACCCACAGTACATATTTGGAGTGATATGTGCTGTGGGAGTTCATGAATGAAGTTTCTGCCCTTTTGCTCCGCAAAGGAAACATCCCATAGAGTGAAGTATTTCGTGAACGAATACTTAACAAAACACGTTTACGTGGAAATGAAGGCTTTGGCTTACTTGAGTGTCTCTCCTGACATTGCTAAGTTATAATTCTTCTCAGGGTCAGGCAGACTCTGAAAGTCCACCAGGCACGGGTGCAGCTTCTTGTTGTCATCACGGAACTTGATATGAAAATGACAAGATTAGATTCAAATCTGATTTATATACTGCAATGTGTGCCGAAAATAGGCAATATTTAGGCTTTCTTGGGTTATCTTTTTAGGATTCTGTTGTATGAAACTATATTATTTTTATACTGTTAATAAAGTATTCAATCAATCAATCAAAGTTTGTAGATTGGATATTTTCAGTAACGAGTCTCCTGTCTCTCCAACACTTTAATACACAGAAAATACAATTTCAGATAGGACACGATTTGACCCAATCAGACAAGAGAACCCATTTAATTAGCTTCCATTTTATAGCGTTGCAATTCCAATAGTTTGTTTCATCACTTCCAATTTAACTTGTTTATCCTGTATCCTGTATGTGTAGGCTATAGGTTCTCTCTTCTGATTGGATAAAATTGGTATCCCGACCTGAACATATATTTTCTGTTTACTGATGTGGCGCGAGATGAACAATGTTGAAAACACTCACCGCTCCGTACGTCCATCCTTGTTCAATACGAGTCACAGCCCATAGCTCGTGGCTATTTTCTGCCAGCTTCTCTCGAATGCGTTCCAGATGGGGAGGAAGGACAATCTGGAAGTACAAATCGTTAAAGCTCTTTTTGGCATCTGCCACTTGAGGTGACTTGATTGATTGACATCAAAAAGGGCATGTCAGCCACAATGCAATACTTTGTACAGGTTTTAGTTTTACCTGCATTGTGTCCACGGGGCATGGAGTGAAGGTTTAGTTTTACCTGCATTGTGTCCACGGGGCATGGAGTGAAGGTTTAGTTTTACCTGCATTGTGTCCACGGGGCATGGATGGAGTGAAGGTTTAGTTTTACCTGCACTGTGTCCACGGGGCATGGAGTGAAGGTATAGTTTTACCTGCATTGTGTCTACGGGGCATGGAGTGAAGGTTTAGTTTTACCTGCATTGTGTCCACGGGGCATGGAGTGAAGGTTTAGTTTTACCTGCATTGTGTCCACGGGGCATGGAGTGAAGGTTTAGTTTTACCTGCATTGTGTCCACGGGGCATGGAGTGAAGGTTTAGTTTTACCTGCATTGTGTCCACGGGGCATGGAGTGAAGGTTTAGTTTTACCTGCACTGTGTCCACGGGGCATGGAGTGAAGGTTTAGTTTTACCTGCATTGTGTCCACGGGGCATGGAGTGAAGGTTTAGTTTTACCTGCACTGTGTCCACGGGGCATGGAGTGAAGGTTTAGTTTTACCTGCATTGTGTCCACGGGGCATGGAGTGAAGGTTTAGTTTTACCTGCATTGTGTCCACGGGGCATGGAGTGAAGGTTTAGTTTTACCTGCACTGTGTCCACGGGGCATGGAGTGAAGGTTTAGTTTTACCTGCATTGTGTCCACAGGGCATGGAGTGAAGGCAGTATGTGACAGGGACTGCGTGGGTCCTAAAAGGTTCCGCACGCCCTCAGAGTCGTGCTTGTATTCCTTGATGGGCTCGATCCGCAAGCGATCCCTGGGCAGCACCGCTTCATAAGCTGGCGCATAACCTGGTGGCGGGAGGAATTTAAAATCTCCGTGTCGACCTCCGAGGAGAAAGCGGAGCCTGAGGGATTAGAGAGTAGACATGTGGAACTACAGACAGTACAAGATACACTTTTACATTGTCAATGGAGGTCACAAGGAATGTCCAGATTGCTAGCCGTCTGAAAGCCACCGCAATTGATTTAAGACATATTTGTCTGCAGTATGCAGGCTGAATGATTTAAGAGGGATTCATTATGTTGTCTGTTTTTATTGGACCCCGAGTCTGAACAAATAAAGTTGATTGATTGAAAAAGGTTAACTATAAATAGTGAATATCGTCACTGTCGAGTGGAAATCTTAGTTTGCCCGAAACCGTTTCTTTTTCAGGAAATAGAAATACGAAACGGTCTTCCAAAAGGGCGGAGCAGGGAGTCTCCTGAAGAAACAATTGGCCACCTCTTACACCATGGTGAGAGGTATGGTGTTGTACATGCTCAGTTGCCCTCTAGGCCTGCCCACATGAAGCCTGTGTGCAGCCTAATTGGCTGCATGGCAGCCAATCAAACACTATGTCCTTTTTTGGGAAATTTCAGAATGGTAGACCTGAGGCCTACCATACCAGGCCTCAGGCCTGAGGCCTACCATTGCGTGGCACATCTATGCACGGAATGTCTATGTTCACAGGCTTCATGTGCGGCCTAGAGGGCAACTGGGCATGTGCAACAACATACCTCTTACACCATGGTGTAAGAGGTGTCCTTTGGGAAACCGGGCCAATACCTTTCCTTCAGCTATAACGTCGTAACAATCCAATCCTATTTTGAGCATGCCAAATACGGTACATCTAAATTGTAAATAAGATTCTGAAAAAACTATAGCTCGCTACGCGCCGTGAGCTTTTAGTTTGGCTAATATCGCTATTTTTGCGTGACACTGTCATACAATGAAGTAGGGCACTGATTTATTACAAAACAAACATGAATAAATGAAACATGGCGATATGAGGTTTCTGCCCGACAGCGATGAGATCAGCTCAAAAAATATTTCTCGTTCATTAGGTCGTACCTCACGCCTGCGGAGAAGCTGACCACGGGGAAGAAGAGGCTGTCCAGGTTGAAGTTCTCGAACATGCCCTGCACGGGGTGTCCGTTGATGCGGAAGGAGATGCTGGGAACACTCAGGTCCAGGCAGCAGCTTACCACATCCTCTGCAGCCAAGATGTGCTGGTTCGGCGTGGAGACGTGGCGTGGAACGCGCCCTGCGGAGGACACAAATGTGTTACAAAGTAAGGGCGCATCAAAATTATGCTTAAAACTTAAAATGCCACTTTTGTTAACACTTGAACACCCAGCATCCCTATTCTGGGAGGGAACGTTTGACAAAAATAGCCGAGCTACATGCTTACAACGCGTTGCATTGTAACATGTTTTGAGCTTGTAGATCTGCTATTTTTGGCAAATTGATTTGTGTAGAGTGAAATAAGAGCGTACTCTTTGCAGGTCCAATTAATGAAGTAGACTATAGAGGGTTTAAGTGGTACCGAATATGTGTCCTATAGTGACGGAGGACAATTGCACGATAAATTGAAATCTCTGCATTACGATTATTGTGAACGGTTTTTCAATCACGATAATACCGATTATCGTCTCATCCCTACATTGAACCAAACAATTTAATCGATTATAAGAAAATTAAATAAACCAACAATCATGAATAATCATCAATAATCCTTCAGACAAAAACCAAAACGGTTGATGAACCAGTGCTTCACCTGTCCACAGGTGGAGACCATCGAAGCCGTAGGAGTACAGGTCGTCACCGACCCCGTTGCATCCCCAGCCTTCCCCTCCTCCAGGGTAGGGGCTGTAGCCCTCGGTCAGAGCCCAGCCCACGCGCAGGTGGAAGGGCTGAGCAGTCAGGAAGGGCTCCACATGGTCCACCATCACCTCAAAATACCACTTCTTATATTGGGTGGAGCCTTCGCATGTTCCAAGGAAGATGTTGGGCCTCATGCTGAAGGGAAAATGAATAGTATACTGTATATATATATATTTTTTTTTGGGGGAGTGACATACAGTAAAGGCCGTCGGGATCGGGAGTCGAACCCGCAGCACACTGCCAGGCTCGGGCTACTGGCCAAGGTGCCTGGACGGCCAGGGCCACAAATCAATAGTATTTTGTTTTTATTTTGGTTATTAAAGTAATATATATTTTTTTAATAGAATATGTTATTTCGACCAACTCGTGCAGTAGAGCATGTAAATACAAAATGCATAACACAATTATTGTATCTTCCATTGAGAAAACCTTTGGCTGTTTTGGCCATTAAAATCTAAACTGGGGATAAAAACAAAACTATATGTCAGTGAAGGAGACCTGTACCAGTTCCAGACCACTCCCCTGTGGACAAGGAATAGTTTCAGAAGAACATGGCTTTAGTACAGCTCAAATCTGATTGGACAGAGTGCCTGTGATGTATAGGGGCTCTGCCCATCCGGTCCTGGCTGAGAGAAGTGTTTGGAATTTTACAGCCTGGAGTTACCAGCTCACATAATACTCTGCTCTGCAGTTTGTACACACACTAAAACATCCACGCTTAGAAAAACACACTGAAATATCTGTGTCTCTCTTTCATTCTGCTCAAAATGAAGTGTCCAGTGATTATTCTGCTGTATGTGGGACTAATCTACCAGATCTCGAGTGCTGTCCTCATGGATAAACTGGCAGACAGCAAACTTTGTGGAGATGCAGAGTGTTCATGTAAGTCAAAAGATGATGAAGATGTAGGGGCAGGGGGGGTATGTGCAATTTACATAGTTCTGAGAACTATTGTGAATGAGGATCAAATTAAGATGTTATTCACCTCTGATGTATATTATTATGGTGTTGTCAGAGTGTACTGGTACATCTAAATTGGCTTTAATGTTTTGTGTGCTTTCTCAGATGTCATCTCCATCGCCACGGCTTTAGATGACTTCACGGCTCCTGACTGCAGATTTATAAACATCAAGAGGGGACAAATGGTGTATGTGTATTCTAAACTAACACCAGAGGATGGCGCTGGAGTCTTTTGGTCTGGAAGTGTAGGTGCCAATTTATTTATTTAACAATGTACCCAGCCATAAAGACAAAGATATTTTCTTCCAGTATACAAGGCTGGATATACACTTAGTTGCACACCGGTCCCGGTGTTGTGCAACAAAGATAGCCAATCTACAAGCTCACAACGCCTCACAGTGCAACACATTGTAAACTTGTAGCTCGGCGATTCCCAGTGCACGACACCACGCAACAACAAAGTATATCAAGCCCTTCAGGGCTTACATAAGCCACTCTCTGGGAACCTGTTGAAAGGCCATGTTATTTTCACTGGCAGGTATACAGTGAGCGTTATGTGGACCAGATGGGCATCGTTGGGTACTTCCCTTCCACAGTGGTGAATGAGACGCAAACATTCACCAAGGACACAGTTACAGTCCCCACCACTGTGAGTAGAGTCTCTATTACAGACTGTCAATGTTTGTTTTTATATCACCAATGGTGGGACAGCACAGTAGGCAATCATTTCAGATTTTTACATCATGTTGTTTTACTGTTTGTATTGCCTTTCTTGCAGAAAATGGATTTCTACTGTGACTGAATTTAAGGAAGACTGAATGCTTACTTCTTCACTTCTCTCAAACGTATCACAGATATTTGATGATTATGTTACAGTACTGTCAGAATTGGGTGTCATATTTCTTATATTCACATCTGTTTTGTATTTGCATATTAAAGTAGTCATTTTTAGTTTATTAGACCCCTTTCTCAATAAAGCCCTTTTCATCTCACCAAAAATGATGATCACTGTTTGACAGAAGAGTTGGAACATTCTCAAAATGTGCCTTGCACATCCACCAGAAAACTGAACACGAATGACAATTATGACATGACTTTAAATGTAACACCACTTCCGAAATCCTTTTCGACCTGCTCAATCACCTGCTGTCGTGTCGTGTGTGTCCTGGGGTCATGCACACATGCTCCCCGCAGTGCGCTCGCCCAACTGCACCACATTCCACAGGACTGGAATGTTCTTGTTGACTTATTTTGCCAAGTAGCTTCACTCTTCTGTGAACGATCCTGTTTCCAGCTGACCCACAGTCAGTGGTGGAAGAGGTGCTCTTCCAGGTAGTTTTTTTTTTTTTTTTATAATTTTTATCCCACGATTTTGTAACCCAGTTTTCTTTTCACCCAGTGCCAATTGTCTAATGTAATCCTGGGCACTACACTTCCTCTGCCAACCTGGGGGGGCAGCGGACTGACCTCATGCCTCCTTCTATGCATGAGGAGTCCAAGCTGCTTCTTTTCACCTGACAGAGGGGAATTTCTCCGGCCGGACGTAGCGCGTGGAAGGGACACGTTATTCCGACCAGTTTCTTTCCCCTCCATCAGGCGGCCCGGCTGGCCAGGGGGAGGTAGTTTTAGAGACCAGGATTACGGCATGTTTTTGTGAGGGTATCTACCCTAGGGGACACGGGGAGAACATGCATTGAATAAATATATACTGTATATATTCCTTCCGTTCATGAGTTGTCCTGACTGAACAATATTTGAATTGGATACAGTATGTAGTGGAGTGGAGTGGAGTGAAGTAGAAAGTATTGAAAGAGGATATACTGTGCCCAAGTAAAGTAAAAGTACTTGAGTACACCTGCACTGCCCGCAGTACCTGGTGACATAATTGATGATGTTGGTTTGAAGCAGGAGGTCTCGACCCGGAAGCAGATTCTCTGTGATGAGGTTCTGATTGGATCGCACGGCCACTCCGTTACACACACAGAGGGAGCACAACACATCCAGCACCTGCACAGCACAGAGTTAAATATTTAGAAAAGCCACACATGCTGTACATCTAATCACTTTCAACCTGGCAGTTAATTGGGCATGTCATTATAGGTGAAAATATTAAACTAAAAAAATGAAGAAAAAAATAAATCTGGGGGGAAAGAGCTAAATTATATAACAGGTTGTTAGAAAGAAGCAATCTGATTGGTTGAAATAGCCATCTAGCCGTGCTTAAACGAGCATGATGGAACACCTAATCAAAACATAAAAATGAGCTGTGCCGAGTTTCACTGCTCTCTCAGACCAGTGTCGGCTGGGTTCCTAGGCTAGCAGTTTTCATGGGACATTTTCGGTCGTAGTGGCCACATCTGTCATTCATTATTTATTTATTTTGTATTGAATATCTTAGTTATAATGAAATTGAGTTGACTTGTTTTTAGCAGGGTAACTGTTGCATAATCACAATATTACACTCGGGGGTGTGCATTACCATCATTAATGGCATGCCTGCGTTGCTGCAGGAACGAGCCCATAGGCAAGTTCCTTAGGCAGCGCAGAAGTGCATGTCCTTTCGTGAAATATTGCTTAAATGGACAATCTACAAGCTCATAGGCTTTGTAGATCGACTATTATGCTACTTTGCAATTTAATACCATTTAATACCAAGTATAAAATAGGGCAATTATTTATGAACACAAAGATGAGACATGGAGATAAAAGGTTTATGCCCGACAGCAAACGATATACAGACATGGTGCTATTTTACTTTTTGCATAATTAATATTTGCTGTATGATGCATTTAACGAACACATATGGTTTTAATAATATAATATTTCATATTATGATGATCTACTATAAAAGTATCAACCTTGTGATTGCGTCCATGCTTATCAAGGAGAGAGATGATCGACTTGATGTGGTTCTCCTGAATAATGTTCAGGACTTCTGGACTCTCAATGAGAACACAATAAAGCACCTCCAGGATGCCTGCGGGAAGAAAGATATGCCCGCAAGTGTATTTACATCACAAGTCATGTTATACAGATTAAAACACATAATTTAACATTCGGACAGTGTACAAATACAATATGCTGTTTATGACACTATTTAGGATCGATCTTCTTCTTTTCCTTTTGGCTTTTCCCTTTAGGGGTTGCCACAGCGAATCATCTGCCTCCATTTCACCCTGTCCTCTGCCTCCTCTTCTCTCACACCAACTAACTGTACATCCATAAAAGTCCTGCCTGACAGTTCCAACCTCAACATCCTTCTACCGATATACTCACTATCCCTCCTCTGCATGTCCAAACCATCTCAGTCTGGACTCTCTTAAACATCTGTCTTTTCCTCAGTGCGACTGTGCGACTCTAAACCATACAACATAGCTGGTCTCACCACCGTCTTGTACATCATCCCTTTCATTCTTGCTGTATAGTGCTGACAATATTTAGGATAGATGCACAAATAATCCAAGAATATGGGACATGGTTGTCAGTTGTCACTGCGAATCTTAGACTATAAAATCCGAGATGTTTTTTATTACATTTTTTGTCATATGACCACAGTGCATTTGAAGGTGTAGATGGCCAGTGGGCAGGAAAATAACTGTGTACCTGAAGACGCCTCCAGTCGGTCCAACTTGCTGACCAGCCAGTCGAGGTTATCACAAAACAGAGCACAGTTGGCACGGTTCCCTCTGATCAAAGAAGCTTAAGATGGAGACACAAACAACTGTTTAGCAACTTTAGTGCATCAAATACAAACAAAACCTGATGCAGCATCTACAGACGGTGCGGTTCATTTGCTTGTCATCTTGTTGCTGTTGTACCTTCTTTTGTTTGCATTGAGAGGAGATATTTTTTATCATCTCCTTGTGTTTTCATTTTACCCGCTTATGTTCTTAAAGGACAACTTTGTTTGTTTGTTTTTTCAACCAAGGTTCATGTTTTAGGCTGTTATTAGATAAAGTAAAAGATGAGTGTTAGTATTTTTACATTTTCTGCTCTCTTTCGTTTTAGCGATTTTAGCTATTTTTGACAGGGGACGGGGGCATTCGAACATGGACATTTTATAGCTATTTTATTTATTTATTATTTACTATAGTCCTACTATTCCCCAGAAAATTACATCTGGCCACAAAAGAGGGGGGGGGGTCTATTGAATGTGAAAGGGGAGGTGACAGACTGACATATTGAGCCAACGACACACAGTATGGCACCTTGGTTGAAAAAAAACTAAATTTGTCCTTTAAGCATATTATTACTGTTTGTATCATAGTAAGTACATACAACTTTACCATTGTTTTGTTTAATCATTGTGAAAATAAACTCAACCAAACAATACAGTAGGGCTGGGACTAACTGATTAATTTCGATTACGGTAATTAATTACAGAAACCACAGAAACTTTCTCACTGGACGAATTTCAGGCGTACCGACCATACGCAATGGGAGAGGAAGCCGATCAGACCATGACAATTAATATAGATGACTTATTGGTCGCTGCACTTTCGTTGGATGGAGACCGAGTGGAATAGTAAGAGAATGGTGACACACTTTGATCTCACCGCAAAGCAGGTGCCTATGGGCTATAGTTCCAAACATTGGAACTATCCCATTGAGATAGAATGAGCACTTCCACATTCCATTATTACAATGGGAGTCAATGCTAGCGTCGCCACTCTCTTACTAGATTACTCTGGTTGGAGAGACCTGTCTCCAACGGGAGGATGAAGTCAAGCGGAATCTCGGAAGGCAAGTGCTGCTGGGAAAGAGAGAGTCGTGCATGCATCTGATTGGCCTACCAAACGTCCCCTTCCGTTCTTCCGTTTTCGCAAGGAATCTCGGGAAAGCTTGCCAATGCAATCCAATCACGCATTGCCAACGCCTCCCGTTGGCTCCATGTTGCCTTCTGTTGAGATACAGACGCCTCAGAGAGGCTTTAAATGTCTATGGATCAGACGCGACATTCCAAATCCAAGCCGGGTTGTGTTTATAGCCACTCCCCCGGGCAGGCATAGTTTTACTGAGGTTAGGTTTAGGGTTAGGATTAAGTTTAGGCATAGTTTTACTGAGGTTAGGGTTAGGTTTAGGCTGTCAATCACAGTGACTGGCCAATCACAGCACGTCCTTGCACAACCCGGATAGGTTTTGGAATGAAGCCAATCAGACAAAATCCATTTTAATTTAAAGAAATGCTTCTCAGGTCAAATGTGATTAAAATGCGATTAATTTCGATTAATTAATTACAATGGCTCGAATTGATGAGACTATTTTTTTTAATCGAGTCCCAGCCCTAGAATACAGTACATTTACACGTAAAAAAGAATCATCACTGAAAAGAATACGTCATGAAAAGGACAAGAACATACCCAACAACTCATACAGTAGATTCACTATTTCCTTCCAGGACTCTGCGGCCTCCTCCCCTACAAATTCTGAGAAGTGTGCTGCTGTGTTGTAGACGTTGAGCCGATCAACAGAGTCCAGTACAAGAGTGATCATTCCCTGTTTAGAGGACAAAACAACATTGGAAATATGTTGGAGAGATGAGTGGGATTTCTCAAAAAATGAAAGGGGTCCATATTTAAACTTTTTTAGGTAAATAATGAATGCCTTACTTTTCCTAGTACAGTGTCATACAAAAATAGCAAAAGTAGCAGATCTACAAGCTCAGTCAAGTTTTGAGCTTGAAGCTCTGCTATTTTTGCTACTTTTTAATTTGAATCGTGAAAAGTAGCCGTTTTGGACATAATATGAAGAATATATTGAAGAATATAACATTTGAAATAAGAAAAGGAGTGAAAGACTTGAAATTAGACCGCCCTGAGCACATTTACTTTAAACTGTGTTTCCCATTTTCCACTGTAGTACCTCTGTGTACTACAGAGGGTACACATTGGGGGTACACCTGTTGACTCTGCAGGTGACCCAGTGATAGTGACCAACCTCCTCTTGGAAGAGGTTCTGTCTGTTCTTGAGAGATCGCAGCTTGGACTGTTTCTCCTCGTGCTCGAGCTCCTCCTCAGGCGGTCGGAAGTAGAAGATGAGGTCCTGCAGGGAGAGAACAATGGCGTCCATGGGCAGAGAAGGAGAGCTGGACGACTTGTTCTTCCCGCTCAGAGCATCCAAAGATCTAGACAACACAACAGAGGAGAAGAACAACTCCATCAGCATCACATGTTGGGGTTATTACTTTTTTTTTATTTTTTTTAACAATATATTTATTGCATTTTTTTTTTGTACAAACAGACAATACAACAAACAAAACAATACACAATACAGACAATACAATTACCCAAAATGAAAAACAAACAAAACAAAACAACAACATACAGTACGTACATAATAATAATAATAATGGCACTCGAATGGCAACAATAACAGAGTTTATTACTTCTTAATATAGAGTTGAAGTAAAGATAACAATGGAAAAACTAATATCATAGAAAGGAATTTGTGCAGGTTATAACATTTTTAGAAGAAGGCCGATGCACAATTGCACACCTCAAAAGGTTGGTGACAGGTGCAAATAATTCAGAAGGGGAACTCAATGTTTGCTCTTTATTAAGTCAACGTTTCGGTAGTTAGATCTTCATCAGCACAGACATGTCTTTTTGCAAGTTCTAGACAGTGTGCGGGAAACTCTTTCTTTGATTTTATTATCAGAGACCCCCTTCTGAAAATGTGCAGAATATAAGGAAAAAATAAGCTTATAGTTAGAAAAGAAAACTACAGAACTAGTCTTTATTTTTGAGTCATGTGGGTTGCTAAATTTCCAATAATAGCGGAACAAGCAGTTCTATAAGCTCACAATGTGTCATGATGCACTGCGTTTTGTGCTTGTAGATCAGCAAATTTCACTATACTGTGAAACGCAGCAAAGGTTGTCGGGATCAGGTTTTATAACCCGTGACACGCTGTGGTGCCCGGCTCGCTAGGCCTATTTTCTTAAGCTGATTGTGGTTAAACATGAGACCCGATTTGAACTCCTGGCATAGTCACAGTTAAGGGCCATTCACATCAATCACGATAACTATAATGATAGTTATGTCTTATGTGAGTGTCTGCACTGAATGAACCGCCATAACGTTCTGTAAACAGTGGCACCAAGAGAGAACGAGAGAAAGATCTCCACCTCTGCGGTGCTGAAAGACATGCAATAGGCTATATGGATATATTATAAGGAGGTGAGATATTTGAAGGCTACCTGAGGTAATGCCAGTTAGTCTACCAGCTACCACTAGCTATGCATAATGTCTCCTCATCTCCCCAGATGCCCTTTTAATGGATTTTGATTGGCAGCCAAAGTTTCTATGATTCTTAAAATCGCCTTGAAAGTGATCCAAAAAATATCGTTTACCGCTGTCATTATAGTTGTGCTGTGGACCACTTCAGTTAGAACTTCATATTCAGAGTTATCATTATAGTTGTCTTTCTTAGTGTGAGTGGACGGCCCTTTAGTCAACACAAGACAGCTGTAATGCAAGACAGATAAAGGTAATGTCTGTGGGCTGTGGGCGTATAGGTAGGTACTTGATGAACTGGTTGAAGAGGCCGAAGGTGCTGTAGATCATTCTAGCAGCCTGCTGCTCTTCTGTCTGAGAGCGAGCCACTGTGAGGGCATCATCCATGTGACCCTCTTTATGAAGGATGGCCTGAGAAGAAATAAACACATACAGTATGCACACACAGCGTATAGCTACGAGCGAAGCTTGTCAGTGGCCGGGAGTGTAGGACTGTGGTTGTATTGGGTAGCTCCCATGCTGCCAATGTGTGTCACTGTGTGAGTGTGAAGCGGGGCTTTTCAGAAGAATTTCCCAGGGCCCACTAGAAAAGGAGACGAAAACCTCAATGTGACGAAGTCCATTTTGCCAGTCCAAGTCAAGTCTCGAGTCTTTGCTCTCGAGTCCTGAGTCAATCGTGGGTCTGAGCGTAAATCATTGCGGTGTGTTTATTAGCAGAGTTCAACCTAGAGGTATTTAGGGCACGTATTTAAAGACCTCCATGTAAGTTATGTGAAGTCCACAAGATGGTCACATATTTCAGCAGGTCACCAATTTCACCGTAACACAGTCATGCTGGAGTGTAACACAGTAACACAGTCATGCTGGAGTGTGAGTGGCCAATATTTTGGGTATTAGAATATGGTTTAGGTGTCACTAATGTGATTTCTATAATACGGTAAATCTAATCTAATCTAAAACCAAGCTAGGAACCCATCGGCAAAAAATAGGGAAAAAACATTGCCCCCTGCTGTTTGTTTTCTTTGAATTCGAATGTGTTCTTGAGAGATGAATCTAATATTATTAGTTGATGAAGATAGATATTTATCAATTGAATTAATTAATACATAATTAATTATTGATTATAATTTAAAAAATAGCCGATTCAACGAGTTGCGCTATTCCAATTGGACAATCGTTATAGTTGATTATATAATATCAATTAGAATTGTGTTGTTATTGCGTTGATTGACTGACTGATATATACTTGTACTTGTGCTTAATATATTTAAAATGTAAAATCTTAATACAGGTTTAATGTTTGTCTTTAGTTCAATGTTTGTTTAATAAACCCCATTGACAATGAAGGGGAAACTTACTGTACGTCATTTTGTAACTCGTTACGTCATATTGTCTCTTTATTGTTAATGGCATTTAATGTTTGTGTTGGCACCGTTTATTTTACATCACCATTACATCACCTAATCAACATGAGTTTGACTTTAATACATTAGCGCCCCTTTTTTTTAAACACGCTTCTTGATTTTTCAATGAATCAAAAAGTAATTAAATGACAATGAATAATCACTAAGAAAATAATCTGTAGTAGCATCCCTAAAGGTAAGGTAGGTGAGATTACACATGTTTACCTTCCTCTTTAGAGGACCCAGGCGTGCTGCCTTTGCATCCACAGCTGCGTAGGTTAACCAGAGGCCAGTAGAAACGTGCTGTACAAAGCACATGGACTCCCCATACTTGATCTCAGGTGTTCCCATACCTTCCACATCTCGCTTCACTCGAGCCACTTCAATCTTCTCCTGCATTTGGGGGAAAAAACATACAAACAATGAGTGACTTAATTGTTTAAATTATTAAAGTTAGTTATTGTATAATAACAGCGTGGCTACCATGAGAATCTCTGACGTGCATGTGGCTGTCATCTATGATATCACTGTAGTATGACAAATACTCTTCCATTTTTTGCAATAATATTTTGTTACCCATCTGTACCACAGAGCACCTTGTTGGGGATTTTTACAAACAGATTTCTTTTTTTTTACATAGATATATCGATAATTTCGTTCGCCCAGAGGCGAAGAGTTCCAAAGTTACAGAAACAGAGTAAGGGAAGCACTGTCAGAAAGGTAAGCAATAACAATAAGAAGCACTATCAATAATAGTAGACAAAACCTATACAACTAACCTGCACTATGCAGAAAACGTAACATAATGGCAGGGTGCACAAGAAATCTGGTGCTGATCGGTCCAGTGAGGTTTGCAAGATTAGGTCTGGACCAATCTGCGAACCCATCGAAAAAATAAAAAGGAAAAACAGCGCCCTCTCGAACTGTTCTTGAGAGATTAGGTCCCGACTCCCGACTAATCTGGGTCCGGACAAGCACACTGTAAACCCGGCACTGTCACGCGTCAAAAATAGCTCAAAATGCGTCGGGATGGGATGCATTGTGAAAGCATCAGCTAAAAAAAGTGTAAATGCAGATGACATCAAGGGAAAGTGTCTTCATTGTCATAGGTGGTGAGAAAATCTTTCCGCACTACTGCAGATTGTGAACTCTATGATGTTTTACTTTCTTTAAATTGAACTGGTGCTGTTGTGGCATTGACCTTTGAAATCCTGAAGCAGAAAGCAGCCATCTTGGAGTTGGCCTTCTCTGGGTCAACCACCAGCAGACCTTTCTCCTCGTCCAGACAGATGTACCTGCCTGTTGTTATGTGACGTATCCTGAAAGACTGGCCCCACTTAATGTGACTGCTGCTCCACCTGCACAGTAAGTAACACACATTTCAGCAAAAGGGGGAAAATAAAGATAAAATACTTTTTCATACAGGAGGCCACTGACACATATAGTAATCTATTTTCAAAAAGAGGCGAACGCTCAGGTAGGGAGGCACAAGCAATCTGACAGTGATCCTGTGGAATTGTCTAACAGTGAGTGTGATCCCCTCACGCACACCCGCATCAACAGTTGAATTGTGCTGGACCTTTTTCTATGCAATGTGTAGAAAGAAATGAATTCAAATATGGAGCACTAATGAATCAAAAGTATCGTAAGTGGCTTTAAATGAGTCTATACTCACGCGATACGAAGTGGTTCAAGTCTCCACAGCGACCGGGCCTGACTGCACACAGCACCTCCCTCATAATGAGCAACTCTGAAAAGAAAACAACATATTGTACGTTATGTAGCTTTGACCCTTCCCCTGTGGTGTATGTTCTGTGTGTATGACAAGCTGTCACCTCCGCTGGTCATCTCCTTGGTCGGCTGATGGGATGGCCAAACATTCATCCATGTGACCGTGGAACAGTCGTAGCACATAACCTCCGATCAGAAAACCTGGACAGTGCAGATGATTAAGGAAGAAAGTGGATTAAAAGTCACCATGCCAGGTCTGCCATGTTGATTAGCCCATTGACTGAGTCACTGTATATCTGACATTACTGGAGACCATTTTTCCAAAGCATATCGTGGTTTTTTAGCAAGCCATTGGATTCTATTAATTTCAGTATGATGTGAAAATCTACTCACAGAGACTTGAACTTTGCTTAAAATAGGGAATCCAACACAGTGAACTTCATGGCCCCGTAATTTTTGAGAGGTGCCTAACCGCTCCATTACGTAGCAATGTGTGTATGTATGTCCCTGTGTCAGTCCGAGCACGGAAAACGCGAGAAGGCTCGCCGGAACCGGGTTGCCCTCCTGGGCAAGTTCCTGGGGGTCTGGATGTTCCCGGGACCCCCACACGGTACAGTTGCACCGCTCACTTCACACAGGTGTAATTTTGTTTCTTTTATGCATTGAAATGAAAATTGTCCGGTACAAGGAACCAACTTTAAGCCTGTATGGCCCACGCAGTATCCCGGTGATTTTATGATATAAAATATACTATTTATGTAAAAAAGACATGAAATACAGTATATTATTTGCCATGAAAATAACTGAATGCAAAGGGAAGTAAAGGGGAATCATGTGTGTACCTTCAGCCACCTCACAGCCAGACATCACAGGGCTCATAGTCCACAGTGTCTGCATGAAGGATGCGTCCACCATGAGGTCCCCGCTGGCATAGGAAAGATGCTGGACAATGGAGAATCAATCAATCACAATCTGTATCCAACATGCACTCTGTATTACATCAGCCTACAGCGTGAAGGGTTTTCGAGGATGCATTTCCTCTTCGGTACCAGGAGTTCACTTGGTACTTGGTTTTTAACTGTCCGAGTTGATAACCACATTCACTCCAGTAACCCTATTTAAATTGGGACATTATGCTCATATATGCTCCTATAACATTTTACATTTTTCAAAATTTTAAAAACCTATACACTTTTTGGAAAACTAGATGTTCAGGCCGCCTGAACTCAGCAAAAGATCGAACTTGAAACCAACTTGACACCTGTACTAACTTAAAAAAAGTTACATTTCCAGCATCAACACATCTGCAAGACACAACAGCTGAACTGTGTTTCGTTTTGGTGAAATATCCAGCTTGAAGTTACCAGATATCTCTCGGAGGACACGCTGACGAGAATGAGGTCATCTCCCACCCTGACCTTCTCTCCCTCCGACCTCTGCTTGGAAGCTGGATGGATGGTCCACCAACATGCCTCCCCTGAAGAAGACGCATACTATTATTACAATGCCTACAGCACCTTGTTTATGTTTCACTTAGAATAGGCAGTAAATACTATTTGTCCTCCACTATCAACAGCAATAGACAGCTTATTCTTTCTCAGATATTGTAGACAAGGCTGAATAGGCTCTAGTCTACACAGTACATATACAGACTCTTTGTATCTCGCAATACAAACTATTAAAGAAATACAGCTACGACATACATTCTTCTGACTGAATGTCGGATGTGGTGCAACAGACCTGCGGTTTTGCAGCGGACTTGCGAAATAGTTGATCTATAAGCTCACAACGTCATGTCACATCACAACATGTTGTGAGCTTGTAGATATTTTTAGCATTTATGCGTGCAACGCTGTTGTACGACAAACAATCAGCCATAAAATGAGGGACAAATTCTGCAGTGCATACTGTACTGACCTGTAGAGTCTTCCTGCAAGCCCACATCAAAAGCCAACTTGTCTGTCAGTGAGCGTGAGGTGGTCAGACAGCACAGATACTGTAGTAGAATGAGAGCACATATTGTACTGTAGTGACAATGGCATCAACTGAACCACTGGTAATATTAAAGGGATATTTTCCATTTATTTTTTAATAATTATTTTGGATGTTTAGCATCACGGAAAGAACAAGGCTCCATAAAAATAATTATTTCAAATAAATAAAAAAGTAACAAAAAACTAAAATACACCTCACGTATCAGGAGGGCAGTATCAGTCACCAGAAAAAAAGGATGGATGTTTTTGATTAATCTAATCTAACATGGTTAAAAAGGAGTTTAAAGGTACAATGGGTTTGGATAGGAAGGGGGCGAGGCAGCTAAAATGAATATCTAAATCTAAATATTGAATCGAGCAACATAAAAACTTTAAATAACATGATAGCAGGAGAGCATACTGTAGCACACAGAACAACACAACAGTCACAGTTCTATTCTTTGTGTCATTGTAGTGGCAGGAAGGTCTAGTGATGAATGTCCTTATTATTACAGAAATAAAGACAGATTTGAAGCCAACAACAGCATGTGCAGTAGAATATCCCTGCCTGAGGTCTAATATCACCCATGGTCAATGTAGGAGCCATAATGTGTATGATGTGTACTCCACTCTACGGGCTGGGGCAGCACCAGTGAGCAGGGAGTGTTGGGCACTCAATAAATACCATGTGCACTTACCATGCTGGAGTGCGTATGTTTCAGCAGGATGGCATGGCCATACAGCAGCGTGCGACTGCCTCCTCCCTGTGATGACTGGCAGAGCAGGAGAGACAGAGTTATATTGAATAATAATCAATTCATGTTTTGCTGTTGCGATGACACAGTGTGTACGCGCCCCCCAGTAAGAGTGAGAACACATACCCATTTGTCCAAATCAACAGCCTGTCATCAGGTGGAAGAGTGAGGGCGTGTTGTGTGTGGAGTCATGGAGGAAACAAGGGAAAGTTAAGTTGAAGAATAAGAAGAAATAATGGCATTTCATCTCTTATTTGGTTAATACTACATTAATACAGATGCCTGTACAAAGACAAACAGTATTAGCCACAATTTCAATAAAGATTAAAGGCCATGAATAAGGTTAACATTCCAAACAAACAAAACAAAACAAAAAAACAGCATATGATCTACTTCGGTTGATGGGAGATATACTTTGAAGCCAGTTTTCTGAAAGTAAAATCTACACAGTAAAATCCTTAGCTATAGTTAATCCATTTGTAAATGAGAGTCAAATGAACACTGATGATTCCCCAGGGTACCTTTTTGCCTGTCTCTTACCTCATCCACGGACGTGTTGGACAGCATCTCCTGTAACGCCCGCACGGACAGAGACTGCTCCAGGATGAAGCAACAGATAGCCAAGTCTGGAGGAACATTCTACAATGCACCCAAATGACAAATTAAATAAAAACAATAATGAACAATTTTTGTTTTGTGGAACAATAATACTGGTTAAGACTTGATTAAAAGAAAATCGAAATATTTACATGCACTGGGGTTTGTTGTCTGTTGATTGGTGCACCAGTATGATCGGTACACCTGAATCTCATCCAGTGAGATTTGTTTTGATCGTGTTAGTAGTGTGGTTGCTGTAGGCAACACGCTATTGTTCTAGGTCTTTTATGTCACCTAAAGTAAAACTGTTTTGTATCCGTGACCCCAAAGGTCAATTTTCTGTTTGGACAATATAATGTCCAATCAGACAGGAGTGACATCACAATATTATGTAATACAAATTAATCAAGAATTAATCAAGAACAGTGCAATTTCCCAGAATTGCACCTTTCTAGTATCCTTTGTAATTAACCCATTGACGCCTGGTGCAACGTATACGTTGTTCTACCCTTGATGCCGGCCGTGCTCTCTGTGTCTCATCAGCTATTGCTATACATGTAGCAACATAACTATTAAAAAAAAAAAATCATCAGAATTTGAATGTTTTCAGAAACCTTAGGTCAGGCCCTAGAAGGCGTTCCCAGATTCGGCCTCAGGCATCAATGGGTTAATGAATAAAAATGAATCAGTTAAAGTCCCAGCTCTAGTTATTTCTATCCACAATGTTTGGATCGGGTAGCCTGCAGGGGTACAGTAGTTACTGTAGTAGTGTGGAATAGCAGTAGCAGTATTAAGGCTCCTGTATCGTATCATTGCCGTACCTGAGCATTGGAGGTTGTCTCCAGGAAACAGAGGCGATTCCCAAAGCCCTCGCAGGACAGACATAGCTTGATCTGTTCTTTTAAAATGGATGCAGTGCATTGGAGCACAACCTGGTCATTCTACAAATAGAACAATAAAAAGAGTTCATGTGAATGGGTTTATTTTCAACACAGAAAACAGAAATAAATAATCTAAACAATCTGAGTTTATTCATCAAGTACAGTACATATAGTATGTAAAGGACATGGACATATAATACGGAGGCCAAACCTCAGTTTGTAAATTATAATGAGGAACAAACACAGGCTTTCTGCATTTTCATGCAGAGACTTGCATTTAAGAACAGAACAATATCAGCAATATCTAAAAAATGTTTTGTTTTGGGGGTATTTGGCACTGTATGCAATACTGTACATTGCATAAGAAAATATCTGCACACCTGCGGAGAAAAACAGCATACTGTATACTGTGTATGAAACTAAAAGGGTACCCAACTTGGGATATTGTACTGCCATGTGTATGATTTAAGTTACAAAACGTAAAATGTAAAACATTTCAAAATGTTGCATAGAAAGTTTAGGTTTCAGCCCAGTCCAGCCTGGGGTGTGGTGTGGTATGTGCACAAAAGACGACTTCAAGTTCATCAAATTAATTATGGGGAGACAACAATCAGAGATTCCATAGGCAGCACTGTGCTGCAGTGCAGCGTTGCATGGAGTCAGTGTCTTGATACATTTCCATGGACATTGTATGAGAACAAGCAGCTGCTCCTTCTCGCTTAACAGCTCTCATTCCTCCATCTATTCTTTGTTGCATCTCTGTGCCACTCACTACCCTCACAGTAATCTCTCAGCCCCTCTGCCCCTGACTAACCAGCCGCCCCCTATTTCAGGCCTCTGCACCTGCTGTTCACACATTCCCCTCCGGAAAGCACCAGATATTTGAGATCAAGGCGGCCTAGAAACACTGGGCGTCGTTGCCAGCTTCCATAATGCAATTACTCAGATTGCTGATGTAGGGAATCTAGTTCTCAAATCTCTTGTTGAATAGACTTCACTCATCTTCATCAACTGAGTGCAGCGGCGCCGTATTCAGTGAGTTTACTTCTGAAACATATTTGAGGACCCGGCTTAAAATTCTCACGGGGTAGGTACTGTTATAAATGTAAGCAGGGTGCTACTTCATAAAATAATCGAATGTGCATTACAGGTACTACTTCACATCGTTAGCTCGTACTCGGGTGTCACGGATGTGTATATGAAGCTGCCCTCGTAGTTGGAGCTTTGTGAAAATATACGGTAAAATCCTCAGAGATTGTGTGCCAAATCTGTACAATTGGACAGTGAAGGGTGCCTGCTAATGTTTGTTTCAAGTGCTCTAAACAAACATTAAAAGTCCGTAAACTTGGCTGCAATATGACGTAATTCCGAAAGCTAGCGCCCCTCAAAAATAACCACAATAATAACTGTATAATAATAGTCCACTTATTTATGCAAAAATCTATGACCTCATGAAAAGTTGGCAGTGGTACAGTATGAATGTGTGGAGAGACACGGCAGTGGGACAGGAACAGAACAATTGCCAGCTATATTTCTTTACAAGCAGGAGTGGGAATCACTTTTCAAGGTCAACTGGTGGAGGACAGCCAGCAGTGGTGGAAAGTAACTAAGTACATTTACTAAAGTACTGTACCTAAGTACAGGTATTTGTACTTTAGTCGAGTATTTACAATTTCCAATACTTTTACTTCTACTCCACTATATCTCAGATCCAAATATTGTACTTTTACTCTACTACATTTATGTGAAAACTTTAGTTACTATAGTTACTTTATAGATTTAGATTATTATTACAAAACATACACTAAACCCTTCAACCCTATATCTGTCGTGATGTGACTCATTATGAGCTGGTAGATGTGATATCTTCTAAGAATTGTATACATTTGATAACTTGAAATGGGACATTCTGCATCTGCAACTATAAATGCGCCAAGTCTCTGTCTGTGTGTCTGTCTGTGTGCGTATGTGTACGGTGGTCAAATTCGACACACGCGTTCCACACCCCCGCAGGGAGTGCAGTGCCGGGTATCGAGTCGGTCGGACCACGGTTCTTCAGAAGACCAGAACCACCACAAATGGCTCTGGTCAGGCTCTGCCAGTGGGCCTAATGAGGCCAAGTCCCCTCACCTGTGCAATTTCCAGCCTCTGCCTCAGCCAATTGATTGCCATGGCAACCTCACATCTGCGAACCTGATTACTTAACCAGTTTGCCCTCTTCAGACACAGGCAGATACATGTGGGACACAGACAGACGGGTGCTATGACAAGTTGACAACGGGTATTATTATGTTCCCAAGTTGCATCATTCTCAAGTAGGCCGGTGGCCGACGGGCACGTGCAGGTTTTGATGCCAATACTTTGTACATTCACTCATGTAAATTTTGAATTCCGGACTTTTACAGAGTATCTCTTGCAGTATTGATACTTTTACTTAAGTAAAGAATGCGAGTAGGCCTGGGCCGTGGCTCAGTGCAGTCCAGGCACCTTGGCTGCTAAGCCGGCTGCTAAGCCAGCTTTACAGCGTGTCGTGGGTTCGAGATCAGAATAAGGGAGCTTGGGTTAAATTCCGACGAACTTTGCTGTGGGTCCTCCCCCATCTCTCTCCCCCTTTCCTGTCTACCTACTATCATCTGTCAAATAAAAATGTATCTTTGAAATAAAATGAAAAAAAGAATGGGAGTACTTTTTTTCCACCAACGAGAACTAATTTAGGTCCTGGCAGATAAATAAAGAGTTGTTGGGATGCAGAATACAGGGTGTTGATTGGGCCAAAAGAGTGCCTGGTTGTGCCGAGTCATTGGTGAGACCATCCCATTAAGGAAACATTACAGAATAGATTCAAGTCAATTCAAGTCAGCTGCTATATCCTGCCGTAAGAGTCCTTGAACAAAACACTGAACCCTTGACCACTTGAACCCAAGCTCCCCTATTCTGGGCACGTCATAATAGGTTAACATTTCACGAAAATAGACGATCTACAAGCTCACGGGTCCCATTGCAACGTGGTGTGAACTTGCAGCTCGCCTATTTTCGGTGAAGAGATTTGGAGCTGAGGGGAAATAAGGAGGGAGCCAAGTATAGACCCCTGGGGGACCCCATGCAGTCAAAGAAGGATTAAGGATTAAGTGGTTTGAGTGTGCACTCTGTGTGGTTAGCAACTAGCAATGCTAAATACTCCATAACCACATGCCATACCAAAACCTTTACAATGATCGTGTCAATGGAAAATCTTGCAAAAACATGCATGTCATTGTGAATCTCTTAAACTATATATTTTTATAGTCTAAATGAGTTCCATCATGGACTGAAGTAAACAGGTGTTTCAAATGGGCAGAGCATAAAACGTGCTAATCCCCGTCCTGCAAATAAATATAGAACGCAGTACCAGGTTCAGGGTGAACTGGTCAGTCTTGACCACATCTTGACATTACAGCTTTCCTTCTGGGTGAGACAGTAATACCGGTACATGTTTATTCTGCATTAGTTGTACTTTCTCAAAAAGCTGCACTATATAACGTTCAATTTCGGCATTTAGCCCCTTATACCCAGTGAATTGAACCCGGCACTTGAACGAAATGTTAACCATTGAGCTAATAGAGCCTGCCTGCTTGCTCAGGGGATAAATGTGACCTTTGACACGATATAAATGTCTCAATAGAAGAACAGGGAGAGAAAATACAACCACTCCAATTGTATAAGTTATATTGTATTAACCTACTACCACACAGATTGGACAAAATTATTATGTTATTCATACAAAGTGGCATCGTTTCGCTTTAAACTGGAAGTCTATAATTTTACAGTGTGCCTTTGCATTTATTAAACCAAGTCAACTAAAATATGAAAGGTACTGTAGGATTCCGAAATGCTATATAATGACAATGTTGCTTGATTTTAATTTAATAGTCTTATCCTATAGTAAATAATAGTAACTATTTTACTTACAAACCTTTTGCCAAAAGGTAACTTAAAAAAAAGAAAATTGACATATCTTGTATAAATGTGAAAAGGTCTTGACATATTTCTTGGATTGGACATACATCACTGCTGGACTGATAATGATACAGTAATTCACTCACAACATTCCATTCACCCTATGATTAGGGAGAATTGGCAGTGAGGGAGAGAGAGTGTGTGTGTGTGTGTGTGTGTGTGTGTGTGTGTGTGTGTGTGTGTGTGTGTGTGTGTGTGTGTGTGTGTGTGTGTGTGTGTGTGTGTGTGTGTGTGTGTGTGTGTGTGTGTGTGTGTGTGTGTGTGCATGTGTGTGTGCGCGTGCGTGCATGTATGCGTGTGGTAACGGTCTTAGATTTGTGACATGGGGCTATAAACAGACACAATCTCGGACATTTCAGTGGTGAGTGATACATATACAGTACACACACGTATATCAAATGTTTCACACTCCACATGCATGTGTAATGCTGCTTGATAACGCTTGACATACTGTACAACCTTATTCTAGCTCGCCTCTCAGGACTACAGTACGTAATGTTTTTGAATCATAGATTGGTCATTATAGTGCAATAGATGCAAAATGCATTTTTTCATTGATTGAACCCAAAGGTGCTATAATCATCATTCTTATTAAATACACTAGATGTTGTATTTGCTGTGAGCCAATGCATCGTGACAGGCAAGTTATATTGAGCGGATTAAACTTCATCTTCACTTTGTATTTGTAACCTTGTTTGCAAAAGCGCTATACAAATAAAACTATATAAGAAAATATAATTCTGTACTACTACTACTGTACAGCTGTGCACATGATTAAAGCAGTAAATATCTTAAATCTGATCAGACTGTATCATACTGTAACAACTTACAGCACAACAAGCACATTTACAGGTAAAGTTATACAGACTAATGTTTGACCTATATGTGGAAATAGCCACAGAAGAAGCCAGAGCCAGCTAGCATACATTGCATACATTGTGCACTTCTAGATTTAGAGTCAACTAATGTCCCTTTGAGGATTAATAAAGTATTTCTATTCTATTCTAAACTCCTGTACAATACAAATACAATACCAACTGAGCATTAAAAGAGATAGTGATGGGGTGCAGGAAAAATATTGCATGAACTATGTGTGAACCTTGTGGATAGTGCAGGTTTTTGAAGGGAAATATTTATTATTATGGATATAAATAGATTAGATTCTCTGGCAAATACATAGACATTGTATTTGAACACATACTGTACAGTATGTACAAACTCATGCCTTGATATGAACACAGAGAATACATACATTTATCATTAGACCAAGTGTAGAATGGAAAAGTAATTATAGTAATTAAAACTTTTTCTTATTTCTTCTTAAAATTGCTAAATACAAGTACATAGTATTGATAAAAATGATTTGATACAGATTGCAAAACGATACGATACGAAGTCAAACGATACGATGCGATATTTCTCTTTACATATACTGTAGATATACTTACAGTTACTATATCGTTAGACCCCTACTAATCTATAGATAAGAGCCTTCTTCCTTATATTAATTACTGTATAACCATAATTATGACAATCATGACAGAACCAGGACATGTTGAAGAACTTCAATGCAGTAGCCTACCAACAAAGGCAGAATCGTCCCAAAATTAGCTAACAATCATATGAAAGCAGTAGCGTGCAAATCTAACAATGACTCAACGAAATCAATATGATCTAGATTCAACTGTCTCAGATGAATAGGTCTTGGAGTACGGTATGTTTATGTTACACTGTTACAGAAATGTTACAGCACTCTTTTCTGTACCCACTTCTGCCCTGCTGGCATCTATAGTATGTGTGTGTGTGCGTGTGCGTGTGCGTGTGTGTGTGTGTGTCACACATACAGAGACTGGCCTCCATGTACTCTGACACCAGGTACTGATGTCATAGCACATAATATTATGGTATTATGACCACTCTGACAACGGGTGTGACACCATGCAGGATGAAACATGATACAACCTTTTTACGCCTTGGCTCCTCAGAGGCAGGCAGTGCAGAGAGGTCTGACTCACTGTCTGTGTCCAGGACTAATCTCACAAACCACCGGACCGATCAGTGCCAAATCTCTTGTGCACGCTGACAGACCGAGGACGTCCCTCCATTTTTGAGCAGTGCCAACTGCTCCAACATGTTTAATTGATGATTTAATTGGCCAGCTTTGTGTGTACCAAATTTGAGATGATTTGATTGGCTGAGCACGGAATGTGATGTATGATGATGTATGACGGATAAGAGCCTCCCCCTCACTTCACATGAGTGGGATTTATACATAGGCTACTCACTGTGAATTTAATTAAAGAAATCACACCTGTGTGGAGTGAGGGGCGCTCATATCATACATCATGACGTAAAATAGACAATATGTCAATTTGCTCAGACACTATGACGTAACATTTTCCATTCTTTATCAATGGGACTTTAATGTTTGTGTAGGACAAAGTTTGTGAACATACAGATACACTAAAAGCTGGATATAGGAGGGGCTAGCGCCCCTCAAAAATATATTAATGCAAAGTTGACTGCACATGTACAGACTTCTCTGTCAACACTTGAGAGAGATGGTTTGTGCTCGTCTCAGTGGAGGGAAGACCAATCATTCCCCACATAGATTCCTTTGGTTTGTTTGGGATTCAAACTTGCAACCATCCAGCAAGTTCCTATCACAACAAAACCCTGCATGAGTGATAATTTAACTCGGTGTCCAATAAAGTACACTACACTCTTTTTACTCACCCATGAGGGCCATACATGATACATACATGTCATACAAACCATGTTGATGTAAAATGTGTCATATTTAAGTATATTCACAATAAAACAAGTGTTCCCACTCCCAGTGTCTTGGCACTACAGTAATAGTAGTCTTCTCAACAACCAAACAGTAACATGAAATATACACTCCAGTCGGTGTATAAATAGGTAACAATGGTGACAAACCAGCCAGCTGTCCATGTCTATCACTATTCTGTCCATGTCTATCACTATTCTTCATAGTCTATCTGACAAATGCAAAAAAGGGTCCGCCTATTCTCCAGGCATAGGCTGCCATTCAATATTATAAAAACTATTATCGTACTCTGTGACATGGACAAGTTTACCACAATATAACATCACAAGAAAAAAAGTACCCCCCTGTGGGAGGACATTAATCGTTCATCCGACAATGTGATTCATTCATTTAATTGCAACAATCGCCATCGTGTTAGGAAAAAGTTAATTCTGCATTGCTTACCGTGCGCAAGAACTGAATCTCTTGATCATCCCCATCTGCACCTTCAGCCATGCTGGCATTAGAGGCATCAGACACTAAACACCCTGAGAGAGATGGGGACAACGTCTAGCTGTGTCTCAACCCGTCCCAGTGGCCGTGTGCAGGCTGAGTGACATTGAAGGACAATGTTGTTGTGAGGGGTGAGGGGTTGGCTGCCCTGAAGGGCAATATGAGTCCAGCAAGTGAGTGCCTCTCTGTCTGGCAGACTATGTGTTATGACACACAGAGAGGAGTGACACTTCACTTCTGTTCATCACAGCATATAAAAAGAAAAGGAAGCATGTCAATTATGTGGCAAAGCATGGCACCAACGAGGATCTATGACGTCAGTCATCTATGACGTCAGTCATTTGTGACATCTATGACATGTGACTTCAAACCTGGGCAAGGTTCCAGCCCGACCAGAGCCCCATTGAATTAAATGAAAAGGTTAAACATTGCTAAAATACTTCTGTGACCAACTGGCTGGGTGCACAAGAAATGTGGTTTGGTGCAGGATCTCTTAAGCACGCCAAAACTCCCACTTCCATGCTCAGCATCTCTGGGCTCGATACCTCTACTGCCAGTTTGTCAGTGATTAAACTCCTACATCAGGAGGCGTGTCTGAAGCCTGTCCTGGACGGGGTATCTGGACATAAAAACAAATCCATCTCCAGCCTCTTCCTGTAGTAGCAGTGGTGGTGGAAAGTAACTAAGTACATTTACTTAAGTACTGTGCCTATAGTATTTTCAATTTCCAATACTTTTACTTCTACTTCACTACATCTCGGATCTAAATATTGTAGGGGAGAGCCGCCACAGTTGTAACGTGTCATGGTTGTAACATGCACATTATCTCTTGATTGATCAATGCCATCATGACGTCATCACGTCAGCATATGTACAGCAACGTACTCTACGTGCCCAGGAAGTTTCAAGTGTTTTCCTTCATCCTACTGGGAATTATTGATGGAAAACTGGCTTTTCTCAAAATGTGTAAACATTTTCACCTCGAGTATCTGTGGTCTACAAATCTTTTCTTTGATGTTGATGAGCTAAAATCGACATGGATGTCTGCATGCTTATGTTCTTCATTAGTTTGCATCGTTTTCAGACACTATGCACGTTAATTCTGGTCTGTAATCAACGCCAAAGAAGGACTTGCAAAGTGGTTCAATATCATAACATTATATGGAATATTTACGAGAATATTTACGCCATGGGGCTCTTCTGTCTGATGGTGGCCTTCTTGTAGAGAACAACAGCACAACAACACCCTGTCTGACTCCCCCACCCTACGGTACAGAATGGGAAAATGAACTAAAACAAATCACAAAAAAATAATGGGAATTGTGAATAGCTATTAAAAAAAATTGAAGTGGACAAGTTAGGCTTTCTTTGATGTATGCGGTGTGATTCTCGCTATAAGAGAACATTTTGCTGTGGGCCCCGAAATACTTTTTTCCTTTAATGTAAAGTCCCTAGCACCAGCAAGCTCAGCCTGAGAGAATATCCCAGCACACAATGTGTTAAGAGAGATCAGTTATGTTATTGTCACTTATTTACTATTTTACACTATTTTCTTAATGGATTGCCAAGCTCTAGCTCTGGCATAACTTCTCTTAGTACCGTCATAAAATGTTAATCTCCTTCAGGAATAGCTTAGAGACCTAGAGATGTTTTGAATCTTTTTGTTAAATATTCAATATGTTTTGAAATATTTAACTTCAACTTACTTTGGGAATAGATGATCTCATCTACAATACAGCTCAATTGTAACATGTCTCAAACATAAAAGAGCAGCAGGAAAAAAAATCTAAGTTGTCAGGAGAGGACTTAACCATTGTGGTGGTGTCTACCATGTCACTGTATCCAGTCATCAGGTTGAATACTAAAAATGTACTCCGTCAAATCTACTGCTGACACAATGTGACACTGTCCTGCTTCAGTAGTGCTTGTCAAGAAGATCGCACAAAATCCTAAATGTGACTTTTTATTTCTTCTTTATGTGCTGTAAACGTATAACCTATAACACAATTGTATAATATACCTAATATACCTAATATACCTGAGCAACATCAAAATTATACAACCCTATTTGATGTGAAGAACGATAACATAACATATTCTTTTTGAGTGATCAAGAATGACCAAAAAAAAGACAGTCATTGTTCTTCATCTAAATTGACCTAAATACAAAGCCTAGCGGAGGATCTTAGTTGTATGTCATGTACAGAGACGTGGCGCTGAACTTGGCATATGATTTGATGACCTTGTTCACGGCCTCCAGGAAGTCCTTCTCCGTGGCGATCTTCCTGCGAGCGCGGATGGCAAACATGCCGGCCTCTGTGCACACACTGCGGATCTCTGCGCCGGTGCTGTTGGGGCAGAGACGACCCAGCAGCTCAAAGCGGATGTCTCTGTCCACGCTCATGGAGCGAGCGTGAATCTTGAAGATGTGTGTGCGCCCCTCCAGGTCCGGCAGGCCGAACTCAATCTTTCGGTCCAGACGGCCGGGCCTAACGAGGGCCGGGTCCAGGGTGTCCGGTCTGTTGGTGGCCATCAGCACCTTGATGTTGCCGCGCGGGTCGAAGCCGTCCAGCTGGTTGATGAGCTCCAGCATGGTGCGCTGAACCTCGTTGTCCCCGCCGGCGCCGTCGTCGAAGCGAGCGCCTCCGATGGCGTCGATTTCGTCGAAGAAGATGAGGCAGGCCTTCTTGGTCCTGGCCATCTCAAAGAGCTCGCGGACCATTCTGGCTCCCTCCCCCACATACTTCTGCACCAGCTCGGAACCGATGACTCGGATGAAGCAGGCGTCGGTGCGGTTGGCCACGGCTCGGGCGCAGAGGGTCTTCCCCGTGCCAGGGGGTCCGAAGAGCAGCACGCCCTTAGGGGGCTCGATGCCCAGACTCACAAATCTCTCAGGGTGGAGCAACGGAGTCTCTACCACCTCTCTGAGCTTCTCGATCTGCTCTTTACATCCGCCCACGTCGCTATAGGTCACGTCGGGTTTTTCCTCCACCTGCATCATTGTTACAGTTGGGTCAATCTTGGGAGGAAGGGGAATGTGGATCTGGTACTTGTTTCTGTCAACGCCAACTCTCATGCCTTCCTCGATGTCGTTAGGGGCGACCTGGTCACTCAGGCTCACCACAAACTTGGCAAACTGTCTAACACTGATCATGTACTTTACATCCTCCGTGTCTGGATTGATGATCATCGTGCATCTTGCCACATGCAGAGGCTGCTCACTCTGAAGTGTCTGTTTGTCGGCCGGCAGGTCCCACAGTGCTGGAGGAGCCAGGCCCGTGTCTGATTCCTTGATGCCTTGGATCTCGTTGATGTTTTTGAGCAACAGTTGAATGTCATCTTCCACTTGTTTAATCTGTCTGAAGTATGTGCTTTGGCCATAGGTTTTCAACAAGGCAATTTCTCCTTCATCCAAAGTTCTGATAGGTCCATCATCTGTTTTCTTTTCTTCTTTGACCTTCCTCTGATCACTGCCCAAATGATCTGGCATATTTGATGTGTATTTAGGAATAAACTATTTGCTTTCAATGAAAATCTGGTGCTTCTCTGCAGAATTAGACGACCGGTCTTCAGTATGTCTCACAATGCTGTATTTAAATATCTCCCAAATTTCTACAGACAGGGGCTGTTAACTGGCATTGAGATCTCCGGACTACCTCTGTCGGCTCGTCTTAAACTGTAACATTTATATATGCTCTAGTCTGACATAAAACACAAACCATACATGCCTAACAATGCCTATTTGTGCAGGCATTCTAATCTGTACATGTCACATGGACAGTGCCAAAAAAACATCACACTCGTGTGAAGTGAGGGGCGCCCACTGTGGCTGTCACATGACATCAATGTTTGTTTAACTGCTAAATTAAAAAAATCCATAGACTTGACTGCCATATGACGTCATTTCAAAAGTCAGACATTGGACGGGTAGCTCCCCCTCTCTCCACTCGATCTCCCCCCCCGATCTGACTGATATGGCCATACATTGAGATCTCCTTGGCTTGCCCCTTTTATGGGCATAATTGGAGATGCCTGATGTCATTAGTATATGGCCATATGTGCCCCTTTAGTACCAATACCAGTCCGTAAATTGAGCCGAGTGATTTGTTTGTGATTGATGCCATGATGACATTGATGTTAGACAACACACCCCATGTTTGGGCATAGCTGCTTTGGGAACTCCTTAGTATGGTTATGACTGAGTCCCCTTTTTGGTAGCATGATTTAGTCAACTACACAGCAAGGAAACGCTTCAGCGCGAGTCCTGTGCATCTGTGGCTGCTGACATGGTACTACGTAGTCTGTTATGGTTAGTCATCTGATTGCGTGACCTGCCTACCTTATGCATTGCGGGACACGTCACATTGGATAGGCAACCAAATGTAACCCGCTTTTGACAAATTATTTGTATGTGGCTTGCATGTGCGTGTGCACACAAACACAAACACACACATACGCACACAAGTAATAGTAAGAGAGCTAGGTAGTGGGTTGACTGTTTTTCGTTGGAACAGTGTGACTGTCCGTGTCACTGACCAAATGTGACGTATATTGGTCAGAGCGCAAATACATTGTTGTGCAATACTTAATAATAATGTACATATGTTAGTTGAAAGTTGATAGTTGCAAAAATCTAATGTACTTTCCCCAAAGTTAATTCTCTGTGGTGTTTTTGATTAAAGACAAATAAAAACAAAAGAATAGCAGAGCTGCTCCTAACCTTGTCGCTGCCCCTCTCTCCACAGTGATGTCATCCTTTGTGTGTTTACAAAGATTGAGCCAGGACAGCATGGCCGTTCCACAGCACCTTTCGGACAAGCTCTCCAAAGAGTCCAAACCAAAGATCGGTTACTTTGAAGATACCAAACCAAACTGGAACCAATGTGGACCTCTGTCTTCCTCTGGCCAGCCTGTGAAGTGAAATAATCAGAAATATTGAAGTCTATTGAAGTAAGACATATTATGACCCATTGACCCTGACACAATGTAATAGCCTGAAGACTGAGATGTAAAATGATTGTCAGAAGTGTGTTAGCAAAATGTTTCACTTGGCCATTTTAAACCTAGTGTCCCTATTTTGGAATGTCATTTTGGGTCTTTCAAAACAATTCAAATATAGAAGAAATTGCCAATATACAAGCTCACAACACGTGTTGAGTAATGTAATGTACTATAGCGTGAAATATTTCACACAGTCAGAAATACTCCACACTTAAAAAGGAAAGAGAGATAGGTTATGTGAAAGGGTTAACTTGTAGGGTGGAGCATCTCAGCAACCAGTTTAGTAAAGTACCGGTAAATGAAAACTCTTTTAGCACTGTCTACATTACAACTAAGCAAACTTGCAACAGGCTCATAACATTTGACCTGAGATCAGATTCTAAAAATGTCTTCTACTGTACATCCTGACAGTTTTCTGAAAAAGCTATGTCAGTCGTTCTTCGATTTTTCAAAAATAGCAGACCTACAAGCTCGTAGCGTGCCACTGCGCTATGAGCTTGTAGATCTGCTATTTTTCAATTGCTAAAGCATAACATAATGCTAACACCAAAAGGGGTTCCCGCCCAAAATGGGTTAAGTAACAAAGCTGAAATGTCAAATGAATCTTAACATTCATTTCCCTCCATGTGTAGATGACCATTGTGAACGTTGGTAGGCTATTTAGTTTTGCTGGGTGCGCTGGTTTGATTCTACTAGTAGTACTATAATCTAGTTTTAAAATTCTACATTCCAAAATCTTTACTGATGTAAGTGGCACTGCAGTTGGGTCAATATCAAATTGCGGGAGTTTTGAAGTCCGAGGGATGTAACTTGTATGTACTTTTAGTAAAATAAAAAAAACTAATGCTATTTATGATCATTATGATCCTGTCTTTACAAATACTATACTTATTTATACAAATTTTATCATTAATTAATACAAAAATGGCTGGATATCACTAAAATGTCAACTAAGTTACTGTCCGAATGTAATAACAACCATCTTCTAATTAGTTAAACAGCAATAAAATGAGCTTAATCAAAAATTGTTTTGATAATTTTATTTTTATATGGCTAAGATAATCATTTCATATATAATGTTTTTGGCAATATATCAACTATTATATGGAAAATAACACATTTTATCCGTGTCCGAGAAGTCACTGTCAACTAAGTTACCCATTACAAAAGCACCTCTCAAGGGGGTGTGTCATTTCTAAATCACATGACCTGCTACACATGATGTCATTAACTACTGATGAACAGACTGGCATGGCTCCAATGTATGTTCTTTCTCCTCTTTCTTCAATATTTAACATGAAGTAGTGTGTGAGTCATGTGTGGAATTATCGCATGTCAACAGTGTTACTACAATATAGTTATAAATAACTTTTAATTTCAACTTTTCTCAAACGTGGATCTAATATTTAGAAGAATCTTTCTGTAAAAATGCCATGTGGTGTTTGGTGATAGGCAGCCATGTTGATTTTTAGACCAGAAAACAGCAAATATGTCAACTATGTTACTGTCAACTATGTTACCCTTGTATAGGTAACTTAGTGGACTAAGAGTAACATAGTTGACACTCATGTCATGTTCTTATAGTTTTCAGCAGTTAATTTACTATTCTAACTGTACAGTAAATAAAAACACTGTTTTAAATATTAAATAAATAAATATAATAAAAGACAAACATGTTTTTCGGGAAAATGTCACGATTATCACCTGCAGAGAAGCAGCGTTGGTAATTTGTCCCCGGCGAGATGCCGACCCTGCAAAAAGGGAGGCATACCCAGGATGCAGACATGCCTCTATAGTAGAGTGTGCCCTCAGACCCTCTGGGGGATATATTCCGCTCTATGGCTCCAGCCTCCATAATCCATTTTGAAAGTCTTACCTTTGATATGGGTTTTCCCTTGACCATGCCACAAATAACTTATCACCCTTCCTGAAGGGAGCAGTTCTGTCCGCATACAGTTTAAATGCCCTAACCGGGTAGATTCAGTCTCCTGTCCTCCACCGAGGAGAACAAAGGCGGATGGAACGCCACTAGGTCGACTGGAGCACTCACAGAGGGGAAATTATTAGGCATGAAAACCAGGTTCGGCCTAATAGACACCCTGAGTTCCCACTAAATCTCATGCAGCTCGGGATGACCAAGAGTGCATGCATGTCACTAGCACGCTTTGCAGTTGTCAGGGCAACCAATAGAGCGGAAGGAACTTCAGGTCCACCTTCTCCAGCGGCTCAAAGGAATGATGTGATAGGGCCAGTACCAGAGTCAGATCCCAGGACGGGACCAGAGATCTGGAAACCGCACAGGCACGCTTGACGCCTCTCTTGAACTGTCGAACCACCATCTTGCTTTATGCCGACGTGGTATGCCGAAATGGCTGCCAAGTTGACCTTAACGGAGGCCTTCCAGGCCTCTATCCAGGATCTCCTGCAGGAAGGTCAGAATGTGCAACACCGAGGCCTGGAACGGGACCACCCGATGAGGTCTAGCCGAGCACCAACGTTCAAACATGTTCCAAGCGATGCTGTACTGTTGTCTATAGTCGCCAGGGCCCTGGCGCCTAGAATCATTGCGACGACATTCGGGGGCAGGCCCTCTGCGTTCAGGTTTGACCCCTCACAGGCCAGACCCAGAGGCCCAGGTCCTGTGGATGTGGGTGGAAGATCTTGCGCCCTGCCTGCGTGAGCAGGTCCCTCCATAGGAGGAGCCACCAAGGCTGGTCGTAAAGGAGGGGAAATATTTCTTGCCTCCAGGCTGGAGTCCTCACACTGGCCAGAACGGGAGGAATCAGGTCCAATAGTGAATGCGTAGAGCAGACCCTTGGGCCAGTGCCTGTTCCATGGCATCCAGGCCTAGGGTTGGTGATCCTGCCAGGGAGATAAAGGAGTCAACACTTCTTGTTTTTCTCTGAGGCTAACAGGTCCACCTCGGGTGCCCCGAACCTGTCCCATATCTGGGCCGCCACCTCTGCAAAGGACCAGTTGTGGTAACGGAATGCACACCAGTCCCTGTATTCAGGAGTCCCGGACGTGACAGGCCGTGAGTGACAAGAGGTGCTTGTCGCACCACGTCAACAGCCTGTGTGCCAAACATGTGCAGGCGTAGAGACTTCAGTCCCCCTTTCCTGTTGATGTAGCACATGGTCGTAGTGTTCTCGATTCTTACCAGAACATGGCAAACTTGTATGAATGGTTTGAAAAGCTTAGGGAAAGAAAGAAATTCAGGAGTTGATGTGGGCAAGCCTCAGGGCTCCGTCCTACACACCCCTGGTCATCCTGTCACTGTGGGTGGGCCCCCACCCTGTCAGGCTGGTGACTTTCCTGGCTAGGGCCAATCCCAGGGGGACGCCCTCCATGAGGAATCATCTGTCTACAAGTGTGTAGTCTGCAGTCACTGTCCCTCGATGTGAAAGCATAGAATGAAAGTCATCTATAGTGGTAAGCTAAGAGTGTTTTTTTAGTGGTGCAACCACTCCTATAGACAGCTATGTGTGTCTCTGGCTGTGTCCGTCCCTGGCTGGCTGGCTAGCTGTCTGTGTCCGTCTGAGCACGAAAACTTCCGGGGACCCCCCCGGGGACCCCCCCACGGAGTTGCACCACTCACTTCACACGGCGTTTTCTTTTTGCAGGTTAGGAGCACATTTTACAATGTCTGTAAAATCTGTGTTAATAAACTGGCAAGTGTTCCATGTTAACTATCTGTATTTGTTTGTCAATATATCAAATGGTCTTAATTCAATACACTAAGAGGTGGAATATGCAGTTTGCTAACATACAATAATAATCATGAATTCATTTTATTCATGATTAGGTTATTTGATAAATAAATCATTATACTTTTTCATGTCCAGTCAACTCTGTTACTTTAGTCAACTATGTTACCATGCTGTCAACTAAGTTACCATTAGGTTTTTAAAGAAAACATATATATAGTTGTTCCATAAACTCCAAGTAAATGACTTAGCAACTTAGTAGCAGTGAAATATGTAGCTCAGTATAATTTTTTCAATAAAATTATCATGAATTTCAGGAGTTTTAGGAGAAAACATCTGGACCGGTAACAGCATTCTGTGAAATTAGGAGGTTTAATGCAAAAAAAACACATTTCCGTTAATAATTGGAGATTATAATTGAAAATGAAGGTAAGCGGACGCATATTCTTCCAAGAACAATGATTTGTTTAAAAATCTGACATTTATCCATATACAGACAATTACAGTTTTTGTCCGTAACATAGTTGACCAAAAATGAGTTACCATCTCTGTTTTTTGATTAAATATCTAAAATCAGAACATGCCTGAGCTTGGCAATTACTGAAAACATAATCTCTAAGGAATACTCTGTAAGATAAAATAATAATATATTAGAAAATAATAACTTTTTTTCCAGAAATTTTTAAACTCAAAAAGTCCCGCAATTTGATATTGACCCAGTTGCAATGTAGACTATATACAGTATTCCTGCTTTTGTGATTCTGGAATCGACAAAGTAGGCCTATCAATTAAGAACTGTTTATTTCCAATGTTTCAAACTTGTTTCCAATGTTTCACTTTTGTCTGTCTGTCTCTCTCTGTGTGTGTGTGTGTGTGTGTGTGTGTGTGTGTGTGTGTGTGTGTGTGTGTATCAATGGGAAATGGATATAGACTGTAGGCTACATTCTTGCTTGGATGTTTAATATGAACCTGTACAGAATTCTGTAAAAAAAATGATATAAACTGCAGACTGCTTAAAATTAGGAGTTGCGTCACCTTTTCTCATTGTCTAGTTGGTGGTCTATAAAACACCCTCGAAAAAACATTGTGTTTGTTTGTTTTACTTTTTATTTGTATTTTTACGACAGCTTACCTTCACCTGAAGTTTGGTCGCGAGTACACTGACAGGAGTAGAGAGGCAGCCGCATTTGCCACAATGCCACATGGTTCCTTCAGCAAAGTTCAGCGCATCACGCTGGGTTATTATTGACCTTATTGGTCAATAATTTAGCTGGGACCTCAAGGACTCCCTCAAGGACCCTTGGTGGGAAGTGGGGAGTCGGGACAGTGGGGGTCCCCCGGAGGAGACGAAACACCGTGTGTATCGTGTATCCGGGTATCCCACTCCCCACTTCACTGGTGACCATCTCCTCTGCAGTGTGCAGCGCTGAGGCTTTCAACCTGTAGAGGGCCCCCTACACTCTGCCCAAGTGGTGTCTGCGAAGAAGAAAACGGTCCATCAGCCAAAGCATTCCGACCTTTTCCCCAAATATTGTTTATGGCCACTTACAGACAGTTACTTACAACCTTTATGGTACAACCCAGCACTTTCGGGTAAATTATTTTTTATTTAATGGATTTGACTCTGTTTGCAAAATGCGTAGTATGTACAGCTATTATGTGCACTGCGCGAAAGAGCTCTTTGTTAGCTCTAAACAATGCTACATTGGTTTGTTTTGCAGTTAAATACATAGCTACGCTAATGCTAATGCTAACTACCTATTTGCCATTCATTTATTAGTAGTAGTAGCAAACTTACAAATAATATTAACTACCCCGGTATCTATTAACTGGGCTGAATGAATGTGTAGTGCAAACTGCAAAGCTGTATTCGTCCTCGTTCTCTTGTATCTAAATTGCCGTGGCTCAGTGTTGATGTGTTGTTAAGCAAGTATTTTTGTAACATTGGATTGAGGACAGATTTGATGCAATTTGACGTTTTTGTCAAGTGGTTCTCAACCTGGTCCCGATCCATGGGGGGGGGGTTCCAAGGGGTCCCCCAGCGTAGGGTTAAGTAAATACTCCAATAACTCAAATTCCCCGTCTAATTCTGGACCAGATGACACCATATCAGACTAAAGCATGTCCAACAATACCAATGTTTTAGATTGGGATCCCAGAGGTGATAATAATAATATCATCAAAGTGAGTGTCCTTGAAATTAAACAGTTTCAGAATCACTGGTGTAAGCTACAGTAATCTCCTGTATAATCACACACACCATGTCTCCTTAGGGTTGATACAACAAAGAAGAACCAATGGAAGCCCTTGCCCACATGCTAACAGACCCACTTGATCCGAGGGGAGAAAACGATGGGCCGATAACGGAAGACTGCATGTTGGGTGACTGTCGAGTGAGCCTGCCAGAGGACCTGCTGGAGGACGTGAGTCAAAAGTTGCAAAATCGTGGTTCTCATGGGTCTCTGTTTGGTTACACATATCAGTGGTTGTATAGTAACATCAGCTTACTTCTGCCATCAGCCTGAAATCTTCTTCTCTGTGCTGAGTGAAAGCACATGGACAGAAGCCCTGTCAGAGGCCCAGAGGCAGCACCTTCGTCAGTTTCTGCCACAGTTCCCCGACAACAGCGTCACTGAACAGAACGCTACCATCAGCGGCCTGTTCAACGACAAGAACTTTGCCTTCGGAAATCCTCTCCACCTTGCACAAAAACTATTCCGAGGTCTCTCTCCTGCTCTTTTTTTTTTATGCTATGTATTCATAATTATTTGCAGCAATGTTAATATCATCCCAGTGTCCCACCATAATACAAATAAAGTAACCATGGTGGAAATGTTTGAAAATAGCAATATACAAGCTCACAACATGTGCGATGTGAAATGTTGTGCGCTTGTACAAAATAGTGGTTAAAATTGCATATTTAGAGCATGCATGCCTTGAATATAACCCATCTTTTCTATTCAACTCAGATGGCCACTTCAACCCCGAGGTGGTCAGGTACAGACAGCTGTGTACCAAGTCCCAGAAGAAACGCCAGTTGTTTTCACTGCAGCAGTATTACCACAGACTGCTGAAGCAGATCCTTGTCTCGAGAAAGGTACCGTATGTCTGGACTACCTTCACTTCAGTGGGGTAATTATTTCATTGATCCTCAGACTACAGTAGTAAACCAATTAGAAAGACAGAAGTGTCAAGTTTGAGGGAAGTTTGACGCACAGCACAACCCACGACTCGCTTGTATTGCATTTTATTTATCTAAATGTCTGTATCCTGTCCAGTCGACGTGGTTCTCCAAATAAAGGGGACGTAATAAAGTCTATGTGTTCCGGATAGATACTGGAGGCAGACAATGTTGCACCTCTACAGCTTAGCAGAAACGTTAACGATCACTCATATATTTTTGTATCAAGGCAAGTGGCCTTCTACACTGTAACATCCTTAGTGTTCATTTTACTGTACTAGTGTACAAACGGGTGTTCATTTGGTCTATTTGTCTGAGTCAAATGATAGATCTTTACTTGATCTTGTTATGTCTTTACATTGCAGGATCTTTTGGAGGTAGCCGTTCACAATGGACTGGATGCTCCACTGAAACGTAAATTGCCAACTCGGACTCACGCTGAGATGCAGGAACCAAGAGTCAGAAGAAGAACAAGTAGGATACTGAGAGAAGTCAAAATCGAGTGTGGGGACAGTAATGTTTCATCTGACGATGATGGTGAGCTCTTCTGCTTTACATTCTGCTTTACTTAACATAATGTCTGTACACATTTCTCTATACATCAAGACTTTATGTACTGATTGGAAATTGGAAATTGTATTCACAGTATGCAGAATAATAACACAATAACATGGTGGCTACAACACGTGGTTACACTGGTTAGTCAGCGATTCGGTTTTCACACATTCTTCTGGCACTGGCACCACATTCTGGCCTGGGGTGGTAGCATGGATTGTGTTAATTAAGTTGTCCAGTTTAGAATTGCAGCCATCCGTTGGTTCCCTTTGAGAGTGGTTTTGAAGGAGTCAAGGTATTCACATATCTTAACTTAATGGCTAAAACAGTCAGACTGGTCATGGTAAAACTGTGAATAACACATTTGCAGTTACGCAACTGCTGTGTCAATCTCATGTTTATCATAATCAAATGTGAGTTTCAGAACATTGAATGGTAAAATAAATGTAACAACCTTTTTTGGGATGTGGATCTTGAGCTTCATGTGGACAGTGTCGCAGTGTGACTAAATACCATTGTTGTGATGTGAGGAGATCAATAACACTAACTGTAATTAGTGCAATTTTTTTGCCACACTCATTGTTCTCCTCATACTGGAACAATTGGGGTTGGAAATCTGTAAAGCTTTCCTTTCATTTCAAACATTTTTGCGTGTATTTTCAGACTCTTCGTCGTGGCCTCCAGCTCCACCGTCACCTTCATCCCCCACAGCCACCATCTCTCTCAGGGTTCACCCCAGCCTCTGTACCCAGGACATGAAGAGTACTGGTCAGTCTGTTCCCCAGATAAATATTGTGTTGGCTTGTAGATCAGCTATTTCCACGATGTTTATCTCTTTCGTATGTATTATTTTGCCAATTTGGTATTAAAAAGATCTGCTAATTATCCATATACACTATATTGATTTGTTTACTGTTGAATGAGAAAATAATGTTGCACATTAAACTAATCATAATCTAATCTAATAATTTGGGAACCACTGCTCTATATGCTGTCATCATACTGCAGCTCAGAAGACACTTTCTTTTTTTCCTTTCCAGAAAGGATGGAGCTCGGAGAGCGTGACTTGAAAACGATGCTGCAGAACCACAAGGAGAAGAGGAAGAGACAGCCAGTGAGTGGCCTCCTTGTGCATCATTTATAGATCTGTGTTCTTAAATGAGACTTTCTTAAATGAGACTTTCTTAACCCAGGCGTCGTTACAATGTTGTTTCCTACCTATTAGGATCATGTACTGCACAACCTCACAGATATTTTTGCAGGGCCTGAGCCCCTCCGTCTTTTTCATGCACCACAGAAATCAGCCTAGTCTATGGACAAAAAAACAAAGCAGGCCCCCACTCGTGATGTCATGTGGCAGTCAAGTTTATGGACTTTTAATGTTTGCTTTAAGTTTAAGCAGTGACGCCATGTGGCACCCACAGTGAGCGCACCTCACTTCACACAAGTGTGATTCTTTTTTATTGAGCGCACTGCTTCTCACTGGGTTTAAAGGGGCAGTTCAACCAAAAATGCGTTTTCCGCTTACTTGGATTTGTTCTCTTAGGACCATCCAGACCTGATGACGTCTGATATCCAACTTGGGGACATGATTTCAAGAGTAAATATTGGCCGGAAAGGCTCTGCTATGAGTGAGTAAATTACCTTTATTTATTTTTCTTGCATTTTCACATCTCTCTGGGTTTCCTTTTTGTGTGTTAAGATAATGGTTTAATGTCCGTCCGTCATTTATTCACCGTCCAGCACTGTTTGATCTAGCACTGCCTAAGAAAAGGATTAAAGAGGAGAGGAGGAAGAAGAAGATGAGAACAATCAAAGTGGAAGCTGAGGATCCCTGTGAACCTCTTGGGTCTTCAGAGATGCCCACACCATCTGCTCCCCCTGACGCCCCGTCCACTCCACTGGCCAACATCAAGGAAGAGTGAGTGTACTGTAGAACTGGGATTGTTCAAGTTCATATTCTAAAAACAATATACAGCAACAGTCCTGTAAAATAAACGGTGATTAAGAAAAACAGGTGGTCATGTCCTAATAGCTATGTTGTACGGTATGGACCTGCACTAATTAACACACTGCCCAGAACGGAGATCGCCGTCTTTTGAAGCTTGATGTACAAAACATGTGATTTTACTGTGGGCTCAGAGTTCCCATAAAGGACAGCCAGAGAGGGTTTAGTGGTCCCTGTGCCAATGACGGAGCTAGTATATCTTTATTTCTGTATATAAAAGCTATAATACTGGTTGAGGAACGCCTTGACCTTTCTGTGTTAATTTTAATATTTTTTTGTGTTCTTGCTTTTTTCATGACAGGGTGATGGATGAGTCTCAGAACAGCCCTGCGGCTGTGGAGGAGATAGCCATCAGTTTCTTCAACTTGTTGGAGAGCGTCTTGAAATCAGAAATCCTGGCTAGCACGTCAATGGTATTAACCAAGTTTCAGCCATGAAGCAATCTGACTGGTCAATTTATTATTATGCTTATAATTCCTACTAGTGCACTGGTTCTCAAAGGGGGGGTCTGAGGACCCTCTGTGATCCTTGAGGGGTAGCAGAAGCAGTTTAGAACTCTAAAGCCCCATTTATTTTTCCAGCTATTCGAAAATATTCGATTTATAGTAAATGCTCATTGCATATTTTTGAAATATATTGCTAAATCTTCTCATGGGGTCCCTGGCACCAAATCTTTTCAAATGACGGTCCACCGTCAAATACATCAGTTTGGGGGTCATTGACATGAAAATGTTTGAGAACCACTGTACTGTACTAGTGAGCTTTAGTAGCACTCATTGCTGTTTGAAAGACATATAGGTGGGTAGAGAGAGAGGACGTCTGGGAGGTCCCTGGTTTGACCCTTGACTCGTCCAGTCATGTAGAAATGTCCCTGACACTGAACAGCTCCTGCCATGAATGTAGAAACGTGTATCGCCTTCCGCAAAGGGCCAGTAAATATGGGTGTTGCTGTCATGGCAGACAAGCAATATATTATGTGCTTGGCGTGTCATACGAAATCAGCTCACAGTAGGTTATAGCTACAAACTGACCTTTGAACTGTGTCTGTGTCCCAGTTAGAGGAGAGAGTTCAAGTATGGCAGTCCTCTCCGGCCAGTTCACTCAACCCCTGGTTTTCATCTGCCTCCTGCTGGTCAGAGATGGTACTGCCAGCCCTGCAGTTCCTTGCAGGTGAAGCTAAAGGTGAGTTGTGTGATTCCACTGCCTTTTAAGATGACCTCATTGATACCCTTCATTGGAATGGCACACCATGTTGACGTGGATTCACAGTTCAGTAATGGAGAATGGCAGACTTTTCATGTAGTCTGCTGCATGTTATTAAAAACAGCCAAGATGTTAAGATGGGAATGTAACGATTGTCAAGATTGACAATAAATATGCACGTAGGCCCTCATTTATCAATTGTTTTGATAAATGAGGCGTACGCTGTAATCACCACAACTTTCAGCATTTATCATTACAGAACTTTGGTGTACGCCACGCCAAATGTCAGGTCGGGAGCTGTCGTAGGCTTTGTCCTACACCTGTTTTCTGTCATATATAGATAGACAAGTGGGGCAGCATTGACTGACCAGCTGACAGGCTGTCAAAGGCATCTAAACAGATGTATTCACTCCTAAAATGTATATAAAACTATTTTCAGAAAATAGCAGATCTACAAACTCACAACGCACTGTGATGCAATGTATTGACTCGTGAGCTTGTGATGTGTCTACTTTCACATCACAAAACCTTGTCTGACTAAGTATAATAAGGGCATACATGATTAAAACCCTTTGTATGTATTCATTGCTTGTGTGTTTGTGGTTCAGATGGTATGATGGCTCTCCCCACCGGGTTCACTCCATATGTGGAGTTTGGGGACCAGTCTCAGCAGTGGAAGTGGATAGGTAAGAAGTTTTGCAATAGCTGTCTATCTTCTTTTTTTTCCAAACCTTATTTAGATTTTTTTTTATTAACTTGGGAACAATGTCTTTCATTATAGCATGTTAACTTTCCAGGAATCGAAAGCCTCCAGTTTCTATTACTGTAGCTTGGATCTCACATCGATGATATCACTGGTAGACACGTTTCTGAAATGTCCACAGCCCTTCTCTGAGACACAGACAGAGTAGAAAAATTGTACCATTTTAACATGAGCATTAATGAGGACCAATTATATGAAGATACATTGAAAATGGGTGAAGTCGTCTTTTAAGCTCTGCAGTAGAAAGGTTGCTCGTGCAGGAGACCTGGGTTTGAATCCTGGGTAGGACATGCTATTGTAGCTTTAGGAGGCTTTGCTGTACAACAGGTGTGTTGACGCAAGGAAACGTTTGAGTGGTTTTCTCCGATTTAGCATTTTGTAATGAAAGGTTGTTAACATCCTGCAGGTCCCAGTCTGGACTCGGAGAAGGATCTTAATGCACTGTGTCAGCTGTGGCTGGACTCCAAAGATCTGGTTATTAAGGTATGATTACCGGTGGGACCCTAATGTATACAAAACCACACCAATGCAACTAGTCGCAACAAAACGGTTTTACTTTTAAGGCCGTCCACACCAAGGCAACTCCTTGCACATTATAGAGAAAAGTCCTTATGCACACCCACTGGGACAGGTGCGTCCTTATGCACACCCACTGGGACAGGTGCGTCGGAGCTGGCAACCAGTACAACAATGAGAAAAAATGAAGTCCTGCACACTGTCTTCACTTATAGCAGTAGTTTATTAGGCTACTCTGTTAACAACGTTTCGGTCTATTACGACCTTCATCAGGTATCAAAGGTGATATTCTCTGTATATAATGTTCCTCAGAAATTAAAATTCCACGGCCATTTTGAAAATACATATTTCATAATGACTAATTGTTTTTGTAATCCAAACATCTCTGCTAATCTCTTGTAATGTCTTCCACAGACAGAAAGTGAAGAACTGTCGGAGATAACGTCCCCCACAACCAGAGTGTAAGTCATCTATAAATTCACTTTACTTGACCTTGTAATACACAAATGCATAAATTATCAACACTTAAGATTTTCCTGTGTGTACACTGCAGTGGCCAAGTGCCTAAAGAAAATTGCACTAAGTTTATACACATGTATTGTATAGACCAGCATAGTTTCCTTTTGTAGTTGTATTACATTCAGTGTAAATATTTGACATGTGTGTTATATTTGACTAATAAAGCAGTTGGACTGACTATGTGGTGAGACCCAGCACTGGAGATGAGAGACACGTCTTTCAAATCCAGGTTAGTAAAGTTTTCATTACAATCTACCGGTACTTATTTCATTTACAATACATTGTTCGTGATTTGTTCAGACATGGTACAGACCCCTACTAATTACAGTATGTGACAAATACAGTTTTACTGTAAAACTAACCATACTACTGTTGGGTAACGTAGCACATCTCCCAGGGCTGTCCCCTCATAGTCGTATAATAGATGAATCGCTTGGTTTGGTTTTGGTCGATCAAGACTTTGTCCATGCTGAATGAATTGTTCTTTTAAAAAGAATTAGTACATCTCTTGTAAACTCCAGATGTAACCCTTTAATCTTACCTGTCTGTATTCCAATGAATAATAACCAGTAGCCGTTGTGAAATCAACATTAGAATGTTCAGTTCTCAACCTCACCAACCTGTATGATTGTATACAGCAACATAATTTTACGTGATCATTATGTGATCATTAAGTCAACTAATCAATTAGTCGACGAATTACTGTGACTAAAGGCTCATACATAGTCTGGATTTTCGGTGGTTAGGTATCCACCGAACTACAACATGACGTCATGAGCCGCGGTGAAGAGCAAACCACCGCCACCGCTCCAGCCCTTCTCTCTGTTTTTACTCGCCACCGCTCAACGTTATTTCAGCTCCGGTGGTCACCTCACCACCGAAAATCCAGACTATGAATAGGCCTTAAGAATCTATTTATTTATTTATGTAGTCAGTCCTCCTACAATCTATGTTCTCCCTATCTCTCTGTCTCTCTTGTCTTGTCTATTAGGAGCAACAGAGGTACGACCAGCCACACAAAGCCTTCCGGTTCAGGATGCACGGCTTCGAGTCAGTGGTGGGGCCTGTTAAAGGGGTGTTTGACAAGGAGATGTCTCTCAACAAAGCCAGGGAACACACTCTGCTACGTTCGGACCGTCCGGCCTACGTCACCATTCTCTCTCTGGGTTAGATCACCTTTTCCTGCTGTACAAAGAATCTTTATCGCCCCGGAGGTACAGTAGTACCTACCAGAACTGCACTAACCATAACCATTGCTGATATTAAATCAAATCTCTAGCCCTCACCTTTTGACTTTCAAAAACGAATAAATAGTGACCACATTGCAGCCAAGCTGTAAGTATTACCATTCAGTTAACCATTATTCTCAGTGCGTGTGGCTGAAATGACCTTTCATTCTTTACTGCAGTGCGGGATGCAGCAGCCAGATTGCCAAATGGAGAAGGAACCAGAGCCGAGATATGCGAGCTATTGAAGGACTCCCAGTTTCTAGCACCAGATGTCACCAGTGCTCAGGTATGGCAGTGGCTCGTACTGTACAAAGTTTATGTGGTTAAAAACCAATGAGATTATTTTGATCACAATTATGAATTATTGAAAATCAGCAGACATACATAAAAAACTAAAGAAAACTGCAACTAAAGATGCACAGTAAAGTTTTTGTTTAACACCACAAACGCCCGGGGGGTATACATTGTATACGATTCTTTGAAAATAGCAGATCTACAAATCAAATCAAATGGTCGAAATATTTATAGGGCTGAAGTGGTTACTGTATTTTGTAATAATAATCTAAATCTACAAAGTAACTTGTTCTAAAGTTTTCAAATAAATGTAGTGTAAAAGTACTATATTTGGATCCGAGATGTAGTGGAGTAGAAGTAAAAGTATTGGAAATACTCAAGTAAAGTACAAATACCTCAAAATTGTACTTAAGTAAATGTACTTACTTTCCACCACTGTTTACAGGTGAACACAGTGGTCAGTGGGGCTCTGGACCGACTTCACTACGAGAAAGACCCCTGTGTGAAGTACGACATCGGACGCAAGCTGTGGATCTACCTGCACCGAGATCGCAGTCAGGAGGAGTTCGGTGAGTTTAGTGATCTCACAATGAATTGTTTTTTTGCATGCTAAATGCAGTCAAATGACACACTAAAATGTTGTGTGGCATGGCTCCGCAAGACTGTTCCAACAATACTCAATGTTTTCATAGGTCCTGTGATCATGTAAGTTGTTCCGAGCAGTGCCTCTGTAGCTAACTCCAACAATACTCAATGTTTTCATTGGTCCTGTAATCCTGTAAATTGTTCCGTGCAGTGCCTCTGTAGCTAACTCCAACACGGATCAATGTTGTCTCTTTCCCTCAATCCAGAGAGGATCCATCAGGCTCAGGCTGCTGCAGCCAAAGCCAGAAAAGCCCTACAGCAAAAACCTAAACCTGCATCTAAGCCTGTGAGTCCTACCTAGGTTTCTACATCAATGACACCTTTCACTGCACATTTGTTACAGTATACTGTAATATAGATATCATACTGTATGTGATTTTGTAATAACATTACATTACATAGTTATTTAAAGTCAAAGTATTGGCAGTAAAGAAGTCAATAGTACTTTGTTCTAAGTATTTATTATGAGGATATAATTTAAATTTGAAATCCGAACTCTATGAAGGTTGCACAAGAGATAGTTTATGCCTGGTATACTATTTTCTTTTAGACAGTAACTCAGTGTGTACGAATTATCTGAGTTGAATAAACACTGATTATTATTAATATTTTATTATTTCTTATTATTATTATTTATTGTTTCTTGGTTATTATTGGTTCTCAAGCTTTGCTTTTCCTCGTAGAAGTCTGGCAGCAAGGAAGGAGGCGGCGGCAAAACCCCTGGCTCTCTGGAGGCCGGACTGGATGTTTTGGGAACCAACCCCATGTCCCCGGCCCCCGCCACGCCCACACCAAGCACACCTGGCACCCCCAAGTCACCGATGGCCTCCACAGTCGGCACGCCCACAAAGAGTGGAGTCCCAGACGCAGCCAAGTCCAGCCCAGGGTCTGTAGAAGGCTATTGTCTCCACCAGGCAGGCTGTTTTGTCCGTCCGTCTGTCTGTTAGTCAGCTAATGTCCGGCACCGCTAACCCGGTCTGTGCCAAATTTGGCACTCACACTCCCTGGATGCCAACGATGAACCTCTGCCTCACATTTTCCAGAACAGCAGGAGGTCGACATTTGAAAAACAAACACACTATCTCTATAGTCATGTGTTCAAGACGGATCTGTCCGATATTTCATATTCCATCCTAATTGGCTAACATTGGCTTTCAAGGTTTGCAGGATTGGCCCGTTTCGAACAAAAAGCCTCAAATCATGAACGCAGCGTGCAATTTACGTGAAATCTTTCACAGACTTTCCTACTAGGCTGAGGAATATATCCCACCCTTTTCACACTGGCCTGTTATAGCGGTGGATTTGTGGTACAGGTGGATTTTTGCAAAACACATTTTTGGAACAAAATGCCTCAAATCATCCAATTGCCATCCAAGGCGTAAGAAGAAATGGCACCCTTTTCACATTGGCCTATTATAGCACCACCAGGAGGCCAGAACCTGACCTGCCCTGGTGGAGACATGTGCCCCAAGGGGCACTTTATCTAGTCTATTCTGCATTTGAGCCATGGACCACCATGAGATGTAGCTTTGCAGACCCAAAACTAAAGAATATGTCCACATTTCCATGCTGTATTGACTTTGGTACCATAGGAGAGATAACAGGCAAATGTTCATCAAAATAAGAATTCTTCTACATTCTCTAATTGTGTAGACTTCTTGTAAATTATTTTTAACTTAGGTAATTGTTTATTCCCCGAAATCACAGAGGCTAATTTGATCTTTGCGATACACAAATATGTCCTGTCCAAAAACGTAGAACTGCACTTTGGCTTTGTAGGGCAGTGCAGTTATGAGTGATATTGTAAGAGATTTCTTCTGAATATTGATATTGCAAGATCAGTTGTTATACAGTACATTTGGACACAGACTTATTTGATATAGTTATTTCCTATGAGATTCCATTGCTTGTTAAGAATCACTCCGTTAAAAGGAAACCCATTCGACTATGGCTAATGTTTTACTTGTCATTACTGACAACATTTTCCAAAGCATACCATAAGTTTAGGAAGCCATTTGATTTCAGTAGGAGTCTTGAACGTAGTGGTGCCCTTTTAGTTTTTAATGGGTTTATTACCAGAAAGTAAATGAAAATAATAATAAATAGTGAAATCAATGGGGTGATTCTAAAATGAAAACGTACAGTATGCTTTGGAAAGTGGTTGGCAGTAATATAAAGTATAAAAGTGCCGGACTACCTGTATGGTCTACAGTTGCTTTTGTCCATAGCGCAGCTTGCTTTCAGAGGGCACTCAGGGCAGGGATTCTACACGTCATCACAGCCCCAGACACCGTTTTCACAGCTCTGATGTGTGATGAGGATTAAAGATCCAACCCTGTTCTCTTTCCTTTATGTGCCCTGGCCCAGGGTTCTCCTCGTGTCCTCTCCCTCCATGCCCCAGCTGGGCACCATCTTGCCCAGCAGCCAGGCGGCAGCGCAGCCAGCCACGTCCCAGCAGCACGCGGCTCGCATAGTGAGCCACCTGGGAGGACACGGCGCTCTGCCTCAGGTGCGCGTAGTGTCGGCGCAGACCAACGTGGCAGCTCAGCAGGCCACGCTGGTGCACCAGTCCCCTCACCAGATCAGGCTGCCGGTGTCAGTGGGCACCAAGGGGATTTCACAGGTAAGCAAATGTGGAAGAATGTTGTTTTCAGTGGTGGAATAAGCATGCCAGGGGCGTGCACAGATAGACACATGGTAGTGCTAGGGCACCTGCCCTCTGGACAGCACTGTGGCCTTTTGAAAGTTAGTTTTTTGTACAGTTTGTTCATTTTATTTTTGTTTTGTACAGTGGCACATGGTGACATCGACCAATTCTGGATTAAAAGCTGTTAACACATTTAGTACCGGAACTGCATCAAAATAAAGGCGCTGCTTGCGCCAGAGTAATCGCCAGAGTAGTGATCGCTTCTATTTTGAAAGCCATGAACCGGAAATACTTTCTTAAAAAAGTTGACTGACAAAGTGACCTCACAATCTCCGATCATCTTAATATATTTATATACGCTCCAAAAAGAGTTCATATTTTGCGGGAGAGACGGATGAGGAGCAGAAACGCAGCGCCAGCATATCGATCCATTCATCACCACGGAGAGCGCCCTGGATCAGGAGATACGAGTCATTATTTCCGCCGCGCTAACATGGGAGTCAATGACAAGCTAATAGTTGCACAGAGCGTTAGCATACGGCAAGCGAAAAGCGAAATGCCAAAAAAAAAAATAGGAATAATTCTGAATATTATCATCTCGCCCCGCGTCGTTTGGACGTCGCTAGGACGTCCACAGACGTCGTAGGCACCTCTCGGTTCCAATCCTTATGACGTTTCAGGACGTATTATGTACAAAATGTGTTAATATGGCCCAGGCGGTGGCGTAACCGTCTGGGCACCCGGCTGGTAATCCAGTCACAGTGTGCCGCGGGTTCGGGAATATATACAGAGTGACCATTTTGGAAGTGGCATGTACATTTGACCAGTCTGGAAGAGGCATTCCTTACCAAAGTACCAACGTCTAAGGATGCTGGTCCTTAAATCAGTTGTGAGAGACCTGCAGATTGCAGGAATGCCCAAGCCGAGAGCTAAGGCATTACCAACATTTTCCAAGTTTGTGCTGCGCATCTCCTATTGTTTGTGTTCAAGAATTTATTTTTAAATGTGAACGCAAATAATTATCTGTGTGTGTGTGTGTGTGTGTGTGTGTGTGTGTGTGTGTGTGTGTGTGTGTGTGTGTGTGTGTGTGTGTGTGTGTGTGTGTGTGTGTGCAGACAGTGGTATCCCTGCCTCTGAGGACTCAGTCTGGCAGCAGTCCAGTCCAGGTCTCGACCAGCCTGTCGGTGTCAGCTGTGTCTGTGGCTAAACCTCAGGCCGGTTCCCCTGGCAGCCCGGCCAAAAACCCCTTATCCCCCGCCATCCTGCAGGGAGTCACCGGCCAGAACATCAAACAGGTACACAGCTTTCTGTTCATGCAAATTAATTTTTGCCCCGTTAAATCTTTTGAAAATCTGTCTGACTCTGAACTCCTGTCCTTGTGCACGTGTATAAGGTTTCCATCACCGGCCAGCTGGGGATGAAGACCCCGGGGGCCGCGGGGATCCCGATAACTGCCACCAACCTGCGCATCCAGGGCAAAGATGTCCTCCGCCTACCCCCGTCCTCCATCACCACGGACTCCAAGGGCCAGACGGTGCTGCGCATCACCCCGGACATGATGGCCACCCTCGCCAAGTCCCCAGTCACCACGGTCAAGCTCAGCCCCGACTTCCTCACAAGGTCATTATGGTTAACTAAAAGAAATAACGAAAACTAACATTTAAAAAACTTTTTTGTTAACTGAACTAAATAAACACTAGAATAAAAATATAAACTATAACTAACTGGAACTGTGTTGTATCAACAGCGCGACGAGCGGAGGCAAGAGCATCTCGGCCACGCTACACGTCTCAACCCCGCCCCCGCCGCTGCCGCGCCACTCCTCCCCCTCCTCCTTCTCCACCACGACGGTAGGCCTGTTACAAAATTATTATTATTAAAATTATTTTACATCCTGAAAGTTTTCCGAAAAAGCTATGTTTCTATGTCAGTCGATCTTCGATTTTTCTAAAATAGCAGACCTACAAGCTCGAGTGGCGCGCTATGAGCTTGTAGATCTGCTATTTTTCAATAGCTAGAGCATAACATAATGCTAACACCAAAAGGGTTCCCGTCCAGAATGGGTTAATACATACTCGCCTATAATCGCATTAGGCTCTATGCACACAGAACTACCGGTAACTCTTCCCACTACGATATATTCTGTGTGCATAGAGTCTATTGTTTGGGATAATAGTAATTATTTTTGGTCATAATCGTCATCTGCGTTTGAAACATTTACATACATTCTCAAGCGTTTTCCATACATAGCGGAATTAGCTGATCTACAAGCTCACTGCACGTAACAAAGTGACGTAATTTTGTGTTGTGAGCTTGTAAATCCGCATTTCCGCTATTTTTACATTTCCTTCTTTGAAAGTATTCATTAAATGTGTCAGTCATTTCTTTGTTTATTTATATTTATTTATCTGACATATTTTCCCTGTACAATGTGTGATCATTCATGAAGCCTAAAAACCAAAACGGAAATTAAAACAATATTCATCATTTGTTCCAATGTTCGACGCCAAGAACAAATCGTTAATCGCAATTTTTTTGTGTGCCGATTACCGCGACAGCCCTACACGACAGTGGCCACGATCTGCGGCGGCGGGGACCCCTCGGCCGGCGGCAAGGCATCGGGGGTGGTGGTCCCGCTGAAGGCAGCGGGGGACATGGGGGGCATCCGCCTCATGCCCACGCTGGCCGTGACGCTGGCCGACCAGAAGAACAGGACCTTCACGGTGTCGTCCTCGGACGCGGGCAAGGGCGGCAATCCCGGCGGTAAGGCCCGTAGAAACAGTATTACGTAATCGCCACGATCGCAATTATTTGAGATGATCTCAATTATCTTTGCATAATCGTCAATTGTTTCCATGTGTGACTGTCACAATTCTTTTTTTTTTTCCAACAATATATTTATAGTTTTTTAACATTGAGTACATTTCATTAGAGAGAACAAAAAAGGACAGTTACAATAAGCATTACAAGACGATCACACAGCACTAATCCTCTCCAGGTGTGCGACTTATTATTTTCAATATATTGTATAAAACTACGAATGTTTTTCAGAGGTAAACATAGACAGTTCCTTGAACCACTGTGCAATATTAGGTTTGTCCAGCCTCTTCCGGGTTAATGCTATTACTCTTTTAGCTTGTAAAAGACATTACTGTATAAACATTCGTTCTTTGCGCTTTATATTGTGTCTGGGTAGAAGCTGAGCAGAAAGAATTTTGGTTCCTGTCACGGCTCTTGCATAATTGCCTGATTGCAGTTATTTGGGATAATCACGTTATGTTGCATTTTCCATTCATCTGGATACATTTGTCTGTTGAACAATATCGTAAATACCGGTAATAAGTTATTAAATATGGTATATTTCGGCCATATTGCATGATTGTTTTTGATTGTTGGTAACGGTCATTGTCAGTCATTTCTGTGTATATTTAAGTCATTTGTCATGTCTTCCCTGTGCAATTTTCGTTCAAAAAACCACAATAAATGGTTGGCGGTGGCGCAGGAGGCACGACCATCCGCATCATGCCGGGCCTGGGTATGATCCCGCAGGGAAAGCAGGGCCACACCATTACGGTGACCACCGCCGGCAGCAAGCAGCCCACCCTCTCGGCCGGCGTGGTTGCCATGGGAGGAGGCAAAGGGCTGACGGTGGCGGCTTCGTGTGCCACGCTGACGCTGGGGACCGCCACGGCCACCGTCCGGCAGGTGCCTGTCACCGCTACGGTAGTGACCACGCAAGCGGTAAGACAACGGTGGTTCACAACCTTTTTCATTTCATGAACCCTCCGTTTGATATGCACTGCAATGGAACCCTGTTTGATCTTTTCTTTTTCTTTCTCATCTCTTGGACCCCAAATCTACAATTTAAAATGCTTAGAGTTAACTGTGAACTACCGGTAACTTGTAACTAAATTGAACAGATTCCATGGCATTAGTACACCCTCAGGCCCCTTTTCCACCGCAGTTGAACCGCTTCTGCTATTTTTCAATAGCTAGAGCATAACATAATGCTAACACCAAAAGGGTTCCCGTCCAGAATGGGTTAATACATACTCGCCTATAATCGCATTAGGCTCTATGCACACAGAACTAACTCTTCCCACTACGATATATTCTGTGTGCATAGAGACTATTGTTTGGGATAATAGTAATTATTTTTGGTCATAATCGTCATCTTCGTTTGAAACATTTACATACATTCTCAAGCGTTTTCCATACATAGCGGAATTAGCTGATCTACAAGCTCACTACACGTAACAAAGTGACGTAATTTTCATATGCTAATGTCATAACTGAGCACAGTAAGTACAGTGCTTTACGGTGACTTCATGTGTGGGGAGAAATGTAACAAATGTGTGTGAGGAACATGCAGTAGGCCTATGTCATAATATATAATATAAGTTCTGCGTTGTCATCCCGTCGACAGGGGAAGTTACCTGCCCGGATCACACTGCCGCTGTCTGTCCTCAACCAGCCACTGAAGAGCAAGAGTGTCGTGACCTCTCCTATCATGAAAGGAAGCCTCAACACCAAGTGAGTTTCCATGACTTAACGTCTTTTTTTTCCTTTTTTTTTTTTATACCTACCCCCAGTTCCACACATTTGTGGGGGGTGCACTGTAGACATTGTAGCTTATTTCACAGTTTAAGTCATATGTCACTTGAAAAATAATTACGACACTTTTTGACTGTTGTTTGGCTTTTCTCCAAACAGCATCAGCAGTCTGGGGAGAAACATCATCCTGACCACCATGCCCGCCGGCACCAAGCTGATCGCTGGGAACAAGCCGGTGAGCTTCGTCACGGCCCAACAACTACAGCAACTGCAGCAGCAAGGACAGGCCACACAGGTTGGCACTTGGCACGCACACACACACACACAAACACGTGTACAGTGTACACACACACACCACATATGCTCATATCTAGTTCCAACGCTCTTGTAGCAGATGGAAAACAATGCTGGCGCTGCACAAGTACACGCCAAATAAGAAATAACGATTCATTAATGAATATACGTTTTACAAAGCATTATAAAATGTTGGCACGTGAGCAATATTGAATTAGTGGATTAATTTTAGATTGCTGGAAATAGTTTTAATAGTTTTTTAGGCTTTTCTGTCTTTGTTGATTGATACAAGTAAAGATTGACAGGAAAGAGAGAGAGACAGGGGAGACATGCAGCAAAGGTTGTCATGAATGGGACTCGAACACGCAACGCACTCAGGCCAGAGCCTATATCTGGCATGCGCCTGGACCGCTTGATCCGCAATGTTGAATTGTGTGACTATGGACTGGACGGATATATCTGTGCAGCTTATATAATGATCTCTGTCCTGTTTGCTCTCCCTCCTCATAGGTGCGGATCCAGACCGTACAAGCACAGCAGCTCCAGCAGCATGTGACCACGGGCTCCCCCAAGTCTGTTTCTACCGTTGTGGTCACAACAGCATCCAAGAGCACCGCGGATACCCCCCCTGCACCTCCGCAGTGATGATCTTCGCCTGCTCCTCCACAGTAATGACACCCAGTCAACTAGCTTTGAAGCCTACTATAGTGCCCATTTCCAACGTGCATTGTAGTGTTCATTTCACTTTGAAAGTGTACAAACAGAGCCAAATGCATTCCAATCCAATTCTTCACCGACGATGACGGATATCTCCGTCATGTGGTATTTTCAGTGGTTTATGATAGATCACGATCTTCGCAAATATGAATGGTTCTAGGTTGCCAATCAACGGATACAACCGGAAATTATTTTCTCAGATTACATTTTTGGTCAAAACAAGCTTTATTCAGCGGCCCATAACTAAAGAACCGATGATTGCGGGTTTGTCAATACTCACATCCACAAAACACCATGATGCTATTTGTGTCTGCGTGCATTGAACTCTGCTACGATAAATGCTAGCAAAGGACATGCAACCGTCATAATATACTACACAGGGTGTAAATTCACTTCATTCCCAAAATATTTGTGTGCTTTGTCTTGCTAAATTGTCCCCTCCAAAAACGTTTGTCTTTCTGCAGTGTTTGCTGTTATTATAGTATTTCGGAACATAAATTATGTGGTAATGTCATGGAAAACTGTGTATAGGTCGTATTATACAGCTACTATTGATAACCGGACTCATAATCAATAGTTTGCACTGCTACCAAATTAATTATACAATTAATCAATCCTTTTGATAATGCTCTTAATGTCTCAAAGATAAGTTATAACTGAAATAATTTTAAGACTACTGTAACAATTTAACCGTTCAGTACTGGAACAGGTCAGACAGTGTTTCACAAGTTATTTATATTAATATGTAAAATATTTCATATGTAAATGACTGGAAATGTGATCAGTGTCACTCATTTTTGCCTTTGATTTGTTAAAGATACTGACCCACTTGACAAGAGCTTCACTTACTTACGCTCTCATCGCAACACCTGCAGGTGACACGTTGTATTACAGGGTGCATTGAAACAGTCACAACAACAGATAGTGTCCATACACTGTATGTGCTTTTATTAATCAAATATTCATTCATTCAGGTTTTGTTAATTCTTGAAATTAAACTAATTTTCTGTGTCGTCGAGTAATACAATATCATAGAAAAACATCACAATACATCAGAAGATCAGGAAAAGGGAAAAAAAGGTATATACACGTATGTGAATTACATAGGTTACAAATAAAAGGCTAAGACAAATTTCAAAACGATCTAAAAACAGTTACATATTGTGGGGGTCTGTATGCTCATCAAGGTTTTAAAACGACTCAAGTATTGCAAATATATTACAATTACATTTGTAATGTTCTTATGATTACATTATATAAAATAGACAGTCCTTCATTATGTCAACGTACAGTAGCAAATAAAAGAAAATACATAGAACTTTAATGTAGCGTTTACGATTCATCCCAATCATCCGTTTCTTCGAGTAGAGCTAATTGTGAGCTTGAATTGCTGGATGTTTTTCTCATTCCAATCTCAATGTTTCTCCCCCGTCCAGAACATCTTTTCACAGTGCTGTAGAAGAATGTTCACGTTAATATTCTCAGTATAAATGCAGTATATCGTTACTGTCGGGAGACAGTATATATTTCAACGTTTTATGTTCAAGAATATTTTTAAATAATATTAAAAAGTAACGTTATGGTGGATATAGTTTGGAAAATATGTTTCACAGTGAAGTATTATGAAACAAACGTGGTTGTGATTTTACAGTTACACATACCCCTGAATCAATTTTGTAGAAATAATATGATTAACTCAGGGATACTACAATTTAAATACAGCCGAATGTCCGTTACACTGTACACCAAAATTGGCCTAAGCTTGCTATACAGTATTTAAATGGAAAAAGTACTGCCAAATCACTAACCAAATGTTTTGTTGATTTGAGGGAAAGGATACTTACAGCCAAACTGAGAAAGCAGTGACGCCAGTTAGAAGTATTGCCATGGCTACATGCCAGCAGAAGCACATTGTGACAAACATGACGTTGCCCATCTCGTCTTGGTCCCACTGCGGTCCACTTAATGGGTAGAGCACGAATCCAATCTAAAACAACACATTGTATGGTTCAAGGGGACACATTGTTCTTGGGCCTCATGCATGAGCAAATTTTTAAGTATCCCAAAATATACCCGTATCTGATTAAATTAGTTCTAAAAACAAACTAGCGAACTAACTAAAAAGCCTGCCCATATCTACAGAATGTTGGTTCTCTTCCAGATTTCTGTACATCTGTTTTGAAAAGCTTGACTATTTTTGGCAAGCTATACTGTTGTTGGTATTCAGCTATACTGAATACCTGACTCGCCCCTTTACCAACTCGCCCCGGGCGTACATCCGGCGGAACTGCGCGGCCTGATATTCCTAAAGTAACCTAAGTAAATTATGCTTAAACGGTTAAACCTAACCTTATGCCTAACCTTAACCTCAAAACTATGCCTAAACCTAACCCTATACCTAAACTTAACCCCAGTAAAACTATGCCTCACCCTAAACTTATTTCTAACCTTATTCTCAGTAAAACAAAGAATACAAGAACTGTCGGACCGAGTGGTCGGCGTGAGGTCGGTGGAAAAATCGAGGGGCGAAATGGTTTAGGGGTGACAGTACCTAATATACCTAATAGTAACTAATATAAACACTTTGTCTCCCTAGATGGTTGCAAGTTTATGACACTCCATGAAAATGCTAAGGACAGTTATATATACTTATATTTTGTGTATAAAACATTTCTCCAATCAATTTGGAATATTTTTCAGGGCCTCAAATTCACACGGAGGATCATTTTCAAACATCATGATGTTATAGAGTTCTAATTACCTGATAGAACCAGGAGCCTTGCAGGAGGAAAAGAGAGGCTTTGAGCAGCTCCAGAACAAAGTTGTCTCTCATGAACGCCTCCAACAATGTAAAGGCCGATCCACCAAACACAGCCACCAGCAGCAAGGAGTGGATGTGGGTGTCCAGGTGGGGGTGATGGTTCACATGGAAATAGAACAGAAACCCTACAGTGTGTAGAGGGTTGATAGTGAGTCCACCAAAAAACACCCATGGATGGAAAAGCACCAATAAATATTGGTTGGTTGTTTGATCAGGCAGGGGTCATCAATGTGTCCTTACACAGACAAATGTGTCCGTGGCAAGACTTGGCCTTGTCCGTGGCAGATTTTAGATTGTTTATTATAATGTTATTTTGATCATAAGATCATACTGTGTCAGTCTTCAGGTTTTCATGTATGACTCACTGATTTACTATGATACCTGTGAGACGGTCTGAGACCACTAGGACAGTTCATTTCAAGGAACCCCATAACTCTGAGAATGCACAAAATGGGTCCATTTGGTTCCACTTGTGCACTCAGAGTTACAGACATGTAAAGGTAATTTAAATAAGGCTAATGGCTTTGTGTTTCTGGTAATATTATTGTCAACTCGTTTATTTTCATGACAAAAATAGAACTTTGACAAAAGAATGTCCACCACAAGCCAGCATGGCGATGACCCCTGCTTTTGATGCATTTATACTGTACCTTTACCTTCTATGAAGAGCGCCAAGAAGAGGGCAAGACGGTCAAAACCAGCCGGCACAGATTTGTATTTGGTGCTGAGAACGCACGCGATTCCATAGATTCCAAAGAACAAATACATGGTAGAGTGCTGCCAGTTCATCAGCTCGACCCAGGAGCTGGTGCTTCTGTCATAGAGTTGGCCGTGAGGTCCCCGTGCAAACTGCTCAACCATAATACCTGCCAGATGACAACAAGAGAGATTATTCAGGTATGGCATTATGTTTTTGAGAGGCTAATTCATGCATATGCATTTAGGCTGCACTTGTCTCAGTCTGAATCAGTCTTTTATACTCACCGACAAATGCAGCAAATATTTTGTATCCTCCTTCAAAGTACTCCATTCTGTTGAAGGAGGCTGGTAGCTTATTGTGTCTGCCTTTAGGCTGGTTGCTCCTCCAGTGGTGTTGGAGTGTGTGTTTCACTGTCAGCCACAAACCATACATCAGGAAAAAGCTGCCAGGAAGCGCATGTCCTCCAAAGCTGCCCATCTTTATTTGCAGGCCTGAAACAGTGAGAAAACCTCTGTCATAATCCAGATTCAACCTGGTGTTCCTAATTTAGGCATGATGTTATAGGTAATAAGATAGCTTTAAGCTTGTAGATCATTTGAGCTAAAAACACCCCCCAAAATGGGTTCCCGGCCTGAATGTGTAAAACACCAAAAGGGGTTCCCAACTTCCCGCCCAGGATCACTTTTCAACCTTCCTCAGTCATAAAATTGTTCACCACTACTTATTGAATGGTACCATTTATATCTTCTCATTCTGTCTCAGAGAAGTGCTGTGGAGTGTGGACAATTCAGTTCCTTTTTCCTATTTTATATACTATAAATGTGCCGTGTGTGTGTGTGTGTATACACGGTTGTAATGCATGTAACTCGAGAACCGTTTGCCCCACCATTCGACACACGTTCCACACCACAAAAGGCTCTGGTCAGGCTCTGCCAGTGGGCCTAATGAGGCCAACTCCTTTCACCTGGGCCAGGCTCTGCCAGTGGGCCTAATGAGGCCAACTCCTTTCACCTGGGCCAGGCCTGTCTGCCTCAGCCAATTGACTCAGCCAATCAGTCTCTGCCAGTGGGCTGATTGTCTAAGTACACTTTTCAGTTTGCAGTCTTCACACACAAGCACATACACAGATCTGTGGGACACTGGCTGACAGTTAAAACGGGTGCTATGACAACGTATATGGCATGTCAGCATGCTAACTTTCCAGGTTGTAAATAGTAACTAAAGGACACGGACACGTTGACTGATGCTTCTTTGTTGCTTTTACTTTAAATATAAGATGATGACACAACCCTGATGCTGAACATGAAGATTCAAGAATAGTTTGACAAGTTAGACCCAAGACTATAAGACCTCAATGAGTCTTAATTATGAAGCCGAGCTGCCTGGGATAAATGGCACCTTGAAAGTTGGGTAAAGGTAGTAGTGTTATTAGTTACTACCGGTATATCTTCTTATCTACTCTGATTTCTGGCCCTCCAACTCAGGATTTCATAGTCATGGCGATGTCACTGCCATGACATTGCGTTGCTTCCCGTTTTCGTACTAATCTATTCCACAGACTTACTGATACAAGGACTAAAATAAATACTGCTGCTGTAATAAAAGAGAGAAAATATCTGTGGATGGACTGAATGATTAACTACCCCAAAAATATAGTCTACATTAAAACTTCATAATGAAATCGTCATATAATTCTTAATATTGTAAGCATATGATATTCATCGTGATATTTGTCCATAACTCCCTCCTCTGAGGGAGCTAACTTTGGTGAAGGGGGTTGTTGCCCAGACTGGTGAACTGTGGGTCATGGCCTGGGTTCAATTCTGGCTTGGGGTGATGCACTAGTGGTCATTGGTGTGTGAAATCTTACAATGGTAATATATTGTATAAGAAAATACAATGAGTAATGGTAATATTTAGTAATGTTTTCATTTAAAAATACATAAATAAATAATGCACCACAGCAAACCTATTCTGGGGAAACATTCACCAAAAGTAGCTGATCTACAACCTCACAAGCTGTCATGAGGTTGTGCAGCCTACAGTATATTTTGGTTCTTTGATTTTGTATACATAGGGCTTAAATTAGTCCTTTAATGGCAATGTGTACCAATATGATGTTTTAATGCAGATGATAAAAATAAGGCAACATTAAACCCATAATAATTGAATAAGTGTGGAAAAAAGCATTGGTTTGTGATCAGATTGACTGCTTAATGAACAGTAAAGACATCAGGATTAGGTTAAACCTGGCTGTTAGGGTCGATTCATACTCCTATTTTAGAGCCGAATAAAAGTCGGTTCGGCGCTGTAGAGCCTACAATTTGACGTCATTTGAGGTTCGGGGGGGCGGGTACCGTCCTAAAGTCGGCTCTTCGGTGCTACTGAAATTTTCTGACGAGCCGAAATCATTTCGGCACTACAGCGCCGAAACAGGAGTATGAATCGGCCCTTAGCCTGCATGTCCACAGCATTAGTTTCAAGTTTTGTAAAACAGGCCCCTTTCAAAGTGCCCTTGAGCAAGACAATGAACCCCTACTGCTCCCTGGAAGCTGTTCAATATTTGCCCACTGCTCCTAACCACATGAACAATCCAGTCCTAGAGGGTATGCACATGACATCATCGTACCTGGAAGTTATGCGGGAACGCCCAGTCGCCCACTGACTACTTTCTGCCTTGACAGCCCATTCATCCAAACAGAAAAGTCCTGTATGATTGCATTAAACAATGTTAAACTCGCCAACATTGCAGCTGTACGAAAAGCTCGAGTTTTTGTTTAATAAAAATCCACCATAGAAATGTTATGAGCTACTTTCTGTCAAGAAATGCCCTGCATTTGATTAGTAGTTTGGAAGTGTGACATTTAGAAACAGGTGTTACGCAGGACGGTTGAGTGATTTCCAACGAGCGCTTCCAAACTCCAACACTTCATGCTGCTCAATGTTTTGCCACTCAGTCTAGATGAGGGGGGCGTGTCCTGATGGGAAAATCATGCATGTGCATACTCTCGATTCTGGGCATGTCAGACTAGATTAACATTCAGTTGGCTTATTTACAGCAGTTCCGTGACCGCGGAGAGCAAAGGTCCGTTTCTCAATGGATTTGTCATCAAGGAGGGTTATTAAACAAATTGAGCCCCCATTCATGAGTGCCCCAAATCCACATGGCCACCATCAAAAACCTGTTAAGGCACAATAAGGCAAAATTACCTCAAACTCATTCTGCTTTCAGTAGCATGTGACGTGTCAAACTAGGGGGTTTCATGATTCTGAATCCATTCCAAGCATTAGTTTTGCACAAAAAACACTCCTTGGGCTAAAAACGGCTATAGCCACTTGCCCATAATGTGCTCAAATGTGCTGACCTCATCACAGAGTTGTGTAGAAAACGGCCAGAAAACTGGCCACACAAGTTTGTAAAAGGTGTAAAGGGCGGCTACTACAATGGCCCTGGGCTACTACAATAGTATGCTGAGTATCGGGAAGACTGAAAAATTCTGAGTGATTTAGTTTGTTTTTATCCATTTGCAAATAATTACATTACAGTATCAGAAACATTGTAGGTGGTCACTGGTACTTTTCATCACTGGGTTATCTTATTTGTTTATATGTAAAATGAGTGATGAGTTAAAAGTAGACTTAATTGTACTGCAATTTGTGAATTTCGTGCCTCAAGTGTGTTGGTATAAAATCAAATTGTGAGCTTCTGTAGTCAGAGGTGTCCAGGTATGTTTACAGAATTAAGGCAGTGGTATGTTCAGTTACAGTTAGACTAGTTTTTCTTGACTCCTAGCTGGCTTGCTGTACCTATTTATTTCTATGCGATATTACTTTTACTTTGTGTTTTACTTTATTTGTTTACGTTTATTTGTTAGCACTGCATACAAAAACAATAGTGTAGAGTTGAGGATCCAATGTAAATATGTTAGGAGTTAGTAAGAATGAAATCCATAGTGTAAATATCAAGATATATTACATTATATAGTATATAGAGTATATTAGTAGGCATACAAAAATAAATCAGCCTTTAAGTAGAATAAAGTGCCTTTACTGGAATGCAGATGAAGTGCCCTTGAGCAAGGCATTGAACCCCTACCATGAAATGTTCTATGAGCAGGGCCTGGCTGTAAACAAGCTCTTGAGCTTAGTCCAGTTACCCTGGGTAAACATGGTAACTTAACTAGTATAGTATAGTATAGTATATGTATAGTTTAATTATATAGATAATGCACTGTTACGTTCTTAGTTTACGCATGTTTCATGATACTGTAACAACTTTTTTATGTATGTGATGTATTGCCATGCTTTTCTTCTTGCTTAATGTAAATCGCTCTGGATTAAGAGCATCTGCTAAATGCCTAAATTGTAAAATTAGATGAAATCAAGAGTGTTAATTTAACTCAAATGTCACCAAATGGATCCTCATGGGTCAATTTGGTTAAATTTGAGTTAAATTACAGTACACTCAATACACTCTTAGTTGCAAATACTTTTGTCGTTAACTTCCTGAAAGATAGGTTTTAATTAATAAGCTACATACCAAACAGCATATTTAAATATAACCCTCAATTATATGGTAAATTAGGTCAAATGTGTCTGTAACATGAAATACACCGGTATTCAAATATGCAATAGTGCAGACTGGAAAACCAAAAATGTCCATACCTTATTTGATGGTGCAGCTTCTTAGATGGCAGTGCTGCTGTTCAACTTCAAAGTGTGTGTATGTGTGGGTGTGTGTGTCTTCCTATAGTGGTGAGGTGACTGACAGCTCCTGGGTCTGTGCTTACACACACCTGTTGTCAATCTGTGCCGATGTCATCATGTAAGCTCCACCCATAATTGTCAGGGCTTTTCAAGCCGTCCTCTTGGGAGCAACTAAGCATGAGAATGAAGACAAACAAATCACACCTGTGTGAAGTGAGGGGCGCTGATATATTAAAGTCTAACTCATGTTGATTAGGTGATGTAAAACAAACGGTGCCAACACAAACATTAAACGCCATTAACAATAAAGAGACAATATGACGTAAATGACACATTATGAGTACATTTCCCCTTCATTGTCAATGCGTTGACAAACATTGAACTAAAGACAAACGTTAAACCTGTGCATAGGAGGGGCTAGCGACAAATGGGTATGGGGTTGCACCTGGTTTAATTTTCCTTTACTTTAAAGTGACTATTATACTTGTACTTAATGTAGATGGATAGAATTGTCCCCAGTCCTTTGGGGTGTTTTTAGTTTGTTTATTTGGTCACAGGGAGCATGGGGATAAGAGTCTCAAGGACACACATGGTCATGGACACAATGGCCTCAGTTACTGTTACTGTTACATGCACAAAATTCATTCCGAACTGAGATTCATACCCAACTGTTTACATGGAACCTGAATACAAGTATTCCTATTCCTCAATTGTTTACATGATCAAAGCATTCATTCGGAATATAACTTAGATGGCCAACCCATAACCGTTATCGCTTAAGAAATGAATAACCGACACACACTAACAGCTATTATCTGATAAAATAAAATAAATATATATTTTGAAGCGCAGTCCCTGCAACCACACGCAACCTCCACCCAAAACAACCCAGAACTAAAAAACACATTATCCATACACCCATACACTGCAATTGGCAATGGCACTGTATTTCGCCGATGGGTTTGTAAATAGCGCATGTGTAAAATAATACATGTATTCCAAACTCCCAGTAGCATTCGGAATAAAATGTTTATATGGTGATCTATACCGATTCAAAGGGTATCGGTATATAGGGCCAGTGCATAGGGAGGAGTTTCACTTAGAACGGGTTATTCTGGTTGCCATTTTCCTGCCTACCAGGTACGGTCATACCTGACGAAGACCCACAAGGGTCGAAACGTTGTTCTAACAAAAAAGAATTTCCTGGGAGTAGTGAATCAGTGTGCGGACATCCCTTCCTTTTCATTCTTTAATTTGTAATCAAAATAATAATGGTCAGATCGCATACAGACAGATTATTATTTATTTACTGCGGAGAGAATACATGTTTGACTGATCACTCGTCACTCTCATGGTGTTTTTCCCCTCTCCCTGGTTCCACATGTCTTCTCGTCAAGTAAGATGTAAACATTAAGAACTCTTTTGACGGGGGGCACGGTGGCACAGTTGGTAGTGCTGTCGCCTCACAGCTATAAGGTCCTGGGTTCGATTCCCGCTCGGGACGCTGTGGGCGCTGCAGGCGGCGTGTTTCCTCCTCCGCGTCATAAGTGCCCATACCCGAAGGCGGGGTTGGCGAAAGGGCCTTTCTGTATGGAGTTTGCTTGTTCTCCCCGTGTCCCCTAGGGTAGATACCCTCACAAAAAACATGCAGTAATCCTGGTCACTAAACTGCCTCCCCCTGGCCAGCCGGGGTGCCTGATGGAGGGGAAAGGAACTGGTTGGAATAACGTGTTCCTTCCACGCGCTACGTCCAACCAGGGAAACTCCCCCCTGTTAGGTGTAAAGGAGCAACTTGGACACTCAGGCATGAAGGAAGCATGAGTTCAAGTCCGTACGTTGCTCTCCCCTTGTCCCCCATATATGGGGACTAGGTTGGTGGAGGGTGTGTAGTAGAGCCCAGGATGATTAGATGATTGACACAGGGGTGAAAAATGGGTTACAAAATCGTGGGATAAAAAAAAAAAAAAAATTGACATGACGAGAGGTGTTCTATCAGATCAGAACACCAGAACATTTTCTAACGACGAATAACAATAATACCACCTTCGATCCAGAGCCATGTGTTGTGCCAAGTGTTGTGACAAGTCAAAGATAGTAGCCTAGAGACTGACAAGCATACTTACGAACTACAGACTGGCAAGCCAAGTAGCCTAGCATCCTACTAGCCTACATGTAGGCAGGAAGATGGCGCCCAAATAAGCCAAAATCCTACTGAACTATGCCCTCCCCCTATACCACCCCTCCAGACCGGAATGAAAATTCGGAATGGGATATTCTATTCCAATTGAGGTGTTTACATGAGCATTGTTATTCTGATGACTGGAATGAATTTCTGCATGTAAATGGGGCCATTGCAGACCTGGCCTGGAATGGGGACAATCAGGTATAACTATAGAAGCAGTGAGCAGCCATTCTACCGTGCTGACAGGGAGCATGGGGATAAGCGTCTTGCTCAGGGACACACATTTTGTTTTTCAATAATATTTTTATTGGCTTTTTTATAACATACATTACATACAGTACATTCACTCACACACACACTTGCACTTGTATAAACAAAACAAAAAATAAGTATGTAAATAAGAAATAAATAAATAAAACATTTGTGTAGTTCTTTAGTTTTCAGTTCTGTTTCTTTTTTTAATCTAGCAGATCTACAAGCTTATACAGTGAGCTTGTAGATCAGCAGTGGAGGGGTGTTTGGAAATGTTTGGACATGTTTGCTTATATACTGAGTTGACATACCTGTAAGGTCACCAAGTTGAAAGTGGTTCAACTGGATCAATCCATCATTTATGTCATCCATAGGCCTATAATAACTTCCTCTTGCATGCCTGTCATGTTGTTGTATATCCTACATGTTACTATTACAGATGTAATAGTAATGTATAAGCATTTCAACTTCCTTGAAAAATTGGAAGCGGCTGACTAAACAAGATACCGGTATGTAAACCTATGGGTGCGTTCTGAAATGCGCACCGGGAGCGCACTCGCCTATTAGTTTGCATTGCACAGTGCCGAGTGCGCTCAGTGCGCTGTTTCCGAACGCGCCCGATGTAAACGCTCGCTTAAACTTGAATTTTCTTTTGCCGTTCCGAAATTCAAATTAGTTTAACTTTAGACCATAGCGGACCTTCACTTTTTGGATAGGCTACAATGTGCAGAAAAGCCTAAGCAGCGTTCTTTTTCTGAACCACAGTAGGACAGGAGGGGGCTGTCGGCTGTGGGTGAAGTCCACACAAGCAGGAAGCAAAGCAGCTGAACGTGGAGAAAGTTACAAAGCACACTATTTGCTCCAAGGTAAGTTGTTTGTTGTTTATTAGACGATTGATTTAACCATTGTTTAGTAGGCTAAAAGTTGACATTAATAGTATGATTTAGTAGCACCCAGGGAGTGAATGAGTGACCGCCGCATCCTCCACGGTCCACCGCCTCCATATTATAAACATTGACGCGTGCATGTGCCATGTGCGCACCACCCACGGGAAAAGGAATAAAAAGAAAATGCCCGAAACGTTCTGCATGGTACCAGCAGTATTGCAGGACGCCCAACAGCAACATCCTGTTGTATGGATGTTGTTGTTGATGTTGTTGTTCTATTCCTCTTCGGAAAACGCCTACATAACACGGTCCTGACTCCTCAGTGGAGGAGTAGCAGAAGTAAGTAGGACAAATAATAAGGACATGTTTGTCCTGCATACTTACTATGCATAGTAAGTTAGCAACGGTATCGGGGGTGGGGCGGGGGAGGTGCCGGGTGCGCAGTGCTCACTGCTTACCGTATTGTCTCCACCAGGCCGAAGGCATGGGGAAAGAGTATGTTTTTTTGCACTAGTCTCCGTCCGTGTGTGTGACTGTGTCCGTCCGTCCGTCTGTGTACAGCTAATCTCTGGCACCGTTAATAAATGTGATATATTTTGGCCATATTACACAATTGTTTTTTATTATTGTTTGGTAACGGTCTTTGTCAGTCATTTCTGTATATATTTAAGGCATTTTTCATGTCTTCCATGTACAATTTTTGTAATAATAATAATTTGTTCGATTAAATCAGCAAAACTAAAATGACCTGATTGTGACAGGTGGCGCAGGAGGCACGACCATCCGCATCATGCCGGGCCTGGGTATGATCCCGCAGGGAAAGCAGGGCCACACCAGCAAGCAGCCCACCCTCTCGGCCGGCGTGGTTGCCATGGGAGGAGGCAAAGGGCTGACGGTGGCGGCTTCGTGTGCCACGCTGACGCTGGGGACCGCCACGGCCACCGTCCGGCAGGTGCCTGTCACCGCTACGGTAGTGACCACGCAAGCGGTAAGACAACGGTGGTTCACAACCTTTTTCATTTCATGAACCCTCAGTTTGATATGCACTGCAATGGAACCCTCATTTCTGCGACCCCAACTGTACACTTTCTACACTTTAAAATGCTCTGTGAACTAACTAAATTGAACCGATTCCATTAGTACACCCCCAGGCCCCTTTTCCACCGGGTTTGAACCGGTTCAGTTATTTTTTCCTGCCTAATATTGAACCAGTTCCACTGAAAATGAATTGGTTCAGATTCAGAACCCTAAAAGTTGGTATGGTATTTTGGTATGGTATGATGGTACAGAAAATCTGTTGCATCAGTGCTTTTTTTTCTTTCCTTTTTTTCTTCTTTTTTTTGCAAATTAAAATCACTCTGTACAGATCAGTAATCCTAGTGTCCTTATTATCTGGAATGAACATTCAGCAAAATATTTAGGGTAGGGAAAAAGCATAGACCCCTGAGGACTCCGCTTAACAAATTATATAGTGAAGTGTTTGAAACTTCTGGCCGTGCGTCATTGTATGAAAAGGTCTGATCTTAGTGCAGATCTTTTCCCTTTAAATTACAATGTTAGTTTGATTCTTGGTATCCTCTTACTCTTTTTTTTTAAATGTTTTTTGTCTGGCTTTCGCCTTTATTTAATATATTTTATTAGGGACAGACAGTAGGCTGACAGGAAATGGGGAGAGAGATGGGTGGGTGACATGCAGTGGGGTCTGTCGGGATCGGGAGTCGGACCCACGGCACACTGCCAGACTGGATTACCAGCCAAGGTGCCTGGACCGCTGAGCCACGGCCCAGGCCCCTCTTACTTTTATAAGCGAATTGCACTATATGCTTGTATCAGGACTGTGACAAATTACTTTACAAAAAAGCATTGTTTAGCGGGCATTGTTTAACGGGCTCCCCCAAGTCTGCATTCCAATCCAATTCTTCTTCACCGACGATGACGGAGATCTCCGTCATGTGGTATTTTCAGTGGTTTATGATAGATCACGATCTTCGCAAATATGAATGGTTCTAGGTTGCCAATCAACGGATACAACCGGAAATTATTTTCAGATTACATTTTTTGTCAAAACAAGCTTTATTCAGCGGCCCATAACTAAAGAACCGATGATTGCGGGTTTGTCAATACTCACATCCATAAAACACCATGATGCTATTTGTGTCTGCGTGCATTGAACTCTGCTATGATAAATGCTAGCAAAGGACATGCAACCGTCATAATATACTACACAGGGTGTAAATTCACTTCATTCCCTAAATATTTATTTATGTGCTTTGTCTTGCTGAATTGTCCCCTCCAAAGACAGACGTTTGTCTTTCTGCATTTCTAGGAAGTGTTTGCTGTTATTATAGTATTTCGGAACATAAATTATGTGGTAATGTCATGGAAAACTGTGTATAGGTCGTATTATACAGCTACTATTGATAACCGGACTCATAATCAATAGTTTGCACTGCTACCAAATTAATTATACAATGAATCTACAATCTACAATCTACAATCTACAATCTACAAATCCTTTTGAAAATGAAATAATTTTAAGACTACTGTAACAATCGAACCGTTCAGTACTGGAAAAGCTCAGACAGTGTTTCACAAGTTATTTATTTTAATATGTAAAATATTTCATATGTAAATGACTGGAAATGTGATCAGCTTCACTCATTTTTGCCTTTGATTTGTTTAAAGATACTGACCCACTTGACAAGAGCTTCACTTACTTTGCTCTCATAGCAACACCTGCAGGTGACATGTTGTATTACAGGGTGCATTGAAACAGTCACAACAATAGATATTATCTCCATACATTGTATGTGCTTTTATTAATCAAATATATTACAATTACATTTGTAATGTTCTTATGATTACATTATATAAAATAGACAGTCCTTCATATGTCAACGTACAGTAGCAAATTAAAAAAAAATACATAGAACTTTAATGGAGCATTTACTCTTCATCCGTTTCTTCGAGTAGAGCTTTCTGTGAGCTTGAATTGCTGGATGTTTTTCTCATTCCAATCTCAATGTCTCTCCCCCGTCCAGAACATCTTTTCACAGTGCTGTAGAAAAATGTTCACGTTAATATTCTCAGTATAAATGCAGTTACTGTCGGGCAGAAAGCTTGTATCTATATATTTCAACTTTTTATGTTCACAAGCTTGTAGATCAGCTATCTTTTTTTAAATATTCTAAAATATTAAAAAGGAACGTTTTTGGACACCGACAGTAACTCACTGACAGTAACGCAGTCTCAATGGAAATACCTTTAATTTGTTCAACATAACAAAATGTAAACATACTCGAGTGACTATCCCCCTCAATTTCACCTCACACAAAAGAGAGTTGTAATTTGCTACGACCCCCATTTCCATTTACTAGAAAGTGCCAGTTAATGTTCAATTATAAAATGTATACTTCCAGTGAAGCAGTTATAAAATAGTCTATAAACAGTAACACACACACACACACACACCGTGCCTAACAATCTCCCTCAGCTGTCCAAAACGCACTGTAAACCACAGCCTCTTGGGACTTATTGCTCTATAAATGTTTGATAGTGAGAGATCCTTGTTTCACGTAAATCATACACCCCCAGCTTGATACATAAGGTGAAGAAGGCAGTTGTTTTGAACATGTATACATAGTAAAAAAAAAACAGAGCAGATTTACCATCAGGGGTCCATTTATACATTCAATAGTTAGATTTCCGGACCAGCACTTTTTTTTTACGTAATCTGATGTTATTATAATATCCAATAACAAGTGGTGAAAAATGTCATAACACCCTGAGTGCAGCACAGCTTCGACGTGTGTGTGCGTCTTCGGGGAAATCGCTATTTTTGATCTGATCTACACTATTGAACTACCAATCATTAGCCAACTTGACAACTGAGTTTCTACCACATTACTGTTATCATTTCCTGACCCTTAAATAATTGCAAAGGACAAACCATACAAGTGGATAGTTTGGAAAATATGTTGCACAGTGAAGTATTATAAAACAAACATGGTTCTGTGATTTTACAGTTACACATCCCCCTGAATCAATTTAGTAGAAATAATATGATTAACTCAGGGATAGGCTACTACAATTAAAATACTGCCGAATGTCAGTTGCTATACTGAGCTTGCTATACAGTATTTAAATGGAAAAAAGTACTGCAATGTTCTTTTCACTAACCACATTTTTTGTTGATTTGAGGGAAAGGATACTTACAGCCAAACTGAGAAAGCAGTGACGCCAGTTAGAAGTATTGCCATGGCTACATGCCAGCAGAAGCACATTGTGACAAACATGACGTTGCCCATCTCGTCTTGGTCCCACTGCGGTCCACTTAATGGGTAGAGCACGAATCCAATCTAAAACAACACATTGTATGGTTCAAGCCTTCAAGGGGACACATTGTCATGCATGAGCAAATTATCCCAAAATATACCCGTATCTGATTAAATTAGTTCTAAAAACAAACTAGCGAACTAACAAAAAAGCCTGCCCATATCTACAGTGGCCAGAGTAACTAATAATATAAACACTTTGTCTCCCTGGATGTTTGCAGGTTTATGACACTCCTTTAAAATGCTAAGCGCAGTTATATACTTATATTTTGTGTATAAAACATTTCTCAGGGCCTCAAATTCACACGGAGGATCATTTTCAAACATCATGATGTTACATAGTTCTAATTACCTGGTAGAACCAGGAGCCTTGCAGGGTGAAAAGAGAGGCTTTGAGCAGCTCCAGAACAATGTTGTCTCTCATGAACGCCTCCAACAATGTAAAGGCCGATCCACCAAACACAGCCACCAGCAGCAAGGAGTGGATGTGGGCGTCCAGGTGGGGGCGATGGTTCACATGGAAATAGAACAGAAACCCTACAGTGTGTAGAGGGTTGATAGTGAGTGAGTACAGTAAAAAAACACCCATGGATGGAAAAGCACCAATAAATATTGGTTGTTTGATCAGGGGTCATCAATGTGTCCTTACACAGACAAATGTGTCCGTGGCAAGACTTGGCCTTGTCCGTGGCAGATTTTAGATTGTTTATTATAATGTTCTTATTTTGATCATAAGATCATACTGTGTCAGTCTCCAGGTTTTCCTCTGAATGTGTATGACTCACTGATTTACTATGACACGCGTGAGACGGTCTGAGACCACTAGGACAGTTCATTTCAAGGAACCCCATAACTCTGAGAATGCACAAAATGGGTCCATTTGGTTCCATTTGTGCACTCAGAGTTACAGACATGTAAAGGTAATTTAAGGCTAATAGCTCTTTGTGTTTCTGGTAATATTATGGCAAAAATAGAACTTTGACAAAAACATGTCTACCATATAAGCCAGCATGGCGATGACCCCTGCTTTTGATGCATTGATACTGTACCTTTACCTTCTATAAAGAGCGCCAAGGAGAGGGCGAGACGGTCAAAACCAGCCGGCGCAGATTTGCATTTGGTGCTGAGAATGCACGCGATTCCATAGATTCCAAAGAACAAATACATGGTAGCGTGCTGCCAGTTCATCAGTTTGACCCAGGAGCTGGTGCTTCTGTCATAGAGTCGGGCGTGAGGTCCGTCTACCACAAACTGCTCAACCATAATACCTGGAGATAACAGGAGAGATTATTCAGGTGTGGCATTATGTTTTTGAGGGGCTAATTCATGCATATTTGCATTCTGCCTTACAATGGTTTAAAAGAAAAATAAATATTTGTATTGATATTTCCTTTATGGCAAGATAGTTAACCATTCTTTTCCCTCTCCATCTCTAAATTCCAAATTTAAATATCGGCATGTAAATAAGCAGAAACCAAAAATAGGTCAGACTTGACTTGGCTGGCGGTTTCTATTGTCTTAGAGATGGGGCCTGCTGTCCACCTTCAGCAAATAAACTGCATTACCTGACAAAAGACCATGGTCACTGTCGGTATATGATTTCATGTGATCTTTAGTGATGAATAGGAGGACTTAATGGAGAAAATGTACTGTGCTACTACATTGCTTTCTGGCATTAGCTTGACTAGTATAATACTAGTCAAGCTACTGACGACAAGCAATCTTTCACAATTATTTGGCACGACTGGCTGCCTTTACATTTTAGGCTGCACGTGTGTTGTATTCTCTAAGGCTTGTGTTAAGTCTGAAATTGAATCCCTGTTCAATTTCATACTCACCGACAAATGCAGCAAATATTGTGATTCCTCCTTCAACGTACTCCATTCTGTTGAAGGAGGGGGGTAGTTTGTGTCTGCCTTTAGGCTGGTTGCTCCTCCAGTGGTGTTGGAGCGTGTGTTTCACTGTCAGCCACAAACCATACAGCAGGAAAAAGCTGCCAGGAATAGCATGTCCTCCAAAGTTGGCCATCTTTATTTACAGACCTGAAACCAGTGAGAAAACCTCTGTCATAATCCAGATTCAACCCCTTTCAACCCGGTGTTCCTTATTTATGCGTGATGTTATAGGTAATAAGCTAGCTTTAAGCTTGTAGATCATATATTTGAGCTACTTTTACGGCATATTGTAATATGATGGACATAAAATTGGACTTAAAGGATCACCCATTTTCAACCTTCCTCCGTCATAAAATGGTTCCCCACTACTTATTGAATGGTACCATTTATATCTTCTCATTCTGTTTCAGAGAAGTGCTGTGGACAGGACGGTTCAGTTCATATTTTATTATTATTAATGCAAGAACAATGGCTTCTATGTCAGCATGCTAACTTTCCAGGAAGAGAAAGGCTGTTAGTTGGAATCCCCATTGTGCTATTGTGTGTGATGATACAGTATCATTGGTAGACAGGTTCCTGAACGGTCTATAGCCCACAAATGAGATGCAGAGTGAGTAGACGGAAATGGTTGTTCAAGGACAGGGACACGTTGACTGATGTTTTACTTCTTTGTTGCTTTTACTTTAAATATAAGATGATGACACAACCCGGATGCTGAACATGAAGATTCAAGACTAGTTTGACAAGTTAGACCCCTATGCTCACCAGACCAACTATGTGCTACATCACAGTATTGGCCTCTCTGGGGTAACATTAACCACTTCCAAATTGTGACAGAGATGCACATTAAAAAGTAGAGTTCTTGTTTTGTTTTTGTTCAATTAGATTAATTATTCAGAAGCACTGAAGTGTACATTTATTATATTGATAGTTTCCTCAGTCAACAAAGGAACCGGCTCTTCCTGGTTTCAAAGTGCCCTTGAGCAAGACAATGAACCCTTAGCTACTGCTCCCTGGGTGCTCTTCAATATTTGCCCACTGCTCCTAACCACATGAACCATCCAGTCCCTATTCTGGGCATGTCAGAATAGATTAACATTCAGCGAATATAAGCAAAAAATCGCCAAAAACAGCATATCTACATGGTCATAACATGTTGCATTGTTAGCTTGTAAATTGCCTATTTTTGCCGAAGAGAGTGGGTGTAGATGGAAAGACCATGGGCCCAAATATATACTCTGTTCAACAAAGTTTATAAGGTTTAAGTGCCTAATAGTTAGGATTGGTTGAATGCAGAGGACAATTCCAGGTATGTGCAAATTATGTAGCCTACATGTGCAATTGTACTTGGCTCATTTGCCAGGCTAATTTTAAATGCAAATGAGCCAGAGTTGCATTATAGGGGGCGATACTGGCCACACAAGTTGAAAACAATAGCAAAGGTGTAAAGGCTATAGTATGTTCAGTATCGGGAAGACTGAAAAAGAGTGATTTGGTTTGTTTTCATCCATGGTTTTATCCATTTGCAAATAATTACATTACAGTATCAGAAACATTGTAGTAGCCCCATGGTCACTAGCGGTACTTTGTTATATTTGTTTATATGTAAAATGAGTGGTGATGATTGTACTGCACTTTGTGAATTTCATGCCTCACAAGAGTGTTGATATAAAACCAGGTGCTCAAAATTGTGAACTTCTGTAGTCAGGTGTCATGAACATGTGGTCCAGGTAGCCTATGTTTACAGAAGGCAGTGTGGTATATTCAGTCAGACTAGTTTTTCTTGACTAGTCACAGCTGGCTTGTTGTACCTATATACAATTCCTTTCTATGCGATATTACTTTTACTTTATTTGTTTACGTTTATTTGTTAGCACATATTGATGAGCACTGCATACAAAAACAATAGTGTAGAGTTGAGGATCCAATGTAAATATGTTAAGAGTTAGTAAGAATAAAATCATAGTGTAACATAACAATCAAGATATATTACATTATATAGAGTATATTAGTACTAGGCATACAAAAATAAATCAGCCTTTAAGAAGAAAAAAGGGCCTTTACTGGAATTCAGATGACCAGTTGAAGTGTTTGTTTTAAGCTGTTTTAACTGTAATGTGAAATTAATGCAGCTAATGGATTATTTTCAAATAAAACATTAGTGTAGGATGAAATCAAGAGTGTTAATTTAACTCAAATGAAACCAAATGGACTCTCATGGGTCAATTTGGTAAACATTTTAAATTACAGTACATTCAATACACTCTTAGTTGCCAATACTTTTGTTGTTAACTTCCTGAAAGACAGGTTTTAAGATAAGCTACATACAAAACAGCATAGAATATAATCCTGGTAAATTAGGTCAAATGTGTCTGTAACATGAAATATACCGATATTCAAATATGCAGTCTAGTGCAGACTGGCAAACCAAAAATGTCCATACCTTATTTGGTGGTGCAGCTTCCTAGATGGCAGTGCTGCTGTTCAAAGTGTGTGTATGTGTGGGTGTGTGTCTTCCTATAGTGGTGAGGTGACTGACAGATCTTGGGTCTGTGCTTGCACACACCTGTTGTCAACCTGTGCTGATGTCATCATGTAAGCTCTGCCCATAATTATCAGGGCTTTTCAAGCCGTCCTCTTGGGAGCAACTAAGCATGAGAATGAAGACAAACAAATGAGTATGGGGTTGCACATGGTTTAATTATGTATTAGATAGGATTAAAATTAAAATTGTGTGACTATTATGTCCTTGTCATTAAAAAAAACAACAATAAAACATACAGCACTACATCTTTTTTCTCGCAATCATCTTGTAGATGACATGTAGATGACATCAAAATGTAGATGGATAGAATCATTTTTGTCACATACTGTATGTATGCATGTGAAATGTGTCCTCTGCATTTACCTATCCTATAACAACTATAGAAGCAGTGAGCAGCCATTCTACTGTGCTGACAGGGAGCATGGGGATAAGAGTCTTGCTCAGGGACATGGTGTGAATGGGGACAATCAGGTATAAGGCTCTGGCTCCCCAGGCGGTCACTCATGTGAGAGATGTTGACTGAAATTGGGGACATTATTCATTACGGAATCTGAAACCAGCCATATTTTACAATATATATATATTTAAAATAGCAGATCTACAAGCTTACAAGTGAGCTTGTAGTTCAGCAGTGTTTAGAAATGTTTGGACATTTTCGCTTATACTGACATACCTGTATAAGGTCACCAAGTTGAAAGTGGTTCAACTTGACCCATCATTTATGTCATCCTTTATAATAACTTCCAATTACATGCCTTAATTATGTTGTTGTATATCCTACAATCTACAGTTACTATTACAGATTGTGCACAACGTCAAGCGGTATGGAGCAGAGATGTGACTGACACTAGGGCACTAGGGTGCAACTGAGTTAATATATAAACGCACACTCTGTGTGTTCAGGGAGAGGCAAATGAACTTTGTACTCGCTTTAAAAAAAATGTTTTTATTGCAGCTATTATCAAGTTCAATCAACAATCACTCATCAGCTAGTTCCCAATGTTTAAATTCATTCATGTATTTGGTATTGGTTACAATACAAATGAGTAAAATGAATGTTATATAAAACAAAGTTGAGGCCCTTTTCCTGTTTTAACAATACAACAGATAGAATTCTACGGTCTCTAAAATGTCAAAGATGGTTAGCAGTATGTTTTTAAAGGCCCAATCTAACGTCTCTTACCCTGCAGTTTGAAACTGTATTATTACCACATCATAAGTCAAAATGTAACTGTCTAACGTTAGTCCTTCTATCAAGAGCTGAATCAATCGAGCAGTGTTCTTCAATGTTTTTCAGGCCAAGGACCCCAAGCACAAAGCAGAGACCCCCACTGCATATACCAGTATTGTATAAAATTGTGAAGCATAAAACATACGTTAACGTATTCCTAACATATTAGATTCATGTTAATGTGTATTTTCATACATTTCAATTGTTTTGGGTTTAGGGGAGCTCCCTATGGCACAACAATTGGTTGCCCTTTAGTCAATTTGACCCCGCTGGACCACCTCTTGATGGCCTATAGCACTGATTCCCAAACAGTACTACCCTGCATCTTTGGGACACGGACCAATTTTTATAATAAATCATTATTCATAAATCATCATCATAAATACCGGTACCACACATTGTGAGCTGTAGATCTGCTATTTTCACTAGTTTGGTTCCCGGGCATACGTCTAATTTCTCTTCTGGGTCCTGAGCTAAAAAGTTTGAGAACCCCTGACTGAGAGAATAAAAATAAGGAACATGTCTCCACTTCTTAATTTTTCTATTTAAAGTTTGTATCACTGATCATGGGCCTTTAAAATCACTTTTTTACAATATCACACAGAATAACTTCTTTTCTCTAAAGGGGTTTGGCATCGCCGATGTCACCAGAGGGTCCTCTTTGGCTTGTTCTTCACAATAGGCCATCAAATCTTCTGCCGCTTTAGAAACCTGCACAAAAGTGTGTGTACACATGCAGTTACATTTAATTAAAGATGTACTATGTAACTTTCCTCTTCTACCCTGGGTTTGATCCTATCCTGTGCAAGTGCTGACATTTTTACCATTGAGCTAATAGAGCCTGGCTGCTTCCTCAGGGAATACATTTAATCTTGACCAGCAGGTCCAAATTTGTGTCAGATCCTGTGTGTCGGTGAGACATGACCACAATATAAATGTCTCAATATAAGAGCAGGGAGACAAAATACCGCACAACCACCCCAGTTGTATAAGTTGTAACATACTCTGCAAATTCACACCTGTGCTGATGTGGTGCTGACCAAGGCAGTTAATGACACAGCCGCACAGCTCTTATAGCCACGATGCAAACGTTCATTAAAAGGAAACCAATATTTCGACAAAGTCTTCCTCAGGGTTTTTGAACATTAGCCTCCTCTACCATACAGATACAACATTACATTTTAGTCATTAAAACATTAAAATGCTTTAACACTGGATTTGACTGTGTGTGGGCTGGTTTAGCTATACTTTGTTGCATGACTGCCCCGCTCAATGAGAATGACTTTTCATTGAGCAGCATACGATCTAAACTTTCATGACACTTAAAACCAGAGTTTCTGTACTATGCAGGTGTGAATGGTGCTACCCGATCAGAACAGACTGACTTGATTTATCAAAACAGATACATTCTCTGACCATCTCTCACCATCATCCTCTCTATGTTCACCTCCAGTTTCAGTTGTTCCACCGTCTTCCGGGCTTCTGCAATCTTGGCCATATTGTTAGACATGCTGACTCTTTACCCCGGGTCAGTGAACCTGTATCAGAAGACAAGATTGAAGTGATCATAAAAGTGTGTTACTATGTCTGGTGACATTGTATTTTTTTGTTTTGTCTGCATGTTGCCCCTCAATCAGCAGCAGAACAGCACTTGGTGTGATTAATTTGTTATGCTTTATTACATAGATTGTAGAAAATACAGGAAACCAAGAGCAGAGACATCTGAGGGTTGGATTTAAACTCCCGTCCTAATCATAATTGGAGCACATAACAGGCTGAGACATCAGTTTGATATTCTAATGCCTGCACCTAGTATTCGTATTGGAAAAGAAGGTTCAAGTCCCCTCAGTAGGGCAGTAAGGCCATATTCGGCTCACCCAGGCACTCCACTTGCATTTGTGGAGTGTTCATTGTGTCTTTATTGCTGCACTAGCAACCCCTGCTGGTTGGTCTGGTGCATATATGGAGCACCTTCATGCTCCCCCACTGACACTGGTTAAAATAAACAGCTGGTGGTGACTCATGTGTATGGGAGCCTTGGGAGGAGACCACGTGCCTCCACTGTTGGTCTCTGGAGGTGTAGACTAGTCTACTCTACAGTCTACACTACAGTGTTGGCAGTGACAGGGGCCACAGTACACATGGGGAAACTGACAACAGAGTTGCTGGGGGAATGGTCCAGTGAAGAAAAATAAAAAATAAAAGTCCATTGTGGGTATATGGGATTTTTTCTCTATCACACTATCACTAAACACCCGAACACCTGCCTGTAGAAAAAACCCTATGGAAAAAACCAGGGATGTGGACAGGGACACAAATTACCTTCTATGATATCACTAAGCATCATGAAGGTACTGAAAGAACCACCCACCTCAGACATCAGCAACATTATGAAAATTGCAAAAATATAATCATCTAGGTGAAAATCACCCGTGTTTAGTGTTAAAGTAGGCGATAAATATATAGCTCTATTCTCATATCATTGCTATAGTGTGATTGTTCAGTAACAGGAGTATAAAATGTAAGCTTATGAATGGGTTCTCCCTCCTGATAGGATGAAATAGGTAACCCACCTGAAATTTATTTTCTGTTTATTGAAGAGCTGAGGAGTCCCCTGTTACTGAACTACTAGAAACATACCATATTGAGTGCATGTATAGCCCAGACACTTTGCTATATATTGTTGTTTATTGCTGCCATGAAAATGTCTTGTTAGAATTTTGTTTTGCGTAACTTGTCTGTGTTTCCAATTAATTATACTAACTGATGTAATGAAGGTAGCCATTGCTGTGATGAAACTTTGTTTCAATATTCTTGTTATTACTCCTCAGTCCTCACTGGGTCTCAGCTGGCACAGGGTGTGTCTCGGAGGAGGTGATGGGAGGGAGGATGTTTCCCCAGGGTTTCTATCCACTTAGCCTATAATGTAAATACATCTAAGTAATATCTGCCAGTCCAACTTTGAATCTGTTCAATACATGTTTTTTTTGTTTGTTATTATGCTCTACGTTTCGCACACTGTGCTGAGGTCACTTACACTACAATATCTTATTTTAGGAATAACTTTTATACATTAAATAACATGCTTAAACACTTGGGAAACTACAATTTAAAACATACACACTGCTCTAACCCACCTATTCTGTTGATCAATCACTCAGACAGCACAGACACTCATTTCGTATAGCCTCGCCTCAGTCTTCACTTAAATTAATGTAAAAATAATAATTGGCTTTTATATATTTTAGCCATCCTTTGCAACATAAAAAAACACTATTCTGTTCTGTATACATTCATAATATATGATCTGGCATAACAGCATTTATGTATGCACAAGTATCAATATCTCAACGATTCTCAACGAAGAGATTGATAAAAAGAAATATCTGTCCTTTGTGAAAGCTGGTAATTAATTTCACTTACCACAAGAACTGACAGCTACAGGAGTTCCTTAGAATGTCTGTGTGTGGCTGAACCTGCAGGTACCCCACATGCACTTGCACTTTCCAATGAAGTGAGATTAATTGCAGAGAAGAGAAGGGGAGGGCGTGAATAGGTTACCTCCTCAAATAATTAGCTGTGGTTCTGCCCCATGTTGGGCTCTTGTGCAGGCAACATGTGGTGTGACCTTCCTCTCTCTACTCAGTCTATCACTTCTATTTAACTTTGATTAGAGTCCATGACAAGCTTGTGTTTTGAAACAGAGCATTTACAACAGTTCTTAACTGTCCACTTTAAATTAGATTTTCAATTGTAAATTGTTGTAGAAATGTTATACATATAACAAAAATAAGTATTGCAAAATGGTTGGTTTGAGCTATTTAGCTATACCTTTTTAACATATTTGTCACAATATGGTGAGATAGAAAGGCTTTATTAATGTAGGTAGGACATAGGTACTGTACAATGCAGCACAGTACTGATCATGAGAGCTCACAGCACCATGGCACCAGGGAGCCTCGGGCTGTGAGAGGGGAGATCTCCAGAGAATGAAACTGTATTCCATTTCACTTTAATTAATTTCCCCTTGAACGCTCACTCATTTCGGCTTTGAATGAGATAGTTACAGATAGAGGCTCATAGGATGTCTGTGAATAACATACAACACAACATTTAAGATCAAAGTGCCTCCTCAACCACACACACTGTGCCTGTATATCATCATATCATATCATCATCATCTTTTGCATAACATTCTAATATTCATCTGACAGTAATACCACTGGGCCCATATAGGACAATAATAGCACCATGACCTTTGGTTCAGTGCAACATATCCAATACCATATGGTTCAGCAGTTTGGGGTTATTCAGTCAGGTGTTCATTACATGCATGACGTTTTCTCAGAACATAAAGTATTGTCCTATGGTAGCAAGTTCACCGTGCATTTATCCTATTATTACACTGTATTTAGCCTAACACGTGAACCCTATAGCATCCCTATTCTGGGCAAGCAGCGGAAATAGTAGCTCACAACGCGCTCCATTGCGAGGCATTGTGAGATCTGATATTTTCAGTGAAGGGACTTGTTGAAGAGGGAACGCAAGGGGTCGAGTACAGACCCCTGGGTGATTCCATGCAAACAGTCAATGTATATAATCAAGTATATGTATAGTATATACAATTCCATACAGTATACAAATCTTTATAATGCTACTAGGTCAGGTATACAATAAATGAACGTGGTGCTGTTTTGTATTAACAGGAAATGACAAGGCATTGTGCAGACAGACATCATGCTGGCAGTCATCTTCTATCAGGCTGCTGGGTCATCACATGTCACTCAAAGTATAGCCCTGTGGACTCGTGTGGAGTTAAAGGTCAAATGCCTCATTAGAATTTGTTTCCTGCATTAACTGTCTACCTGCTTAAACCCTATACTGTGCTATGTAAACTGGAGTACGCCTGGGGTCTATATTAGACCCCTCCTTTTTTCCCTCCACCTACACCAAATCTCTGATGATGAAATTATATTGTCTGTATAAGCTCACAACTTGTCACATTGTGATGCATTGTGAGCTTGTAGGTTGGCTATTTTCGCAGAATGTTCGCCCCAATCACCCCGCAGAGTATAGGGATGTTAAGTTGTCGTTAATATGATTTAGACAGGTTTCTACCAATGCATACCTTGGACCTTAGCTTGTTTTGCCAAATAGATGAATTCCACTGCATGAGGATAAAGTAGTTGCCAAGGATTTCTCCCTCATTCTCAGCAATGAGAATGACTGAGTCATTGTCATCATGAGGTTTGGTGCATTATGAAGTGTTCACTGCAGGAAGTAGCCTTTATCACATAATTCATCCTCATCGCTGCAATCAGGGCCTTCAGTCCCAGCTGTACCCGCACATTGTTTAAATATGAAATGATTTAAGCCTGGCTGCAGTGTAAAATTTGTTGACTAAGACTAAGGCTAAAGAAAGGCTAAGAAAGGCTGCTACCCTGGCAAGGAATGCATCCTGCATGCTACCACAATGACAGCAGCACTTCCATGCAGACTCAAGTCCTGCCATCCCTATAAGGCAGCACAAGAGATGCTCCGTTGTATCCTTGAGGACCTGTCTAACAATGCATGGCTGACGAGATCTTGGAAGCAGGAGTGATAGACTGCCGGACCCACACAAATCCATTGGTACATCCGGTATACCCAGGGGATGCCATCACAGTTGAAGGCAATGGACCCTCCTGAACCACTATACCCACTGGGGATGAATGCTTCAAATCATCAATGAAGTGGGGCTTGGCAAACACTTGCATAAGGCTGTCTCTTCGATAGGGATGGAGCTCGTTAATTTTGATTGATAACGAGAACCTTATCCATCAGGCTTATCGAGCCCACTATCGAGCATTTTCTATTATTTTGAGGAAAGATGTTAGACGACAACTTCTGAACAGAACAAGTATATTTGAATGCAGTACTTTTCTAACAGACAGAAGGCAATTGACCTTTTTACTTTTGGAAAATTATATTGAAGAAACTGTTAACTGGTTAATATGTATACTGTCACTTTAAAAGCGTAATTTTGTTTACCTGATTGGCAGGTATCGATACACTTTTAGACCGACATGTTTGTGCTGACACAAACAACATCTAATTTATTTCTTGATTGCATCTTGTCTTGATTGTTTAAACATGGCGTCATGGGTAGCTATGCTCGATAAAAGGCTTGATAAGCCCAAAGCTTATTGATACCAGGTAATAAGCTTGTTATCGGATTTTATCGGGTATCGGTTATCGAGCTCCATCCCTACTCTTCGACTATAGGACCAGATACGAGAGTATGGCTATGTGATGTTAACCCAGCGTAGCTTTTCGTCTACATTTATATTTTAATTAATTACATAATTAATTATATATTTTTTCTGTTCTTTTTTCATTGATGTCCATTGTATCCTAATAAAGTATTGGGACTCTGGCTATTGGCATGTGTGGCCACTTTCTTGTTTTTTCAAAGATTCCCTCTACATTGTTTAGTCTTGCAATGTCAAAATCTCTGGACTCTGTGCAGTCTTTAAAGTTTAACCTTTATAACCTTTAACCCTGAAAAAAGTAAGTAAAATGCCTGTAAAATATATTTTTGAGGGTCCTATACACAGGTTTAATGTTTGTCTTTAGTTCAATGTTTGTTTTGTAAACGCCATTAACAATGAAGGGAAAATGTACTTCATAATGTGACATTTACGCCATATTGTCTCTTTATTGTTAATGGCGTGTAATGTTTGTGTTTGCACCGTTTGTTTTACATGTTAATGGCGTTTAATATTTGTGTTTGCACTGTTTGTTTTACGTCACCATTATCACCTAATCAACATGAGTTAGACTTTAATATATTAGCGCCCTTCACTTCACATGGGTGTGATTTTTTGTGATCATTTGAATGTCTAGAACATGTACATTTATTATTGTGAAAGATATCCCCAAATGTAAATTATGAATTTATTATATAAATATACATATAAATGTGCATAAAATGTTTTCTCTACTTTTTTAAGTAGTAGTAAAGTAGAAATATATCGGGGTCTTGTAGGGCTGGACATCTGACAATCCATCAGATCCGCTTGAGTATCTTGAATACCAGCTTGAGTATCCTCTTGAATAGCTATTGGACATATTGGATGTGGTTCACAGTACATTTATACCACACAGTTAAAGTTAAGTTCCTATTTCGGGTTTAGTAATACAAAAATCACACCCATGTGAAGTGAAGGGCGCTCTTATCATCTTACAACATCAAGTACAACATAATGTTTGTTTAAGCAACAGGTGCTAATGTTTGTTTTAGTCCTCAAAACAAACATTAAATTTCTCTTTATTGTCTATGGCGTTTTCTTAAACAAGCATCGTTGAAAGACAAACATTAAAGCTGTATATAGGAGGGGCTAGCGCCCCTCAAAAATCACACCCATGTGAAGTGAGGGGCGCTAAAGTCTAACTCATGTTGATTAGGTGATGTAATGGTGATGTAAAACAAACGGTGCAAACACATCGTTCACGAACGCGTTCATATTTCGGGTGAACGTGAACTGAACGTACTGTATTTCTGCTTGGTGAACGTCATTGTGAACGCGTTCATTTCTGGCGTGTGTGAACGTCACTTTCTCGCGTTCAACTTCGTTCAAGAGTGAGTGTTTCCATAGAGCCTTCCAGGCGAACCCTACTTTCATCTATCACTCTATCAATAAAAAAGAAAAAAGGCGAAAGCAAAAAAACTAAAATTCTTAAAATAATTGGGGTGAAATGTTGATTGTTGACCCCTCCCACTTCTCTCTCCCTCTCCCTGTATTCTTCTGTCTCTTCCTCTCAAAAACATATCCACCCCCCTCATACTATTACTATTAATAATTTATGAGAGAGACCATGTCACACTGTCACAGCATGTAGTAAGAGAAAAGAAGAGGGACTGTCATGCTGACTTGTTACCATGGTTAGTCTATATATGGGAAGGCTCATGTTATTTTCATTATTAGGCCTACACAGTCTCATTCAATCACTTAACAATGCTCTCCATTTTCACTCAATTGCTGTCCTACCAATTGTAATTTCCCCACACACAAAAATTCCTTCCCAGATGTCAATATGACAATCATGAAACATTTATTCTGCTTATGGATAATGAGCATAAACTTTGATGAAATGAAATTCACAGGACCCCAATGTAAACAAGCCAGGCGCTTTCCCTTTAGAATCCTTTTGTATGAAATGTAGCCTACCTCTGTGCTTTTTTGCAAACTGTTAATAGAGTAGCCTATACATTCAACCAATCAACAATCAACCAACATGATGATGATGATGGCGGTGGTGGTGATGATGATGATGATGATGATGATGATGATTATCTCTCATTACGACTACGACTCTGTAGTATCATAACTATATAACATCATAACAATTAATTTGAAGACATCCTTCTTTTAGGCTACTTCGAGTTCACACCCCCTTTATCCTTCTTCAAATAAACTTCACAAAATATTCAACAGCATTCAGGGATGTACCATCATTACTGAATGTGGGCGTGTACGAACACAAATCTGCTTACCCCCAAAATGAAATGACAGCGTGCAACGTCAATGCAAACCCAAAATTCTTATGCTCTAATTGAAAATTTTCGCCTTTAATTTAATAATAAAACGAAACCCTTCATGACTGCTGGAATTGCCCTGGCGATGTTTTTCCCCTCCAGGGGCATCCTCGCATTTGAGCTGAAACCCCTCAAGTTAAACCAGTTACAACAAGACTGAATTACAGGCAGAACAGATTCAACAGAACGGTATTTCCATGTTCCTCATCAAAAAGAAGAACCACCACTTGTCTGAAGTCTGCCGCCGAGAGAAAGCTTTTTACATAACGTATACGGATTTGTGCCATGTTACATAATTTCATTCTGGGCACCATTTTCGAATTGTTGATGATAATGCTGGCAATTGTAGGCTTTCGATCTGCGAGAAGAATGAGTGGGAGGTTGGAATGATAATACGAAGATGGCGAGCGGGGTTGGAAGTGAGTAACATTGTTAGTTCGCTTGGAAAAAAGAGAATGCAGTCGTTAACACAATTCTACCTGGCTGGTATTGGCAACGTTGTGTCGCTATAGTACCAAGTTCCTGCATGACTGACTGCCATTCATACAGTAAAGTGAATGGAAGAACGTTCGGCGTGTCATCGGGACTCATGCTTGACAGCTCGATACGCAGCAACGCAATAATAATGCATGCTGCTATGTGCTTCACTGATACAATGAAAACCAATGCCATTCTGTAGCTATCACTGTACCAAATGCTAGTAGCATAACACTAACTGTCAGCTGACCTTAAAACATCAGTTGACAGACACACAATGTATTAAAACTTTCATAATGACAAAGGCCGGAAACCCTGGGAATGGATATGAATGGACGAACATGTGGTGTCGTCGTGTCGATGATGCTTGTCAGTTTCCCAGTTCGTCTCCTGTTGCAGGGATGGATTTGAGCTAACGTTTTGTTCCTTTTCCCCCCCCCACCCCCAGAACACAAGTTGCTTGCCATTGGACCAACTGAACCATGGTCAGTGAGGGAGAAACTGTGTCTGGCCACATCTGTCATGAAAAGTGGAGACCAAAACTGGTATTGAATCAGCTGTCAACTGTTGTAGCATAAAGACAAGTTAATGAATAAATAAATACATTATACATACCGGTAATGAGAGACAAAAAGAACAATACATTGTGTGTGTGCAATGGCATTGTTCAATTAAGAAATATCGTCACCAAGCACAGATATTTGATTAGCTGTTAGGGCACATACATGTTAATGAAATAGGACGAAACACACAATCCTTGTTGTGCACAGTAAATTTCTCAGTGTTCATAATTGGGATTTATTCATAATTATTTCATTTAGGCATACTATTTCATTTATATACTCTCAGACAGCCTAATGCACTCTTAATGAACATGTGTTCAATTCAACAGGGTGTCTGTCAGTCGAGCTATCAAACCATTCGCAGAACCTGGGCGACCACCTGATTGGTTCTCTCAAAAGGTATGTTCGATTTGGATACAAACAGGAAACCAATGACAGTCAGACAAAAATAGACTCTACACACACAAACAGCAATAAAATAGGCTACAAAGGCTGTTAATAAAACTACAGAAATGCAAACAGTTTTGAGTGTATGTGGGGCTTGATGGGTTAAGCAAATGTTTACATCAGGTTGTTGTTTTCCTCCCCTTGTCGTAGCACTGTGCCTCGCAGTACTCTGAGCTGCTGGAAGTGACCGAAGCACCAAAGTGAGCTCATTCTCAAGCCTGATCTAAATCATCTTATGACCATGTTGCTGCCAACCCAATAATGATAGGCTATATGTATCTAGGCTATAATAGACTATACTGCAGACAGTACTTTTTGGAATATTATACAGTAGTATTTAATAAATCCGTATTGTAGATGTAGACTGATATGTTTGATGTTTATGTTTGATAATGTCACATGTGTGGTTTAAATTTAAGTAGCACAAGTAATAGATCTACAGGTCCACAATGCATCACATTATGACACGTAGTGACTATGTATTTCAGCTATTTGTTGTACGACAAAGTATAAGGCTCAAGTGGTTAAGAAAATGTACCCCTCTATTAAGGGACTTCAACAACAACTGTACATGCTGGCAGTGAATTCACTAATAATGAATAACCACTGCATCTGTTGTCGCCAGACGTAAACGCGGGGAGAAGGGTGAAGTCGTGGAGACGGTGGAGGATGTGATCGTACGCAGGCTGACAGCCGAGAGGATCGACGAGCTGAAGAAGTTGATCAGAGAAACGCAGGAGAAGCACAGGTTCAGACAAATCCATATCGTTAACCATCTTAAAACCCTCTAGACTTGGTAAAGTGGAACTCTTGCACAGTATCTTCTCAAGTAGAGGCTGCAGTGTGTATCAATGTGAGGGTCCTTGACACCAAAGTGTTTGAGAACCACTTGCTTTAGGTCATACAGATGCTCATTTTCAGTGTCTTCTCCTGAGCAGAAAGCTAGACTCACTGACCCTCAAACCAGTTTGGTAACAGTTTTATGAACTAACTGTATGAGCCGAGGTTTGAAAGGGATTGACATGACTAATGATGGATGATGAACTTATGATATTTACTTACAGAAAGCTGAAGAGAGAGGCTGAATTGACCCAAGCAGGTCATTTAGATTCCACACTACAGGGGTTGTGGGACGATATTGTACAGTAAGAGACAACAATAAGTTAATTATGCCATTCATGTTTGTTTTATTAATATTGATACGTACAACCATCCATTTGATGATTTTGTCGTTCGCTCTGTACAATTATATGAATCCTACTTACCGTATATATATCTGTTAGGAAGAGGAAACAGGAGGAAGCGGAAGCGGAATTGAAAAGAAAGACCACCGATGCTGCCTATCAGGGTATTTCTTTTATTGATAACTGTTGAATTAAAAAAAAAAAATCAACTAATCTTTCAATTAATTTCTTTATCTTTTTTGTAGTATTTATCTTTTTCAGTATAATTCTATGTTGTAACATTGTGAAAATAAACTAAATTGAAGCAGCTGAGGCAGGGTATAGTAAATAAAGCTGTACATTGTAAGACAACACCACTGAGCACAGTTTCCTTGTCGCCCATCCAGCCAGACAGATGTTAAAGAACATGCCAAAGCGACTGCCCAACGTTACCGTACATTCACCCGCAGAGTGCCACTCGCCAGGCCTGGACTCATCCCCAGGGGACACACTACACGGCCTGGACTTGTCCCCAGGGGACACACTGCAGGGCCTGGACTTGTCCCCAGGTGACACACTACAGGGCCTGGACTTGTCCCCAGGGGACACACTGCAGGGCCTGGCCGACGAGACTGTCACCACCAAGAACGTGAGTCCCCACCGCTCACTAAACAGAAGGCTGAGGCTTTTTTTTTAAGCTTATCGTATTGGTTGAAAGGAAGAATGAAAGCTATGAAATTTGTTGTAGAGGGGGAAAATGAAAGGACCATAAACTACTGGGGAACACCGGGAAACAAAGTATACAGGTTTTAAGTGGTTAATACTTCCTTGCTGATATCATCTTGTAAATTGTTACTGTAAAATTTCATATGGTACCTTTGATACAATCCCTGTATGCCCTTCATGCTGAAAATATAGTGCGTCTGAGTTCTGACTGTAATATCAGCTGCTAGCATGCTACAAAGGGCTCCCTCTTTCTGCACAGGCCTCAGGATCAGCAAGATTCATGGCTTTGGCTGAGCCTTCTGGAAATGGAGAGGTCGACCACGGCTCTCTACTACTGGATGACTGCTTCCAGAAGAAGCTGATGGTTCAGAAATCCACACCGCCACCATCTCCCCTGCTGTCGGAGCTACTGAAGAAAAGCTGTCTCCTACCGGCAAGTTCCTCTAGACTGGTATGACCGAGAGGGACTTGTTCACGTGTAGACTGCGTGCAGAGTACTTCTCCTGTTTCATTCTCACTGCTGTTATATCACAGTAATTACTTTCATCTAGGCGTGGGCAAAAAAATCTATTTAAAATGTAAATTTCTTATTTATTCGATTTTTTCATGTCAGAAAGACAGACGTTATCTGGCTCAATCGCAATATAATTAAGAATCACAATATAAATGGTATCGCCACCCTAGGTATCGAGATCTTATCGAATCAGGAGGTAAGTGAATTGTCCCACCCCCACCTTCATCATTGTCTCACGTAGCCGGACGGTCAGCGATCTCCGGCCACTGTTTTTTGGGGGATTGGGAAATTGGGATGGCGAATCTTCTTAAATAATTGAATATCTTTGGTTGTACTTCCCAGATTGGGGAAGCTGATGTTCCCCCTGGTCATGTGACTGGAGCACATGACTTGCAGCTGACTCTGTCGAGTCCCCCTGTCTCCCAGGCAACAGGTACACATACGCAAATGTGCACGCAAACACACACATGCACATATGCACAAAAGCTTCCACGTACAGAGAAACAAGCATGCACGAATGCATGTAGTGTAGGGATGCACTTGCACACACACACACACACATACACACAGACACATGCACACATAAGTTCATATGGCACTGTATGTATACACAAGGCTGTGCTTGAGTCATACTGCAGGACTGTGTGTGTGTGTGTGTGTGTGTGTGTGTGTGTGTGTGTGCTATCAGTATAGATAGGTGGTGGTATGTATAGTATCATTGATTTGTGTACATCCTTGCTAGTTGTGTGTGTGTGTGTGTGTGTGTGTGTGTGTGTGTGTGTGTGTGTGTGTGTGTGTGTGTGTGTGTGTGTGTGTGTGTGCATTAGTGCCTGCTATCAGTATAGATAGGTGGTGGTATGTATAGTATCATTGATTTGTGTACATCCTTGCTAGTTGTGTGTGTGTGTGTGTGTGTGTGTGTGTGTGTGTGTGTGTGTGTGTGTGTGTGTGTGTGTGTGTGTGTGTGTGCGTGCACACATCTATGAATGTTGGCCTGGCAGGTGCCCCCACGTTGTCCCGACTCCTGGAGGCTGGTCCCAGCCAGTTTTCTGTCCCGCTAGGTTTCTTGAACAGTCCAGACAACAGCTCCAGTGCCCCCCTTTCTGGTGCCACTTCTCAGCCTGTAGACCCCCAAGCATCAGGTCTGTCCCATACCTCTGTTGTTTTAGTTTTTTAACCACTTTTTCATGTTTTTTTGTGGCTTTCGTCTTTTATTTTATATTTTTTATGGAGGGACAGACGGTAGGCTGACAGGATATGGGGAGAGAGATGGGGGGACATGCATTAAAGGCCGTCGAACCCGCGGCACACTGCCAGACTGGATTACCAGCCAAGGTGCCTGGACCGCTGAGGCACGGCCCAGGCCTCAGTCTCTGGACTTTTAATGTTTGTTTATAGCGTAATAATAAATGTCTAGTCCCAGCTAAGTCTATGGACTTTGTTTAGAGTAAATTAAGTAAGAGGTCATCTCACTGATATAAATACATCTTGTAATAAATGTATTAACTTTTTTTACCGACAATGAGAACATCAACATGCTCCCAAAAATAAGGCCGCCCCTCACTTCACACAAGTGTGATTGATCTTTTCTTTCTTTTCAACCACTCCAAGGAACAGCTTTGTCCCTATGTCCCATCCGATGTTTAGAGTACCAATAGGGGGTGCTGTTGCACCACTCGCTTCAGGCTGATCTGATTCTGTTCCCCCCAGAATATGCTTTGCCTTGCTTTGCTGGGATGCAAGTTGTTAAGATGATTGTTTTCAGCATTTCTGCTTTATGTTTGATGGGTGCCAGCCCCTATATAATACTGTAATATGCCCATCTTTGTGTGTTTGTGTGAATCATAGCGGTGATTTGATTGGCTGAGCACGCAATTGAGATGATTTGATTGGCTGAGCAGTGAGCAAAGTACGTATAGTACTTGTTCAGAATACAGGACGAAACCTATTCTTGTGCACAGTCAAATCCTGTGTTAAATCCATACAGGTCCATTTGGTTGTATTTGTATACTCACAGAGTTAAGTTAACACTCACTGTGTGTGTGTGTGTGTGTGTGTGTGTGTGTGTGTGTGTGTGTGTGTGTGTGTGTGTGTGTGTGTGTGTGTGTGTGTGTGTGTGTGTGTGTGTGTGTGTGTGTGTGTGTGTGTGTGTGTGTGTGTGTGTGTGTGTGTGTGTGTGTGCGTGCGTGCGTGCGTGCGTGCGTGCGTGCGTGCGTGCGTGCGTGCGTGTGTGCAGAAGGGGGTGAGATGTCATCGCTGCCCTCTGGGTGTCAGCCTGTGCCTGGTGGGGAGAAGACTTGTGAACTGAGTGAAGATGATGTCTCAGCGTCCTACATGATGGGAGATGAGCTGGACCTGAAGACTGTGGGGGACATCATCGCCATCATCGAGGACAAGGTACGACACCAGACTATTTGAGATAATCACAATTATTTTTGACATAATTGTCATAATTATAACCTTGTTGAATTCATATATTTTCAAAAGTGGAAATTGACGGTCATTTTCCAAGCTCAAGCTTGAGCTTGTAGATCTGCTATTTCCACTATGGTTTTTTGTAAGTATAAAGTTATGTCATATGATCTTCCCTGTGCACCTTGAAGCCAACTTGAAGACTTGAAACTTACTTACGATAAGTAATGCAACACGATCATTTCAATGCACCGTCTTTTTAACTGCCGCCCTGGGCAATCTGCCACCCTAGGCCATGGCCTATGTGGCCTATATATAGGAGCCAGCCCTGCATACATAAAACATAAAGACAAGAGCAATTTCCGCTGCTCAGCCTACCCTGGGCCCTGGCCAAACTCCTGATTAAGCCTCAAAGTCGACTAATGAACAAAGGACCACCTCAGTGACAGTCTGACAATAGTATAAGTATATGCTGGCCTGGAACACACCACAGTATCTCCTTCCTGAAGGCAGCAACCAATATTCTCCATACCAAACATGGCTAGTGTTTGAACTTGAAGTGATATTCCTTGCTCAACCTTAGAATACTGTTATTATACGTAGATATATAGAGCACCTTAAGTGGTTGTCCAACAATCTTTGAACAAATGTTCAGTTGTTGCAGCAGTTGTGACCTTAAGGCAACAGACAAACATCCATAACAGGTGGTATTCCAGCACGTTGTGCAATGTATTTCGCCAACATTGACTCAATTATTCAGTTATGTTCTGTAAATGCTTTAAAATATTTGGAGAAAGTGTAAATCAAGACATGAATTACACTTGCTGCTGTGAATCAACAATGCAATGCAAGAGTGTCTGTGCTTGCGTATGTGTGTTTTACGTGGACTTTTGTATTTTGTATATTGTGTACATGTGTACAATATAAAAATACTAAATAAAGCTATAAAAAAATCACACCCGTGTGAAGTGAGGGCCGCTCTTATCATCATACATCATCTCATTCTGGCCAATGACAATTTGTGTCCTCACTTTTCCGTCACTTTTACCTTCAATGTTTTTGTGTTTACACAAACCCGGAAAGCTGGGGGATAGTGCCCCTCAAAAAAAGAGTGTCTGTGCTCCACAGGGAGATGAGAACTCGGAGGCTCTGGATGCAGCCGCCGTAGAGGCAGCTCTGTCCCTGTGTGAGGAGAACGGCCATGCCCTGTCTGCCGCCTGGGAAGCAGGGCCATTCAAGAGCCACGAGCCCGGCCCCGCTGTCACGCACGCCTCCTCCCTCCTCCACAGCAGCCTGGTTGGCAAGACGGAAGCCATGGAGATTCAGGGCATGTCTCTGGCTCCGTTCTCGCACTCGACGTCCGCAAGCGGTGGACAGGAGGGCGGCTGTCCCTCGGAATATCCGCTGAGACTGCAGGGCCTTCCTCTCTCCTCCTCCCCGGAGCGAAACCACCAGACCGGTGCCCCTCCGCAGGCAGAGGCTGCGGGTAGCGGGAAGGAGGGGCGCCGGGACGGACACATCTCGCTGGACATTACCGTCAAGTGTGAGAGTGAGCAATGGGTGCGGCAGGAAGTAGAGAAGCCACGTGGAGGTACGTTAAGACCGTTACAGGAAAACAAATATCTTTGTTTGTTTTGCATGGAACTGTGCATTTTGGCATAACCATTTCCTTGTTTATTATTCGTCTTTACTGTCTTGGCAGACTCAGTATTAGAAGATAGCCCACTGACAGAAAGACACTCCAAGGTACACCACCCGATGAGGACAGAGATAACGTTGATGCCTGTAATTGTTGTACTCTGTACTTGTAAAATGTAGCGTGCTGTACGTTCTTTTTACTCCCGAGCTTTTTTGTGGACAGTTAAGATCCCAATGAGAGCGTGCGTGTCTTCCTCCGTGTGTTGCGCAGGGGGCCGGGGAGGGGGACGGGGACAGGGGACGGGAAGGGGATGGAGAGAGGAGCGTCTCAGGGAGTAAAGCGGAAGCGGCGAGCAAGAGGCCGGAGTCCTGCCGAGGAGGAGGAGGAGCGGACGAGGAGGAGGAGGAGGCCGACGGGGCGGCGGAGGCCTTCCTGTCGGAGGCGGATGGGGAGGCGGAGCCCACGGCCAGTGAGAGCGAGGACGGCTACAGCCTGCACACGACGGCGTCCTCGTCCCTGCAGCTCCACACCGCTGCAGACTCCATCCCGAGTAGCCCCACCTCCTCACAGTTGTGAGTGCCTCACACGCACGCACGCACACACACACACACACATGCGCGCGCACACACACACACACACACACACACACACACACACACACACACACACACACACACACACACACACACACACACACACACACTGTTTAAATTGGGTGGTTTTGTTGTTCATCACTGTTCTACAGTTCAATGAGCAGCGAGGACCAAGAAGCTATACAAGCTCAGAAGATCTGGAAAAAGGCCATTATGCTGGTGTGGCGTGCAGCAGCCAATCACAGGTGGGTATCTATCTAGTGTTGTTCATTTACAAAACACAGAACCAAAGTGATTACAATGGTTTCTTTTTCAATAATGATGGATTGTTGCTGATGTGATTAACACAATTTGTTTTTAGATACGCCAATGTGTTCCTGCAGCCTGTGACGGACGACATTGCTCCTGGATACCACAGTATTGTGTACAGGTGAGTGCATTTAGAGGTTTTCCACGCTTTCTTACCCCAAACCTGGACATCTCTTGACTTTTGTTGAGAGATCGTTTCTTGTTTGGTTTCTTCTCCCCATGCTGGTCCCCCCTCCCTGCCGCCAGTGGTGTAAAGTAACTAAGTACATTAAGTACTGTACTTAAGTACAATTTTGCGGTACTTGTACTTTACCTGAGTATTTCCAAATTCCAATATTTTTACTTCTACTCCACTACGTTTATTTTACAGCTTTAGTTACTAGTTCCTTTGTACATTTTTATTATTATTACAAAACATACATTAACAAGCATTGTGAGCTTGTAGATTGGCTATTTTTTCAATCTTTTTAAACATTTGAAAACTTGAAATGGGACATTCTGTATAATGCCTACTTTCTACTTTTGGTGCATTTTGTTACCAGCACTTTTTGTACCTTAACCTTAACAAGTACATGAATTCCAGACTCTTACTCGTAACAGAGTATTTCTGCACTGCAGCATTGATACATTTACTTAAGTACCAAATGTGAGTCATTGTCCACACTAATGCCTCCGGCGCCCACCACCACCGTCTCCCCCAGGCCCATGGACCTGTCCACCATCAAGAAGAACATCGAGACGGGCCTGGTGCGCACCACGGCCGAGTTCCAGCGGGACATCATGCTGATGTTCCAGAACGCCGTCATGTACAACTCGTCGGACCACGACGTGTTCCACATGGGCGTGGAGATGCAGCGCGACGTCCTGGAGCAGATCCAGCAGTTCCTGGCCACGCAGCTTATCATGCAGACCTCCTCAGACGATGCCCGAGGGGGCATCGGCGCCAAGAGCCTGAGAGGTGTGGGCCGCGAGGGTGCAGCGCGCAAGCAGGACCCCGCAGATAAGGTGACGGGACCCATGCAGTCAACGCACTGACTGTCCTTTTTCGAATCCAACGCTTCACTGCCAATGGCGGTATACGATAGATGGTGGCACTTCGCTAACGTATGAAGGTTGCTAAGAGTCTCCGTCTCCATCCACCTCAGTGTAAACAGATACATTTATCAAATACATTTATCCCTGATACTTTTCCCAGATTGCGTTATTGGTCTAAACAAGCTTTATTCAACGGCCCATAACTAAAGAACTGATAATCGTGGTTATAAAATGTATTATCCGGGTGAAAGAAAGGATGATTGTCCGCCACTCCACACAGAATTTGTTGGTTCACGTCTCTGGTCTCGTGGGTCTTCAAATTAAGATAAAACACTGGCAGATTCAATGATTTTATGAAGACATCAACGAAAAATCTTAAGAAATTCCAGAAATTAGAAAACAGATGATTAAGGAGTAGTGAAAATAGCCAATCTAAAAGCTCACAAAGTGGCGCGAAGTGACACATTGTGAGCTTGTAGATCTGCTATTTTCACTAGTTTGGGTCCCAGGGAGACATAACATGTCACATGCTAAAAGGTTTGGGAACCATTGCTATAGAATGTTTCTAGATAGTCTAGATAGTGTCATCCATGACATGTAACATCCATGAAATCTCAAAATCTGACTTGAGTGTTAATTTTGCTCTGAAGAGACTATATTTGGTTCCATTTTTACACTGTTCAGAGTTAATTAACACTGAGGATTATACTGTGTAGTGAGGCTGTATCTGTTAACCTAAATAATATATGTTATAGTAAATGTAGCATACTGTCTACGCAAATGTTTCATTGCACAGCTTTGCTTTCTCTCAAAAATTGTATCTTCCCCTCTAGTTCTCTGTCTGATTTGTGTATATTGGTCATCTTACAGGACAGTGTGTCCATGGCGTCTCCAGCCTTCCTTCTCTCTCTTTTTGTAAGTAGCCGTCCGCAAGGCTTTGTCCTACAATCTGTTGTTTACTGTCAACGCCACAACACAAATCAAGTTTCCAACTTGCTTTTTGTCCTCACACAGGCCCCTTTTCCACCAAAAGAACTTCGGTTCAGAACCAGTGCCGTTCCGAACCTTGGTGCTTTTTGCGAACCGGTCGCGAACCGGCTGCATTTCCACCAGATTGACGGCCGGTTCATTCATTGGTGGCGCTATTATACCTGAACACAAAATGTTGAAATGGAGAAGGATCCGTCATGCCCGCAGACGCCCCAAGGGTGTTGCACAACACAAACCGATGTAAACAGTATCCACGAGGTTGTGATGTCAAGGTTACAAGTTATTATAACGCCCCGCAAGTCTCAGCTGGATTCTGGATCGCGATGCATCCGTATACGTTTGGATCGTTTCATGTTTGCGTTGGCAGTTAATGTAAACGTATTTTTGTTCAAAGATGGTTGATCGCATCAAATATCTGTTGCTTGTGTCACTGTGTCTGCGTCCTCCAAAGTTCCAACCCACTGACAAGTTCCAACCTACTGACACACCCACTTATATCGTCTCGGTTCACAAAGCACTGCGTGCAATTACAAAGCTGAACCACCGTTTTGTGGTTCACATTGGGAACGAACGTTTATGGTTCGGAACCAACTCATTTTCAGTGGAAACACTCTGAACTGGTTCAATATTTAGCGGGAAGAAAGAACCGAACCGGTTCAACCCCGGTGAAAAAGGGGCCACAATGATGGTCTCATCTCCCCACGCCAGGCCCATGCCCAGGCCCACAGCACTCTCTATACCTCTGTTCCATAATTACTGTCTCATAGCTTATATTACATAGAAATCGTTGCGTTAAATAGTTTTAGTAAATCTAGGTGAATCTAGGTACCGGTAGGTCATTTCATGACAGATTTCACAATTACAAATGATATAGCTTGTTGAGAACAAAAAATAGGATTTGTGTCATTCAGAAATTAGATTTTTATATAATAGCTCAAATAATCAAATTTGCATTGATTGAAGTTTTGCCTCAAACTCAGTGTAATAAAATATGTCTATTTCTCTCTCTCTCTCTCTCTCTCTCTCTTATTCTATCTGTGGCTATGCAGGATGGGGGCACTAGAGGTCGCCGTTGTGCCATTGAAGCTGATCTCAAGATGAAGAAGTGACTGCCTCCAGGCCTGAGGAGTATACAGTATGTCTGATGTGTTCCCCACCCCAGTGGGTTTTTAGTGAATAGCCGAATGTACCTGGATGGATTTAAATGCACATGGATGTATCTTGTGCAATGAGGCGGAGACGTCCAGTGTAATAGATTCCCTTGCAGTGTTGTGCAGTTTATGGTTGGATTGGGTTGTACTGTAGCAGTTAGGGGGTAGAGCCAATTGCAGCTCTAATCCGACGAAGAGGCCTGTTTGAGAATAACTTGCTCGAATCAGCTTTCATAGTCAACTCCTGTTAAAACCTAGTTTAGGCCATTGTCAATTACATTAAATGAAAGTATAAATGACAGTATCTCAATCATAACATCAAATGAAACGTATTTAGTGTGAGGCCTCAGTGTGATTGACTGACTCCCAATGACATTGATTTCCACTATAACTATGTTGCTCATGAAATATTCAATTGTAATACTTGATAATGTGACTTGAAAAGGCTTCAAGCCCAAGTCACTGTATTTGTTCTAGCACTGTACTAGCCTGGCACCGCCAGAGTAATATCACTGGGTAGATATTAGTCTGGAATCTCTGTGTGGAACCTGCATTTCCAAGGGGCGGATCAAAAAATAATGCCTCTGGTGATAAACCCACCCTATATTTGCTTACTGGGCCCTGGTTGGTATACCTCACAACTTCGGAGGGAGTGAAATCCAATTACAATTGAGAGGTGCCAGACCAAATCTGTTTTTTTTTTGTTTTGTAATTGCAATGTCAGATTTGTCTGGTTTCCAGGCTAGCACTGTACCAAGCAGCATCCCAGGGTGGTTTTCAACCTTTTCTGCATCAGGGCCGACTTGAAAATCTTGAAAGCGCTCACGCCCGCCCCACGATCCACCCATATCTGACCCCATCTTAAGGTGTCAAGTGGTCAGATGGGTGGGCTGTGTGAATTTTCAGAGCATGTTTATTTTAAAGATGGACTGCTGTGATCTCCCCCCCCCCCTAAAACATGATCATCGGGTACTATGATTATACTAGGAGGAAGATTTCTTTCAGAAAAGTGTACAGAAAGTATTAAAATTATGTTTTTATGTGGCCACACCCACCAGTTCATTAAGTATACCTGGTTTTCACCTTAGCACCACCCACCTAAACTTAAGCCTCGCCCACAGCTGTTGTTGTATGATAATGTGGGAGGGCGTAGGGTTATGATGTCACTAAAATGGTGTTATTTCGATTGGGCCTTTTGAAGCTTTCAGCGTTCAGTAAGAAACCAAAAATACACAGGGAAGACATATTTGAATATTATAACCACACCTGGGGGTCTATTAGAGTAATGTTAACTCCATAGACACATGCAAAACAGAAAAAGTACAAAAATCACGGCACTCCATCTTTAATGATCATTCAGTGAATCAATTGTTTTCTGCCTTAGATCAATGGAACTAACGTGATAAACTTGGTTTCTATTTATTGGTATCAGAATGAAAACACATTTTATTTCAAGGTTTTAAAGAAAAAAAACATGAAATAGTTTCTACATAAATTTGCATTATTATTTTTATTTTTATTTTGATGTTGTATTATATTTAAAATCTTAGTGTTTTGCCAACTATTTTGGGGCCCACCTGCCCACAGGTTGAGAAGCAGTGCTTTACGTACTGTATGTGATACTAGTATTTCATTTTTGACACAATTATGCCAAAAGTGCAAGTATTCAATAACTTCTTAATGACCTCTTAGTTTGGTGGGGATACATGTGAGAAGATGTTCATGTTCAGTCAACTATGTGTTATCTGATGAAATGTCTATTTATCAGGAGCTGCAACAGAACAAATCAGAATGAGTTTGTGCAATTTAACAGCCGTGTCCATGAAAGTCACTTAAATGTTCTATTTTAAACAATCATAGATGAAGGAGCAGGCTACTATGTCTTAATTACTGTATCAACTGTGCAGCACCTGTAAAATCCTGCCCTTAGTCTCCAAATTGAATATCTTGTGGGAACTATCAGTTTGTTGATGTTTGCCTTATGACCGCATCACACGTTTGCCTAATTTATCCGTCTTACGAGGGTGTCCCATGTGGAAAATAGCAGATCTGCAAGTTCACAGCAACGCTTTGTGTATGAATGTAGATCTAATATTTGTCACTGTCGTATGACTAAGTATAAATCAGCGCAAACACCTGCAAAATATAACCTTACAGTACAGGCATGCTTCGTTGTGTACATGAGGCCTTTGGTAAGAAGGCTGCAGTGAATGGTTTAATACATAATAGATAACATTGTTAGTGACTTTGAGAGTGAGGCTGATTAATGTCTAATGTGTAATATAATGATCAAGTAAACAGTTGACAGAAACATTTGGCTTCCTTTCATTTTCTTCAGAAATTAATCAGAGATAGAAAATAATAATAATAATCATGCCACTATCAGTGTATGTGATTTACTATATTACGGTATTTGATGAACCGGCATGGTGATGAAACAAAAAAAGGCTTACACTTTGCTAATCAAATTGTTTTATTTATTTTTATTTAGCCTTTATTTAACCAGAAGGCAGCCAAGCCAAATTTAATATAGGATAATATTTGCTTAAGATGCAAATATTATCCTATGTTAAATGCCAGCAGAGTGTCTGTGTGGCTTGAGTGTCTGTAGTCGGGTCGTGGGGGCAACTGCTCCACCAGAGAGATCCAGATTTCCCTCTCCAGATCAACATTCCTGGGGGATCCCGAGCCGTTCCAAAGGCCAGTGAGTCGATGTAATCCCTCCATCTCATCCTTTGTCTGCCCGGGGGTCTCCTCCAGGGGCGTCATGTTTCAATAATGATTGTGAGTGCTTGCTCAAAGTCCCGCCCCCAGCCAGGCCCCCTGCCCCCCCCCCCCCCCCCAGCGGGTGGAGGGTGCTTCATCGTAGATTCGTAGTCAAATGGAAATAAAGCTGTACTGTACTGTATGCAACATTTATACTCTCTACCTGGCAGCAGAACAAAAGCCACCTTATTAGCATTTGAATGCCCAAGTTGGGCGGCCCAACACCTCTTGCCCAAGCGCCCGTAAAGGTGTGTGACTACGTGACATTTTGAGCAGGGGGAGGGGAAAGGGAGGGGAAATTAAGTCTTCATAATACGTGGGTGCATATTGGCTTATTATTTTAACCGTGGGTGTTTCAGCTACCAGGCACCCCCGGAGTCTCCGCGCCTGGTCTCCTCCCTAGGGAGCCGCTCGAGAGGCATCCTGATTCCTAACCAGATGCCCTTTCCAGACGAAGAAGCAGCGACTCTACTCCGAGTCGCTCTCGCATGACTGAACTTCTCACCCTATCTCTAAGGGAGATGGCAGCCACCCGTCGAAGAAAACTCATTTCGGCCACTTGTATTCGCGACCGCGACTTTCGGTCATGACCCACACACTTCATGACCATAGGTAAGAATGAAAATTGCTCAGTAGACAGAGAGCTTTGCCTTCTGGCTCTCCTTTCATCACTACAGCTGCGGTACAGCGACTGCAATAGCGCCCCTGCTGCTCCGATTCTCTGGCTGATCTCCTTCTCCGTCGTCCTCTCTCTCATGAACAAGATCCCGAGATACTTAAACTCCTTCACCTGGGGTAATGTCTCATTCCGACTGAACTCTCACTTTAGGTGTACATAGATTGGACGGCCCTCAACAAGGTCCCCCTCATCTCATACTCCCAATCTCCCATGCCTTCTCCAGGATCCCTGCAAGAGTATAGATCTGGTCAGTTGTTCTACGGCCAGGACAATGTGTCTCAGGGTGTCCGATTCAAACTTGCCAGCCATGTGTCAATTTAGGCATGTGGCATTATTTCAAATTCTTCTGATGGTCATTTTGCAATTGAATTAACTTTAGTGTTAATCAGTGTGCAAACATGTGTACCTACTGGACGTCTATTCTGACATGACTGACAGGTGTGTTGCTGATGGTGTGTGAGGTTTCCTGCTGTGCCATCACATCACCTGGACGTCTATCTCCAGGACACACTATCGTATGTGTTTGAAATAATTATCTCTCACTCCCTCTTTTCCTCTCTCTCTCTCTCTCTCTCTCCCTCTCTCTCTCTCTCTCTCTCTCTCTCTCTCTCTCTCTCTCTCTCACTCACTGTGTGTGTGTGTGTGTGTGTGTGTGTGTGTGTGTGTGTGTGTGTGTGTGTGTGTGTGTGTGTGTGTGTGTGTGTGTGTGTGTGGATAATGCATGATCATTTGTGTACTGTATGTTTCTTGTGGGTTCATAACATCGAGCTGTTAGCTTTGGTCTTAACTATGCATGTAACTACACTGGCTGTGCTTCCCCAGTAGTGGAGTTGATTATGTCCATTGTCCAGTCTTTATTTTGTTCATTTTATATGCTTAAGATAACAGTAGCCTAATTCAAATGGTTTGAAGTGGACAAACTCCAGACAGGCTTTCTCAGAGCAGATTAAAAAAATAACAGTATCCTACACACAGACACAGACACACACACACACGCAGACACAGACACAAGTTCCTCTTGTGTGTTGAAAGAGCCCTATATATCTTCTACATCTAGTGAATACAAACTTTTGAAACAACTGTCCACAACTGTCCTTCAGCTAAGAGAGTGAGTGTGAACTCCAGGTGAAAGCTCAAAATGTTGTTCCCAAACCAATAAAGGCATTCTAACGATATGCTTGACCTATTCCTTTCTCTTTTGTCTACTTTAGGGCATAATGTTAAATTAAAAAGTAATATAATGCCAGCCGGTTTTGACCCGTGTGGGTCTTCCTCTGGGTGTGGCTAAAGTTACTGTGACAGTTATGTTAATGCAGTTAATCTGCTGGCATGATCTGCAACCCGACTTACTGTCAAGAGGTTTTCTAGCTGGAGCAAGTTGTCAAATAGTAATTAGTTTGATTTGCATTGTGTTTGAGTAGTTTGTCTAGAGTCACTTGGGGCTCTCCGCTTGGCCTAGAGATACAGCACTTCAGGTAGGTATGAAATATACTTATAAGAAGACTCTAATCATCAGTGGTTTTCTGGAAAGGATATCACTCATACTGTATCAGTGCTGCTGAGAGGAACTTTCCTGCCTGCATCCCTGGAGGTGAGGTGTGTGATTTTGCTGTGGCGGATATCAAGGGACTATATACTTCACACATGCTGAGCCATTTTGAGTGTGTCTGAGAAAATGCAAACAGCCGAGCACCATGAAGAGCAGATCCACGAGGAGATTCCATTCCAAAAGAACTCATACATCCAGCAGTTAGAACTAGACTGCATCGGTAGGTACACACGTTTGCACACCGATTGATGTTCCCAAGTGTAAAAGTTTACTGTGGTAACATTTGGAGCTCTGTTGGTGTGCGGACTCGTTTATTCTTACATTGTTACCACTTTTTCCAGCAACCAACCTAGTAGTTTTCCCCTTTTCTTTTTTCTCATTTTACAGCCTCTTTTTCTGCTGGAGATGGCAATGACACCATAATAAACAATGCAATGGTTATAAAGCCTGGCCCACAAAACCGAAAGACCCAAGATGCATCATTACAGCACATCTGGGAGATGAACTACCAGGAGGCAGCTATCTACTTGCAGGTATTCACGAGCACTGAACTGTCCGTTTTAGTTGACAAAAAACACTATTATCATCATCATGAGCTAAAGGCTACTATAGTTGTGGTAGTACTCATAACTAGTGGTAGCCTTTAGCTCATGTGATGATAATGGTAAAGATATATGATGATGATGATGATGATGATGATAGTGGCATTTATTATATTATCCTCGGAACGTTTTACCTTTTAAATATCCCCACTTCTGTTCAGACAAAATGTTTCTTCTGCCTGGTTCGTATACACAGGAAGGGGAAAACAACGATAAATTCTTCACCCACCCTCTCAACAAGAAGGCACTGGCTGCGTACCTGTTGGCCAACAACCACCTGTTCTACATCATGGAGCTGTTGACCGGCGTGTTGCTGCTGATGCTGACACTGTGCGAGCATCCTGCCGTGTTTGAACTGAGCATCTCTGTAAGTGGACACACACACACACACACACACACACACACACCTAAGTCTAGTATTACACACACCGATGGACAGTGGTGGAAAGTAACTAAGTACATGTACTCAACTCAAGTACTGTACTTAAGTACAATTCTGAGGTACTTTTGCTTTACTGGAGTATAGTATCCAAATTGCAATACTTTTACTTCTTCTCCACTACATTGTAGTAGAGTACAATATTGAAGACTTAGTTAGGTTGTAAATTTTGATTATTAAAAAACATACATTAACCACTTCAGTCCTATTTTAACTTTGACAAGCTTGTAGATCTGCTATTTTCAAAAGATGTTTTATACATTGTATACTTTCTACTTATTCTAAGTGCATTTGGATACCAATACTTTAGCAATACTTTGGTATTCCGGATCTTTACTTGTAACAGAGTATTTCTACATTGCAGTATTGATACTTTTACCACTGCCATGCTTCTTGTAGGTCCATGCCACTGTGGAGCTGTTGACTTTGGTCATGGTGGCATTTGAACTGTGCATGAAAGTACATTGGCTGGGTATCCGCACCTTCATGCGACACAAGAGGTCCATATTGAAGGTAACTTGATGTGTGTGTGTGTGTGTGTGTGTGTGTGTGTGTGTGTGTGTGTGTGTGTGTGTGTGTTTGTGTGTGTGTGTGTGTGTGTGTGTGTGTGTGTGTGCGCGAGCGTGTGCATGCGTGATGAAAACCATATCTATAACACATAAACATATTAATAATGCATTACAATCTACTTATAACACTGTATAACTATAGTTATAAGCACTCATAAATACTCTTAAAGCAACCGTAGGTCTAAAATAATGAAGTTGTGAAAGCATAATGTCCATCAATAAATAAATGTCAGTCTATAAAATAAGAAAGGGTTGAAATTTCTTTATAATATATTTATTTACTTTATGGGACCAGACCCTACAGCTTGTTTTGCAAACCATATTGACTACTACTGCAGAGGCTATGTAAGTATCTTGTATTTTGACATTAGGCCTACTTGCAGTTTTTCACTCCATAGGAGGAAACTGATGACAAACAAATAAAAAAGAGAGAAGTATGACTAGTATATAACGGCTCAGTGACTGAGTATATACTGGCTCAGTGACCTTGTGGTTAGAGCGTCAGCCCTGGGACAGGCAGATTGGGGTTGGTCATAGTACACCAAAGACTATTAAAAAGAAATGGGACCCAGTGCCTCCCTGCTTGGCACTAACAACATCAAGATTAGGGGTAAATCCCTGGTCCAGGTACTATAGCATAATGTCCAGGGGGTGTACTTCATACATCATGTAGGCCTACTTGAACAACAAGCTCTACTACATAAACATGAGATAGGCTCCTGCCACATGACTCGGCAACCACTGGTTTCTAAGGCAACTTACTTGACTATGACTAAGCTGTCGATTTTATCATCAACTTCACGTTGAAGTTTGTTGCCCAGTAGATCATATAACATGCACAAAAATTGGCAAATGATATGATCATCCAAAGTAAATATTTATTAAATGTAACTAAGTGCAAAGAAATATTAACTTAAAGCTACATTTCGGCAATAATTGGACAAAATAATGCATACAAAAACACCAAAGTGGACACATTTGAGCTTTTATTTTATTTCTGTTACAGCTGGTAGATCCTTTTGAGTGCTTATACTTATAGTGTTAGTGCAGATTACAATACAGTTATACAGTTATATGTTTTTTTTGTAATGTCACTAATGTGTTGTGATTAGGAGGATATTGAAAATAGAGTCCTTTCATCTTTTCTCTCTGTGACATAGACGTGCGTGTTGGTACTGCTGTTCGTGGAGGCTGCTGTGGTTCTGGTCAGACAGAAATATCACATGCGTGTGACCAGAGCTCTCAGACCCATATTTCTGGTGGACTGCACATATTGCGGTGCAGTACGCAGGTACAGTACAGAACACCATCGCTATAGGGCAGACACCTTGCATGTCCAAAACATGCTACTTTCAGGAAATGTAAAAAGGAACTTGTATTCTAATGGATCCAATGTTTATTATTTAGTCACAAGCTCTTGTTAATTGATTTAATTTGTTTTATGAAACCCATAGATTGACTTTAATCACTTTAAACCTAGCGTCCCTATTTTGTGCATTTCATTATAGACACATACTAGATAAATTGTCTAATATTTCCATTTTCACTACTTATGCACGACACCGCCAATGTATAAAACAATGCACTCATTTATGAAAAATCTATAAAAAATGTAATATGGAGATACACAGTTTCTAGCCAATAGTAACTATATTGAACACCACGTGTATATATTGATAAGTTCACACTCAGGCCCTGTCATCGCTGACAACATGGTTCCTTCCTTTCTTCCAATCAGAAACTTGCGTCATGTTTTCCAGTCACTTCCCGTCTTCATTGAAATCCTCTTCATGTTGTTCTCGTTCATGATTATATTTGCAGTCATAGGTAAGTTACATCTACTGCCTGACTTGTACTTTGTTGCATGTTACTACTAAATGGTAAATGGTGCATTTATATATAGCTCCTTTATCCAAGGCGCTTTAGATTGTGCATTACATTCACCCATTCACACATACATTCATACACCGATGGCAGCTGGAACCATGCAAGGCACCAACCAGCACATCAGGAGCAATTAGGGGTTCAGTGTCTTGCTCAAGGACACTTCGACACTAACTCTGGGGGAGCCCGGGTTCAAACTGGCAACCTTGCGGTTACCATCCGGCCAGCACCGACGCCCCATGCTGAGCCACCGCCGCCCCCATACTACAGTCTGGCATCAGTAAATACAGCAAAAATAATAGAGGGCTAGTTGTAAGCTAGCACAAATGGCAATTTACCCCACCCCTCAGAGTATGACATAAGTGTGCAACTGTTTATATGGATCAAGTTCAACATTGAGCTTTAAATTTTCATAGTGTACTAGAGGGTAGAAGCCGGGGGAGTCTGCAGTATCAGAATTTCACCGTTTCACTTAGGGCCTGCCCAATATGTCCCTGAGCAAGACACTTATACTGTAGCTACTCCACCCAAGCATATCTGAGCAGCTGGGTGAAGCTAAAACTGGATTAATGATTAATTTATTAAGCTCTCTATCTTGTTTGATCATAGTCTGTTGTCTCTTTTCAGGATACTGTCTGTTCTCTGCAAACCCTGCTGATCAGGTATGTTTGATAATAGCCTGGAGGAAATCGGTTTGTTTGGGTATGTCTGGTTTCCTGGATAGACGTTTGTGTCTCACTCTCAGTTTATACTGATCTGCGTCCATTTTCCTCCCCACAGTACTTCAACAGTCTGGAGAACAGCATCATCAATCTTTTTGTACTGCTGACCACAGCAAAGTAAGCACAACAGACCAGAACACACCGTTCAGTTCAGAGCCCGTTGCACACATGTAGGCAAGAGATATGCATCATGGGGTGTTCGGGTGGAGCAGTGGCAAAGTACCTGCCCACCACCGGCGCAGAGGCTGGGGGTTTAAGTACCTGCCCACCACCGGCGCAGAGGGAGGGGGAAGGGGAAAACAAGCAGGAGGCTGATATTTGTCACTACGTACTCCTACAAGCTGGTTCTGCACCTGTCAGCGGAGGAGTACAACGGAGGCTCTGCATCCTCCCGGTGGGGACTCCTCACTGGCAGGTGAGCCAGTATAGCATACAACAGCAGTGACAACACACAAATGTGTGTGGGGAGGAATTAATTAGCATAATGACTAAATTGGGGAGGAAAAGGGGTCAAAAGCAACAGCAAAAAAAGTTATATGTATCAATTCCTTCCTAATTTTGTAGCTCAGCTAAATGTTTTCCAAACACCACAAGTCTGCATGGCCTCCTTTTTTTCTTTTTTTTAATCAACCAACTTTCTGTTATGTAACTTGTGTCACTGTTTGACAACAATCTTCCCTATTTCCTTTAGTTACCCTGACGTGATGATGCCAGCGTATGCCAAGAATCCCTGGTCCTGCATCTTCTTCATTGTCTACATCTCCACAGAACTGTACTTCATCATGAACTTGGTTGGTATACTCAACTTGAGCTCTCTCTATTTTAAATATTCTGTTAAACATCACTATCACTGCATTATTCTCACTCTCTGTTCCCTCCACAGCTTCTGGCAGTGGTGTATGATACTTTTAACAATCATGAAAAGATGAAGTTTAAATCTCTACTGCTTCACAAACGCACCGCCATCGACAATGCCTTCCGACTGCTAGTTAGCCGACAGGTACAGTAGGCCCACAGTCTTCCTTGTTGGATAAAATGTACATCCGAATTTATTTATTTTTTCATAAAACAGTTGCTATGAGGTGCATGCATAACACCATTATATGGACATAGATTCTGAAATATCTATCTATCATAATAACCACTACATAATTAATATTAATATAATATAATTGTGTGTGTGTGTGTGTGTGTGTGTGTGTGTGTGTGTGTGTGTGTGTGTGTGTGTGTGTGTGTGTGTGTGTGTGTGTGTGTGTGTGTGTGTGTGTGTGTGTGTGTGTGTGTGTGTGCGTGTGTGCGTGCGCGTGCATATGCGTGTTGTCTCCAGATGCAGAACGGTGTTTCTCTGAAGCACTTTGATGGCCTAATGCGCTTCTACAGACCGCGAATGTCCGCAAGAGACCGCTTACTCACATTTAAAGCTCTCAATGCAGATGCTGCAACGCTTAGGTACCACCCATAGACTGTGGTACCACCACTACACACAAGCACTTTCCTACTAAGTACTATAGAGACCCCTGGTGGTGCACCACGATAATGTTCCTGTATCCACTCAGTATATAGATAGATGTGTATATTCCAGTCCTAACTTGAACCACTTAACAACTTTTTGAGTGGTGCAACCACTCCCTTACGGATGTGTGTGGGTGGGTCCCTGCCTGGCTGGCTGGGTGGGTCCCTGCCTGGCTGGGTATGAGCACGAAAACAGCATGGTTGTTTTTCACCACCTTTGCGCAACCTAACACACACACAAACACACACGCACATATTAATTGTATATCTGATTTTGTGCCAGTATAGTACAGTGACAGTACAGTACAGTAGAGGGTACAGTAGAGGGACCGGCACACGGTAACTCTATCATTTCTCAACCGTTTCGGAAGCGGGCGGCACGCCGGAACCGGCCCGGCCCCCTGGGCGTGTTCCTGCGGGTCTGGAACTCCCAGAATTGGGACGCTATAGTATCCTGGGTGGGTTCCAGCCTGATTCGCTGCGTTCTATAGATTTGTATTGTCACTTTGCTACTCAGTAGTGACGGAACAATACAAATCCACAGAATGCAGCGAATCATGCTTGAACCCAGGCTAGGACACTAGATTCATTGAATCATGCTCGAACCCAGGCTAGGACTCTATAGGTTCATTGAATCATGCTGGAACCCAGGCTAGGACGCTATAGGTTCATTGAATCATGCTGGAACCCAGGCTAGGATGCTATAGGTTCATTGAATCATGCTGGAACCCAGGCTAGGACGCTATAGGTTCATTGAATCATGCTGGAACCCAGGCTAGGATGCTATAGGTTCATTGAATCATGCTGGAACCCAGGCTAGGATGCTATAGGTTCATTGAATCATGCTGGAACCCAACCCAGGCTAGGATGCTATAGGTTCATTGAATCATGCTGGAACCCAGGCTAGGACGCTATAGGTTCATTGAATCATGCTGGAACCCAGGCTAGGATGCTATAGGTTCATTGAATCATGCTGGAACCCAGGCTAGGATGCTATAGGTTCATTGAATCATGCTGGAACCCAACCCAGGCTAGGATGCTATAGGTTCATTGAATCATGCTGGAACCCAGGCTAGGACGCTATAGGTTCATTGAAGCATGCTGGAACCCAGGCTAGGACGCTATAGGTTCATTGAATCATGCTGGAACCCAGGCTAGGACGCTATAGGTTCATTGAATCATGCTGGAACCCAGGCTAGGACGCTATAGGTTCATTGAAGCATGCTGGAACCCAGGCTAGGACGCTATAGGTTCATGGGGGTGAAACATGTTTCGTCATTTTCAATTTCGAATTCTACTTCTGCTGCTCTGTTACAGCCAAGATGACTTGTATAAGTTCTACGAATTCATTGACCTTAAATGGAAGGTAAGTTAACGTGTTATAAGTACCTCACTCTGTTTAGATGCACTTTGCATTGCATTTCCTGTATGTCTGTGGTTGTGGATGTCTGCCAACATGGTTCTCTGTGTTTGATGACCAGGTGCAACAAAGTAGAGGACTTTGGTATGATGACCTTAAACACCAGACCATCTTCAAAGGTGAGTCTCTCTCTCTCTCTCTCTCTCTCTCTCTCTCTCTCTCTCTCTCTCTCTCTCTCTCTCTCTCTCTCTCTCTCTCTCTCTCTCTCTCTCTCTTTCTCTCTGATATTTTATTATAATATTAATATTTGAATGTGAAGCTTTTGTGCTGATGAAGGCTGTGTTTTCATTGAGAAGCTTTAAAAAATACTTTAAAGAGATGTTTCACTTTTAAACTTGTTGAAAACTTGAAAATATTTGATATTATTTGTATCAATATACAAATACAAACCCATTGTAACTTCAAACTCCATTTTAACCAGATGAATTGGTTAAAAACACTGTCCTTGGTTCTGGTGACTATATTGTCCTTCTAATGTGTGAGGGATGTGGGCGGGCTACTTAAGCTCAGTAGTCTGCATGCTCTTCCTGCCTTTATTTTACTTTATTTAAATAAATAAAAAATCCCCCAAAATGTAAAAAAAATAATTGAAAAAACACACCCCCCTCACATATTAGAAGGACAATTTCAGTCACCAGAACCAAGGACGGGTGTTTTCGATGAATCCATTATGCTGAAAATTTAGTTTTAGGTTAAAATGGGTTTGTATAGGAAGGGGGCTGTCTGGGGTGCTCACCAAACCCTGAGTATTTATTATATTTGTGTGGGCGTGCGTGTGTTAATTTTTAACAGGCATCACTCTTCTGGTGGAGTCAAAGGCCTTCCAATACACGATGTGTGAGTGCATTCATTAATTACTTAACTTAACATACAGTACCTGTTTGTTCTTAGCAACATGGAAAGACAAATACAGTATTCTATTCAATATTCATATGCCTGTCCTTATACCTGCAGTCGTAGTGGTGGCTGTTAATACCTTCTGGATTGTTGTGGAAACATACATGCAAAGTATTCCAATATTCCTTCCAATGATGGCTGTTCGATACAGTTTCATTGTCTTTCAAACCAGTGAGTACACCATGTTCTGTCTCAGTCACATACAAAAGCCATAAAAATCAACATGGTAAAGCAGTCATACAAACGCTTGACCTACACCCTAACAGACACCATCTCTGTTCTCGCCGACTCTCCCCAGTTTATGCTGCGGATGTGCTTTTGAAAATAATAGGATTGGGGCCGAGGCCTTATTTCAGATCCTGGTGGAATGTGTGAGTACTGGCCTTCCTCTCACGTGTGACATCTTAACAGTACTTAGCAATCCAATAATGGCTATTATTTAGAAAGACACATGCAGTGCAGATATATTAGAAAAGCAAGTTCATGTTGTGTGTATATTAACTGTTGTGCTTCCTCAACAAAGGTTTGACTTCTCATTGACGGTGATTGCCACCCTGTGCTTCATTGCTGAAGTCTTGCACTTCTACTTAAATGCCACAGCAATGCTCAGATCTTTTCGGCTTCTAAGGTGGGTCTCCATTCAATGTAGTGCCTATTCTATAGTGTCATGGTGTATTCATGTACTTTTTTTATGTTTCTTGCATATAGCCTGGTACCGTATTGAAGTATCAATACTGCAATATGCAAATATTCTGTTACAATTAAGTAAAAGTCCGGAATTCCAAATTTGTATCAAATTGTACTTAAAGAATCAAACGTAGAAAGTACTCATTTGCCCAAAGATCTACAAGTTCACAATTTTTAAATGTATATATGCTATAGGATCTACTGACTTTCCTTTTTAACAAAGTTTTCTTTATAGCTATGCCCTTATCTTAAGTTTTTAATGTTTTGTTCCCGTTTCTTAGATGCTTTTTGGTGTGATGTTTCTTCTGTTTTTATTTTATGCATTTGCACATTGTAGCACTTTGAGATTCTCACAAATGTAAAGTGCGTTATAAATAGCCTGAAGTGTTTAATGTATTGTGTTTTGTAATAATAATCAAAGGTAACTCAAAGTGAAGTGATCTGAGTAACGATGGTGCGGCTTCATGCATGTGGTTCTCTCTCTCTCTCTCTCTCTCGTCTCCCCTCCCAGGTTTTTTCAAATATCGCGGAGGTATCGTGACATGTTGGACATCATGTTTGGGCTTCTCCCCAACATGGCAAGTCTGAGCCTGACCTTAGGCATGTTCTATTATGCTTATGCAATTGTTGGGATGGAGTCCTTTGCCACTGTGGTCTACCCCAACTGCTGCAAGTGAGTATCCATTTGCTGTATCTACTGTATACGGTTCAAATTGTGGTGGGTGGGTGATGTGTGTCTCTGGGTCTGTCTGTGAGGTTGATGTCAGTGCTCTACAAATGCCCTTAAACGCTTCAGGGGTGGGCAGCATTTATTACCAGAGGGCCATACCGACTTTGATAAAGTGAGGGCCACACATTGGACTATTGAATGAAACTTGAAACACACTGGTGGACTTGCCAGACTACTTTAGAATAAGGGCCTAGCTTTCACAACAAAAAATGCATGTTACAAAATGTTTATTTATATGTTTATTTTATATACCGGTATATAAAAAAGATTACGCAGCTGTACTGTACTATATCACGCTGGTGTACTCTGTACAAGGTTACAATGAAAAGATGATGTAGCTGCCACAGGTTCAACAGAATGTCCACCCATCATATAGATGTCTTTATCTTGGTTTATTTTTACATGGCCTCTCCAACTCCTCCAAACAGTCACCAAGACACCGTGAAAACTAAGAACAAAACATACGTACATTTAGTTGAGTCCATAATCATTATGAAACAGAGCCACAGGTACATTCAATGATTCAAGTTACAGATTTCTTACATAAAACAATCTACGTCAATGCCGTATCATCAACTTTTAAATGGGTCTATTAATTTGTACAGTATCTTATTGATATGCACCACCCCATAGGTCAATGATAAAACACATTGCCATATGTTATGGACTTTGGACATATACTGTTTCACTGTTGCTTTATAAGCATTAAACATAAGAGTACATACGGATGGAGGAAGACAGGTATGTACTCAAATGGTAAATAATCATTACTATTAATTGGAATTAAGTTAAATTAATTTGTCTCCAAACCATTAACATACAGTATGGCAGCCTTTTAAAATGTAGGGGGGGGTGACAACCAGGAAGAACAGATTATCTACATTACAAGCTCCACCGCGCTGTGGGCTAGTAATAAGTTACTTTACTATACTCAAGGGGTTAACATGCTGCATTACTATGTGGGTGTATAAGTGTATGCAAGTCCCACACATCATTCGCTGTGGTAGTTAGCTGACCAATTGGGCGGGCTACTTAAACTCAGTAGTCTGCATGCTCTTCCTGCCTTCCTCTGCATATGGTTCCTGGTTGTTATGTGATGTTTGCTCCCAGCACCACCGGTAGGCTCTGTTATTTATCTATCTCCCTGCTCTTAATGTTTTACGATGGTGTTTAATCGCGCCGAGCAGGGAGAAAATGCAGCAGAGCCGAACGCCAAGTGTAATATCGTATGCACACTTGTATTCTCATTCTATAATAAACATTGGTTAAATCTATTCGTGAGTTGTCTGACTGAATTATTGTTATTTGGGGAAAGTCCTTGCTGTACCCCAAAACACATTTGTTTTGTTGATTGATTTCTACTAACTGTAGCTCTGCTTATCCAATCAACTCCTCAGCACCAGTTGGGTGACAGAATACTACAGACAAACCAACATCACCGTAGGTAACAGGACAGAACTGAAGGAGGGAGGCTACTATTTTCTCAATAACTTCGACGACGTTCTCAAAAGCTTTGGTAAACACACTACTTGCTGCTATTCTATTTCTCTAGTATACACGTGCCATCTGGTTGGTGCTTTTAACCACTTGAACCCCAGCATCTCCATTCTGTGGGGAACATTCACCCCAAATTTGTAGATCTAGAAACGCACAATGCCTCGATGCGCTTAAGCTTGTAGAATGGCTATGTTTGGCGAATAATTTGGTACCAACTAAGTACACTAAGAATAGAGGGTTGTAATTGACATCAGAGTGGAAAGAAGGAAAGTCAGAGTGTAATGCAGATAAGGGAGTGTGATGTAGTGCAAATTGTGTCGAGCGATTAGGGACATGAAGTGAAGGTTGTGCAAATTGTGTGTTAAAGGGACACTTCACCCTTTTTGCAAAAAAAAATATGTTAATGACGTTTAGAAGCTTTAGATCACTTTCCTGGGGGTATTTATGTTTGTAATATGTGGTTTTAGATTGTAGCAGTGAGCCTGTTGTCTCTGATGTCATGGACACTGGTCTCACTACCTTCCTGGACTACAATTCCCATAATTATTTGGTGCACTGCTCCTCCTTGTGGATAGGGGGGAGAGCTGTCTTACTGAGACAACATGTAGTCCAGGAAGGAAGTGAGACCAGTGTCCATGACATCAGAGACAACAGGCTCACTGCTACAATCTAAAATATCTAAAACCACGTATTACACACATAAAGACCCCCAGGAAAGTGTTCTAAAGCTTCTAAACGTCATTAACATATATTTTTTTGCAAAAAGGGTGAAGTGTCTAATCGTGAAAAACTGTAAGCCACACAATAGTAACTTCCCCCTTTTTCTCTTTACCCATATAAACCTAATACATTAACCAACATGTCTATTTCCTGGCTTTATTTCTGTCTAGTGACACTGTTTGAACTGACAGTAATCAACAACTGGCATATCATCATGGTAAGATCGTGTCACCTTATCCGTATCAGTTATTTTTAATAGCCATTACTTTGCTTGTGAGTGACTGAAAGAAAGCGTTGTCTGACAGCTACAATATCCGCTCTCCCATAGGAAGGAATAACCTCCATGACATCTCGCTGGAGCAGGCTGTTTTTCATGAGCTTCTTCATTACTACCCAGGTGTGTGTGTGTGTGTGTGTGTGTGTGTGTGTGTGTGTGTGTGTGTGTGTGTGTGTGTGTGTGTGTGTGTGTGTGTGTGTGTGTGTGTGTGTGTGTGTGTGTGTGTGTGTGTGTGTGTGTGTGTGTGTGTGTGTGTGTGTGTGTGTGTGTGTGTGTGTGTGTGCACGTGTGCGTGTGCGTGTGCGAGTGAGAGAGAGACAGAGACAGAGACAAAGAGAGAACATAATACAGGTATGTCCACCTGTTTAATGCCTGCTGTAGATGGGACTAGACCAGTGGTTTGGGAACCCGAAAAGAACACAGGGCCCTGTGGCACCTGTTCATGTAAAAGAAAACGACAATAAATAATCAAATCTAAAGTATACATGATTTGATCATGCATGGTATTCATTCATTCATTTATAGCAATTTTAGAAACATTCAGCCTTAAATTGTTCAAGCATGTTCAACTTCAGACCAATTTTTTTACATTTTGGAAAAAGATGTCAATTTAACATTGTGGTGTACACAATGTTTAGGTGCAGACTTTTCTGGTTACCCTTTGGGTAACATTGTATTCTTCACCCTGTGGGTAACATTGTATTATTCACCCTGTGGGTAACACTGTATTCTTCACCCTGTGGGTAACATTGTATTCTTGTATTCTTCACCCTGTGGGTAACATTGTATTCTTCACCCTGTGGGTAACACTGTATTCTTCACCCTGTGGGTAACATTGTATTCTTCATGCAAGTACATTATTCTGTATTTACGACGTGTGTCTCCTCCCTCAGGTGACCATTGCCATTATTGTGAGTTTCATTCTGGATGCTTTTGTGTTCCACATGAAGTATAAAACCGCAAGCACCCACATGAAGGTGTGTGTGTGTGTGTGTGTGTGTGTGTGTGTGTGTGTGTGTGTGTGTGTGTGTGTGTGTGTGTGTGTGTGTGTGTGTGCGCGCGCGCGTGCGTGCACACCTGTCTGTGTGTGAACGTGCATGTGTGCGTGCTCGTTCCAGGATATGCATGCAGTGTGTGTGCAACTGTGCATGCATAACAAAATAGAGTAATATAAATGTTTAATATTCAGTAAATGTGCGTGTGTGTGTGTGTGTGTGTGTGTGTGTGTGTGTGTGTGTGTGTGTGTGTGTGTGTGTGTGTGTGCATGCATGCGTGTGTTTTAGATGAGAAAGGCATAGAGTCTGAAGTAGCGGTTAGCTGTGATGAGGTCTTGACCATGCTGGAGCTGTACACACACACCTGTCCAGGACACATCTCTCTACAGGGTGTCCTAAAGGTCATGGACCCCAGTGGGGTGAGAGCACATCATCAACCAAATGATATGATACTGACCATAATACTGACCATGATACATCACGTCGCTCCATAAATGGTATAGGCATTCTATGGAAAAAAGGGGTCAACCTCAAACAAATTGCAACAAACTCTTTCAACTTCTTTGGTTTCATAAATATGTTACACATCTCAAAAAACAACATATCAAAAGTCCTAGGAAATCCCAGTGGTGGAACATATTGAAAAATGAAAATAATATAATAAAATAGGTGATTAACAACCAATAAGGCAAAATTCTCAAATTTAATTCTGATTTAAGTAGCATGTGACATGATTCTGAATCTGAAGCATTTGTTTTGCACGAAAAACACTCTTTGGGCAAAAACAGCCATAGCCACTTGCCCAAATGTGATAACCATCACATAAGTGATGATGGCTATGGCCATATTTAGCCCAAGGATTCAGTTAAGTGAAGAATCGAGAAACAAATTGTTATAATAACCAAATTATAATAGACTAAATTGATTAGTCTGATAATTAATCTCATGTACCTGTATGCACTGATACTCTTCTTGCACTAATGTCTATGAACAGATACCAACTGCTATCCTCATGCACCTTTTGGATGGATATATGTGTAAAAACGTAGATACATTGTTCTCTTTTTTTATTCCTTTTCCCCCCCTTTCTTTTAAATTACGTTTAAAATCAAATCTCCAAAATTATTATTTTACCGTAATTAATGTGATTATTTTTATAATTAATTTAGTAAGTCAATTAGTTTGATTAATTGTTACACCCCTACTGTAAGTTCAACTAACAGTCTTTCTTCCTGTGGGAAATTTGGGAATTTACGCAGCACTTGTCTCTGGACTATGTTGGTCGAAGGTTAAGGACTAAGTGGGACCTCAGCTTGAAAATGTACGCAGAGGAGATTGAGGTGAAAGACTAGTTTAATTTGTTGATGACATGTATTATTGTGTTCATTTGTTATGCATATGTTGATGAATGCATGTTTTGTGTTATCCTTTTAGCCTTAATGTCTTACTGTACCGCTGCTGTTTATAGTGGTGTCAAAAATAATCGATTCAGCAATGCATCGCGATTTGGCCGTGCAGCAATTGCAAATGCACCAAGTCTCGGAACGTGCATACGTACGTGTGTATGTCTGTAATCCACGCAACTCGAGAACCGTTCGCCCCACCGTCTTCAAATTCGACACACGCGTTCCACACCCCCACACAGAGTGCAGTGCCCGGTATATCCATATATGGAGCTGGCCTGTTCTGACATCATTCTGACATCTGCATAGACTCCATATTTGGGCATGCCTGACAAAGAACTCCATATATGGGCATACAAGGGACACAGACATAACAACTGGGTTGGGCATGCATTTCCAATTTGCATCGTTCCAAGTAGGCCAGTGCTCTAGGCTCTAGGGCCCAAATTAGCCAATTGATCACACCTGATCACCTCTATATGGAGCTGGCCTGTTCTGACATCACAATGGTGTTCTGACATCTGCATAGACTCCACATTTGGGCATGCCTGATAAAGAACTCCATATATGGGCAATTGGGCATAAACGGGACACAGACATAATAACTGGGTAGGGCATGCATTTCCAACTTTCATCCAAGTAGGCCAGTGCCCAACAGGCACCACTCTAGTATAATATAATTCTAAATATCTGACTGCTTGTATTGACTGATAAAACATGTGCCATGTTGTGCACTAATATAGAAAAGTGTGATGCATTGCAAATTTGCGTAGAATTTGAAGAATTCATAGAATCAAATCAAATCGCTACCTGGTGAATCATAATCGAATTGTGAGGGCAGTGCCAACGCACACCTCTAGCTGTTTACATTTCTGAAGTACAGTCCATTGAATATTTGTCTTTCTGTTGTTTTCCTGTCCAGGAGTGGTATGAAACCCGGGTGAAGTGGACCTTTGTAAATCCTTAGCAGCTCTCCTTGATTCCCTTGTCTGGTACATCCTCTTGAATTAGCCTACACATTGAAACAGAACATTTCCAAAAAAGTAACTGAACACACTAGTTACCTCCAGGAAATATTGATTTACAGTGTACAGTGTACAGTTTCTTATGTTCTTGCCATTCCTTCACTTGAAAGAAATCACCTTCGAAAAAAGGCGGTTTTGAGAGATTACAACACAGAACACACGTGCACACGTGCGCAACCACACGTCTTCTTTTACATGTTAATATTTTATGTCAGCATAGAGCCCATTCAGATGGAATGATTGGTTCATTAACTAATGACAGCATACATCGATTAAGGGACTGATGGTTATTTATCAGAAGTTGGTATGTTTAAGGAGGGGGGGGGGGGTTATATTAAATATATTAAATGGGGGTTATTAAACATGTTTTTTGAGCCGGGGGGGGGGGGGGTGTAAAATAACTTAACTTTTCGTAATTTTTGTGAAAATGTTTATATATTTGTTTTTTGTTTTTCATAATGTTTTACTATTTTTTTACTAATGTTTTACGATTTAAGCATTTTTGTTGCATATAATATGACAAATAACGCTATTTGCCTATTATAAACGATCAGTATTTGCTTCATTTTCTCTACCTACTCACCAGTCTCTGAGGGGGGGTTCCTCAGAGACTTGTTATGATGAGAAACTGTTTGGTGTATGCAACGAGGAACGTAATGTGGAATGATAGATTTGGTACATGTTTAACGTAATGTGAAATGATAGATTTGGTACATTTGTACAAGTTGAAGTATTTTGTATAGTGTATTGGATGTGGTTATATTTTTTTCTTTTCTAATATTGTTTTGATTTGAGTCTTGGGCCTACTTGTCTACTTCTTTTTGTTGCAACAATTTTATATTTAATCCACTAGGCATATGGATTACATTTCAATAATAAAAGTTGTAGAAAACTACATTTCAGAGCCCAAGAAAATTCCTGTAGTGTTTTTTAATACAGACTAGGTACTGTATGGTCACATATAAACCCCTATAAAAAAGCCCAATAACTGCAGCCAGTCAGCAGGTGGCCAATATACAGTATATATATATATATATATATATATATATATATATATATATATATATATATACACACGGACATACGAACAACATTCACTGGGGTTCACTGTGTTGTTGTGGAGCATTTGCTATAACAAAGTAGATAGACTAGACCCCATTAGTGTCATTGCTGTAACTTGGTATCTGCAATATGATGCTGTTGCTGCAGGGTGAACACCCCAAATCACCACCGAATCACCACCAGCCCCCACTGGAGGGAACATAGGGTCTGTTTTGGAATGAGGGAACATAGGGCTGAGGGAACATAGGGATGAGGGAACTTGGGTACGGTCCCATATGAAGAGATCTAAAATCCCCCTATGGAGATTTCAATGCAAATAAAAAGTACACAAACCTGTGGACTGGCGCCCTCTACTGACAGTGACGTCAGGACTTTGGTGCTCTATCTATGGTTCTCAACCAGTGGCCCGGTGACCACCAGTGGTCCTTGCTGGGGTTCCAGGTGGTCCCCAGTTAAACTTAAATGATGAAGATGGTAACCAAATGAACACTTATAAATCTTTAACTCTTGAGAGCGTAAAATGAAACCGAATGGACAATTACAGGCCCATATGGTTTCATTTTACGCTCTCAAGAGTTAAATTATTGTTAAACATCTTTATTTTATAGCCTACTTAATTAAGAAGTCTACACAATTAGAGAATGTAGAAGAATTGTTATTTCTATCAACGTTAGCCTGTTATCTCTCCTATGGTACCTACCAGTGTACCACTACCACATCAATACAGCATGGAACTGTGGACAAGGACAACATCTTATTCACGACAACAAAATATTCTAAGACAAGTTTTGAGTCTGAGGCTAAATGTCATCAAATGTTGGCCCATGGCTTAAATGCAGAATAAATAATGGACCTCGACATGAAAAGGGTGGTTGAAAACCACTGCTTTTAACTTAGCAGTATTAACTACTCCACTGTAGCTACCTTTTTGCAAACTGTTAATCAAGTAAACTGTTCAATCCATATGTACCGTGTATGATTCAATCAACCAACTGCAATCTATTTGGTTGCCGTTTCTAGTCAAAACGCGAGGGGGCGGTAGCCGGCCCTCGCTGAAACCCATGAGCGAAACCTCTTCAACCTTGGCCCCGGTAGCGGAAGTTCTTTCCTTTCCTGTTTCTGCTTGTGAAGAGACACATATAGGTTGGTTTTATCCAATATTTTATCCAACGTAAATCTATGTTAATTATGTCCATCTAGTGTTCTTCATACGTTATAGTGAATCTGGGATCTTCCAACGTTTAGAAAAATACAATATTTGTCACGTATGGACCTTTTAACATTGCATATTGTGTATTTGTGTTGTCTCGGTTGGGTTCTAGACTAAAATAAAATGTCGCCGGTGGTCGGTGGATGCACGGTTTTGCACGCTACTGCTAGTCAATGCCATGGAGCTGTACAGATTAATTAAACTAGTTCATACTAGTAAACATTACATATGTATTTATGTCCAACTCCAAGCCGTTATTGTCCGTTATGTCAGTTAGAATGTGTAGGGATGTTAATGTCGTCTTCCTGAGGCTGCTAGGCTATTGTGCTAGCAACATGTTTTAAGCTCATGCTGGTTGTTGCAAAACGAACAAGTGGGATTGTCAACCATTATCTCGGAACACAGTGAACGTGTCGGTTGACAAACATTTAAAATCCCGCAATGTTGCGTTATTTTCTGCAATGTAAATCTTTAATGGAATTGTATGTTGGCTAGTTGGCCAGACGCACTAAAGTGATGCTCGGTTCACTTGAGTTGAGCCATGTGAGGCATATTGGACGCTAGCAACGTTATGCTAACAATATGCTAGATAACAGAACTCAGCCACTGGCTGAGTAGGCATAGATTGTATTGTACCATTGTGATTATTATTATAAGCACGTTCAAGTGAGTTTTTTTGTTTTGAGTGTAGGAGAATGACCAGTTCTCAGTACAGGATGTGCTTGTTGGTGGACAGACTAGAAATGCAGTTTTGATCAGGATAAAGCCAAACATAACTGTCGGTTGTGACTTTGTTAGAATTGCTGATCAATACATGCTGTCATCGTCAATCATGTTTTAGATGTTTTATGCCCCATTAATTGATTATGTTTTGTAATTGGTTGGGGCCAGGGTTGTCTGTTGTGCAAGGCCTGTGGTTTGACATCTATTGATTTGATGCATTCTACCATGTCTGAGTACCGTTATGTCTGATGCTCACTCAACCCCTCATCTTAACCCCATGTGGCATTCAGTGTTTGCTTTTAAATTTGGGGATACTTCCTTGTCAACTTCCCTTAATGATTATTTTGATATACACCAAATATATAAATATTAGTCTAATGTTATCTGTCCTGTGTATTGCTTGGTTTTTCTCATCTGTTCCATGGAGCCTTAAGAAAAAGCTTTCCATTATACAGGGATTGAGTTTACAATTACAGCCTTAATTTGTGATTGTACGTCTCAGTAGTTTGTGACATCAGAATAAATGTATCTTGTCTAAATGTTTAGTCACATCTAGTCATGATTTAATGTCACTCATGTGGCAGTGTTCTGTGGGAAACCAACCATGTGACGATCCTTTTAACACTTAGACAATCTACATCTACAATTTAAGATTACCGGTAGTCTACTTAAGGTATTTTGGTTAAGGTTTGGAGTGACACTGAGTGTGCAATGGTAAAATAACTGCTCTCCTCTGTCTGATCCACAGACGATGGCTCCCCGCAAAGGCAAAGAGAAGAAGGAGGAGCAGGTGATCAGCCTCGGTCCCCAGGTGGCTGAGGGAGAGAATGTCTTTGGAGTTTGTCACATCTTTGCCTCCTTCAACGACACCTTTGTCCACGTCACTGACCTGTCTGGAAAGTAAGTAAGCCTTTATTTATAATGCAACTGAAATGTGACTGGACTGCTGCCTGGTTGTAGTGCTAATTTAGGTCAGGCACATTTGTTAAGTTTAGGAGCAAGAGGGGATTTTCATGTCGTGGCTCTGAAAAAAGGTGTCACTTTCTAGTAGTCTCTGCCTTGGGTTATGTCCGGAGCCAATCAAAGAAATTGCTGGACTGATTAGCGTCAAATTACATTACATTACATTATGCTCTGTTCTGTAGATTGTATTGATTTTAACTTTGGTTATGGGTAATGTTGTCCGCTAGACTTTCAGTGCCTGGGCCGTATAAGAGGAGGAAAATCAGGGCTGAAACCATGCAAAAATAGGGAGTCATGCATCATTATGTGATACGACAACAGGCGTTTATTGGCCACAAAGACCACTAGGCCTAGTCCTATTCAAATTGGGGTCCAGCAGTTAAAAAGTGCCAACTGCATGGTAATTGATTGCTATCTCTCCCCCTCCCCAGAGAGACAATCTGCCGTGTGACTGGTGGGATGAAGGTGAAGGCTGACAGAGATGAGTCTTCTCCCTACGCTGCCATGTTGGCAGCCCAGGACGTTGCTCAGCGCTGCAAGGAACTGGGCATCACTGCTCTGCACATCAAACTGAGGGCCACTGGAGGAAACAGGTGTGTGTGTAATGAATTCTTCTTAACAAATCTGTCTTGTCTCTACTTTATTTACCCCTGCTCCTCTGGTAGACCAATGGTTTCTGTGCATACAGTTAAGGCTGCAATTATCAATTTTGGGTTTTCTAATTTTACTAATAATCAAAGTCATTTTATTTAAATATAATAATTTGATATATTGTTTCAATTAACAATGTAAGCATCATTTTATTGATGTCCCTACTTTGAGCATGTTAAATAGTATAACGGAGATCCCAACATAATGTGCATCGTGATGCAACCCGTGAGCTTGAGTAGGTTGCTCATTCTCAATGAATGAGAAGTGGTTAAATACAATATTAATGTCTACTGAAATCCAGAAACTGACAAGAGAAACTACTTTGTCTACTACTTTGTCCTCAACCCCACTGTAGTTTCATATAGCCATTTGAATGAAAAGGATATTTCTGAAACACTCAAGGAGACTGACCACCAGTGGGTTCCAAACCAATGGGGCTGATTGTGTAGTTGAAGCTTTATTACTTGCTCAAATGTAGCTGCATGGAAAGTCACAAATGTAAGAATTGGTCATCAGCCATTCTGTATTAGGTCAGTTGCGTTGCTAGGTGCATTGCTGACCTGCTGTTCAGAAATGAAAGCAGCCATTCCAAGTTACACTTAAACCTTTTGTTGTTTCTGACCATGACTGCACATGTCCTGTGTCTACGAGTGCATTTGTGTAGATGGAAAGCACTGTACATGTCTGTCTACGACTGATCCGCTTGTGTTGTTTTTCCAGAACAAAGACTCCTGGTCCGGGTGCTCAGTCAGCTCTCCGAGCCTTGGCTCGCTCAGGCATGAAGATTGGACGTATCGGTAAGACTAAAGAAATAGCTGCATACTGTACATTACATTGACCTAGGCACATTATCGTCACCAATGACCGATGCCTGCTGCTGATAACTATGTAAAAGAAGAAAGTAAAGTTGTGTTATTGCGTAGAGCTCAATGTATAATTGTCGGGATGACAATGCAGAGCTCACTTTGTTTTACTGGATACGATGTTGGAAAAACTGACCATTGAAAGTTGTGGATTTTCTATCGGTTGCTACTCTATTACGGGTTTCCTTTTCAGTTGCTAGATGTTTACGTATTTTAATACCATTTCTATTTAGTTCAATTATTAATTATTTTAGTTCGTTTTTAGTTTTTGAGAAAGTCCTGCCCTGAAAAACCTTCCCTTCACACACCAAGAATTATGTTCCCAAGTATATCTTCTATTGACACCAAACAAGGCGAACAATTTTATATCGTTAAATGTCAATACCAAGTCAATTTGTAGTTTAAACAGAAGTTGTTTGGAGTGGTCAATTAACTAAATCTTGTTTTTTCTGCTGCAGAGGATGTGACACCCATTCCCTCAGACTCTACCCGCAGAAAGGGAGGACGTCGCGGTCGTCGTCTGTAATGTTTTGCGCAAGTTTTTCCACCCAATAAAAGGTTCCAATCCAAGGCTTTGTCTTCCGACTGGTGATTGAGTTTTAAAGGTACATGAAATGTATTTTTCCTGGTGAATTCCACTGTGGATTGTTAACTGATATAACTGATATGTATTTTATAAACTAGTATTTGTGTCAACTCCAATGTGTGGGTATCTACTATCTAGTCTAAAATATCTGGTTATTCACCATCTGCAAAGCTTGATGTACAATGTACATATGACTACAGTCTTAATGGTTTAAAACTGTAAACCACCAGTTTATTATAATAATTTGAGAGGACCACTGAGTTGACCCAATTTTATGCAATTTCCAACTTCAAATTGAGCTGGGGCAGACATTCTTGAGTGAAGTTTGAAGCGTTATCACCAATGAGCTTGCCTAACTTAAAACAAGCCCAAATAGATGAAATCAATTAATTACCAGGTGCATTATTATTATCTGTGGGTCTGCTGCTGACATTATCACCAGTGTGAACTGAGTGGTGCAACTCCCGTCTATTGGTTCTCTGTATCGTTCCAATTTCTTCTCTGTATCGTTCCAATTTCACGCATGCGCACACCACTCGTGCAGGCTTAGCAGAAAATGATCTGTCGATCTCCAGTGTGTATCTACCAGTCGGAACTTTGGCAAGCTCTTATTGACCAGCTTGCAGCTGGTAAAAATACCATCTGAAATTTTTCTTTTTGACCAGATCAGCTAAGCTGATATGTTTTTTGTTCCTTTGGGAATTGAACAGAAATCAAGTCAGCCTTGTATGTTAACAAATTGTCGGTCAATGCAATCTGCCTTCTGCCTTGTTAATTGATTGTCGATCCCGATTGTAATTGTAATGGCCATCTGAATAAATTTCAGCATGCATTGATTCTGTTAAAATAAACTGACGACATGACAAGGTGACACTCCAGAGTCCAAAAAATAGCTCAACAATTTGTTATTCCCCAAAATAAGAAAATCAGGGGTGTCTAGTTGTCAGGGGTCTTATTGGTGTAATAACGTAATGCAATATCAAGTTGACATGTATGGGCTTTATTCAGGTATTACTGTTGTGGTTGTTTGTGCCATAGACGGAAAGGTAGTAGACTCATTCGCCGCTGCAATTCATTGGCGTGACGTGTATCGCTGTGAGGGTGGAAGTGTGCCGTTATGAGTCGCATCTCTTCCTTTCATTACTTTCTTGGCACCAATGCGGAAGCTTGCCCTCACTTGAGAGCATATGCCCCAGTGCCGAATGCGGCATCTACCTTTGTCTAGTCTGTGCAGGGGTACTTTATGCAAAGTAGGGTATGTGTAGTGGAGACAGGCCCCCCTGACCTTGAAGGACTGGCATTTATCTTTAGGCTGAGTGCCTTCATCTGCAGGTAACTCATTTCTCAACCGTTTTAGATGCGGGGCGGCACGCCGGAACCGGGCCGGCACCCTGGGTGTGTTCCTGTGGGTCTTCCGGGGACCCCCACACACTGAGTTGCACCACTCACTGATTTTTCTCTATAACAAAGACTGATTAACATGATATGATGACGCACTGTAGGTTCATTTTCTCCACTAGGCCAAAGACATGGGGAGAGACTTTTTTGCACTCATGTGTGAGTGTGTCCGTCCGTCTGTACAGCTAATCTCCGGCACCGTTAACCCAGACAATGCCAAATTCTCCCTGGAAGGCAACGATTAACCTCTACCCGAAATATTCGGCTTGTTATAACGGCACCAGAAGGCAGATTTTTAAAAAACACAATTTTGGATATTACGCCTCCAGATTCTGTCCAAAAATCCTGCAGATCATTTACACGGTACACACTATCTCTATAGTCATGTGTTCAATATGGATCTGTCCGATATTTCATATTCCATCCTAATTGGCTAACCTTGGCTTTCAAAGTTTGCAGGATTGTTGGCACTTTATCTAGTATCTTTATGCACTGCATTGTTCTCAGCACTGTTCACTGAATAGCTCAAAGTTACTCTGCTCATCCCGTCTATATTGGAACTCCTTTTTAAAGTGACTTGCCCGTATTTGTGCTCACCCACACCGTGTCTCTGAGCAAGGCACTGAACCCCAACACTGTTCAAGGGTGTTGCACTACTCTACTTTGATTTAACAAAAGCAATCTACTGTATGTTTGAGTGAAGGGAATACAGAAAGACACACTCTACTTGTATGGATCTTTGCTTTTTATAGCAATCTGGAACAATTTTGAAATGAGAAAAGCGATAGCAAAGTTATGCCTTTTGATCATTTATAATTTTATTTACACAAACATTTCATACACAATGTAGATAGTGATATATATTTAACTAGGCCTACTACAAAAAATGAAACCCACCTATCTTACAAAAGATAATTTTCAGAAACACGCATACTGTCAACTTCAGCACATTACATACCTGCATGCAGCATTAAAGTGTCCGGTAACTAACTACAGGTAAAAACGAAATAAATAAAAGTTGAGTCTATTTGATGTGCCCAACTAATTAGTCTCATCGCTTTCAAACGTCACACTTCTACATTTTCCTAAAGGAATGACAATGATATAAAAGGGTAGTGTGCTACTTTAAATCATCTGTATTAACCTTTAACCACTTTCACAACATTTTAAAAATAGGGACCCAAATGTGGTTAAAGAAACCACTTGGGGTTGCACTAGTATTCCTTGCTGAAATAATAAGATACCATTAGCCACAAGGTGGCAGCTTGTGGCTATCCTGTTCCTGGAAGGTAGCCTAGTAAGACTAGCCTACCCACCTACTGGTGAAGAAGCAACCCATTCACATACAGATGCCACTTTTATAGTTGCCAAACTGGTGCATTTTTGCCCAATTATCAAAATACATGTTTCGATACCTTTTCAGCTGGGCAAGCCAAGATAGTTCAGACCTCAGTACTTTGTGTATTGTTTCCTTGCTGATATTGTCTGCAATACTATGGCTTTTTTTATATTCCATCGCACAACAGCGTTGCTTGCTGACAATAACTGATCGATAACAAATTGTTTTGTAATCCACAAGCAATACTGCCATACCCAATTTAGAATGTTAACTGGTTTACTGATTGTCTGGATGCTTCTTGCGGAAACTGGATGGCAACCACAGGTTTTATTTCAAGTCCATTTATAAACATTAAGCACCACATCAAATATGACATCAACCCTATAATTGCATCCACATCTTAAATTTGATTGAGAACGTTGCAGGATTAGATTATAATAATGAACTCCAAAGTTATCTATTTTGGGTTACATTTACTTTTTCCAGAAAAAACATCAAAAATAGTTCCAAGCTTTATAAATTACATTTCAAATATGTCCAGTGACTGTGTACTGTATACATACACCCAGTGATATTCAGACAGTTAACGTATTTCAAAAGTCACAACTTTACATGTTACATTATAAAACACAAACTAATCTACTGTAGAAAACAGCCATACATTCTCTAGATGCCATTTGGTATCCCTGACCATTCTTGCAAAAAACTAATAATTACGCAAAAAATTCTATCCTCAGTGCTAAATTTAACCATTTGTAACTCTGGGAATGTAGAAATGGAACCAAATGTTTCCATTTGCTCACTCCCACAGTTAAACGAACACTTGACTTTACTGTGTACAATTCTGGTCCACAGTTAGAAGCACATTTGTTATTGTTTTCTGTATCCCAAGTTGAACCCTTCTCTGGAATGGGGTGCCAAATGGCACGAGTGACATCAAGTAAAAGCCGAGGGCATTGGCAGTCTGTTGAAGCAGGTCAGACATTAAGAGGCAGCTGTTTGCTAAGTTGACACATATATTGCCATACATAAGATAAATGTAATCATTTACAATAAATGTCAGCACTGGAAGTTTGATTGGATGTGAGAAAGCTTTTGATATACAGACTATATCAAAAGCTTTCTCACACTGTATAATACAGTACAAATGCAATAATTATAATAATCACTTTACAGAGATTACATTCTTGTGACAGTAAAATAGTACAGTTTTTAAAACCTCTGAGACAAAAGGTATTGAATATCAAGTCTTTTGAAGGATACCATGACATTTTGTTAGCATTTGAGGCATTTGGTGGAAAACTAGTAGGCTAAAATTTAAAATGTCAATATTACGGTAACCGTTTCAGAAACACAAACACACAGCCAGCATGCATTAAAACCAGTGACGTTAAAATATTTGCTAGAGAATAAAGAAACTCGACACATTTCAGGTAACAGCTAAGAGGAAGTACAGAGTAAAATAGAACTGTGTATCTAGATGGTGATCTTTTTATAGCACTGCCATCTCACAAAGACCTAGGGGTTTTTTCTTCAAAAAAAGAAATAAAGAGAAAACTTCTCTGACCAATCTCAGTATATAGTTGTCAGTGGGTTTCAGTTTAGCTTAGTGTAGTGAAGGAAAATAAAAGGAGATACGTTGAGACAATGTAACAAATGTCAAGTCCTCCATGTGCATCCAATTACGGAAGTATTGGAAGAAAAATAAATCATAAAAATAAAGGTAACCACTAACCACCAAAATAATGGAATTGTTAACAGTGTAGCTTCAGACCACTAGGAACCAGAACAGCTCTAAGAAGAGCAGGCCAGAAACCAGAGGAGCTTTAGTATACTTAAGCTACAGTGGCAAAACTGCATTTTCCTTCCATCAACAGAGGTTAAATGTAGATGGAGAGCTCAGACACCACTCAATAAGTAATAATTGTAGTACATTAATCACGTGTGGTCAATAACATCTGAGATGCAGAGACATCACCTTGCCTTTTGTGTTGATGCAGTCATATTTGTATGTCATTAAATGTCTCGATGAATTGTGTATGAAGGACCCCAATGGAAACAAGCCATATTCTTTCTTGGGTTGAAATCCTCTTAGCACACCTTGTATTGATTGAACTGTACTTTCTTCTGCAAAGTGTTCAATCAATCATTATACCAAAGTTTGGATGAGGGCTTTGTCGTTCTTGAGCTTCTATTAGGATATGTACAGTCTAAATACATTTCACTGCAACATTGGTTCTGACTTTACTATTGAAGTATGATCTATGGCATTAATATGAACTTATACTAGTACTGCATCCGCACCCCCTCTTCATATGCACGAACACACACACACACACACACACACACACACACACACACACACACACTTTCCCTTCTACTGATTTTCCATTTTTGAAAAGCTGAAGTAACTTCAGTATATTGCAACACATCTTTCTTGGGTGTTACTTCAACGCCTAGCAGCCAATCCTTATACTAGGAACCCAACCTCTGGAACCTAACCTTACAAACTGAATCTCATCTCGTCCCCTGATTGTGAAGAACATTCATAACTTGCCCTGACATGTACTGTTTTGAGAATTTATAATTTTACATTCAGGGAATACTTTAAGAAAGTACTTAAGTTCTGGGGCATATCCAGTATGATTGGAAATGTATCATAACTGCAGCCACCACCATGTAGCCTGTCAAATTGACTGTGGTCACCTCTGATATAAAGGAGGTATTAAAGGAGGTAGGATATTGGACAAATGGAAAAAGCGACACTTGTGGTGTTAAATAGGACAATGGGAATAATGTTTCAGTCTCCATTCCACAATACATGTAGGATAGATCTGAATGTGATAGAACAGGCACATACTCTCCATAATCTCTGTGTAGGAGGGGAAGAACTGGAACAAGTGCTATTATTAATGGAAGAACACAAGGTGGAGTTAGATAAAAAAAAATATATGGCCCTCTCACATTTCTCTAGGTTAACTAATTGTTTAACCATAAACCAAAACCTACTGATTATTATTTTTAAATGTTGGCATTTTCCCACCTATAACAGCCAAAATAGGGATGGCAGGTTGAAAGTGGTTGATGTTGGACCCCTTGGTGGAAGCGAATATAATAGCTGCATTATTTTCAGTTAACCACACTCCTTTGACATAGACCATCATCATCTAAACATGTTCTGTATAAAGAAACTATGGATTTCAATATAACTTTAATTTATGGACCATACATTAGCCGTATTTGTCGATAATTATGATATTATTATGACTGTAGGTAGGGTATACTATGCAGTAGGCTATAGTATGGTGACTGGTGTAATATGATTTCATAACATTGACTTAAATATCAGCCAGTTACAAGTTACAACATTGAGGGGCACGATTGAAGAGAAGTCCAAGCAAGTGACCAATCAGAGACTTAAAAACAAAAAAGCGAAGAGAGGGGTTTATTGGTTGGATGGTTGGTTACTTAGTCAACTCCACTTTCATGTTTGGAGTGAGGGGTGCCGGCCTTCCCCAGTTCCCCCTCCCGCTGCCAAAAGCAAGCAAAAACTCCCTCAAACCCCGTTGACTGGTCAGTCGGTTGGGCCACTGTCAGATAATCAGTTGTCAGGGAAACGGGCTCCCCTCGAAGGTTCCTCTACTCTGGAGTTCTCAGCTAGCTGGTGGAGAGGAGGAGAGACATTTGAGAATGAGAGAAAGACGGGAGAGAGGGACTGACTGCACCCATTTGTCATTATTTTGTCATTATTAGTGTGTGTGTGTGTGTGTGTGTGTGTGTGTGTGTGTGTGTGTGTGTGTGTGTGTGTGTGTGTGTGTGTGTGTGTGTGCGTGTGCGCGTGCGCTATGTGTGCATGTGCGAGCGATAGGATGCAGGGAATTATTTCTCCATCTCTTCATTCCCTCCTTACTTGCTCAGAGCAGAGGCGGTTCCCGAGCGGTGGAAGTGGACAATCTGCCACTTGCCGTCCCTGCGATGCCACACTCTGGTCTCCTCCGACTGGGCCGTTCTGGGAAGCCCGTTGGTGTCGATGTACTGAGTTACTCTGATGTAAGCGATGCAAGCTGCATCCTCTCCCACCAGGTGGATGTGAGGGTTCAGGATGGTGGTGTGGACGGGCTTACTGTTCTTAGACCACACTGACGAGAGGCGAGGAAGGAAGTTAGGCTTGATTCTAGGCTTAAAATAATTGATATAAATATTGTAAATCTCTATGGGAAAAAAATTAATGGCCGATTTCTCAGTGGGTCCAGAAAACCATGCCCACTGCTATGCTCTATAATACAGAGATGTATTCACAATGGATGTCTTTTGTTACTATGGACAGACGAAGGTCACATGAAATGAACACTATACAACACACAATGTATGACACCCAAAATGGGCAAATATGTACATTTGTGCTTTGGTTCTTACAGTTTTCAAAGTAGAAGCGATGGAAATCCAGGCCCTCCACCAGGTTGCCCAGGGCTTCGGGTTCGAATGCAGTCACAGCTGGATCACACATTTTACTGAGTGGAAGGACATTAAACAAATGTGTTATGGTAACAACATTTTTACTCAGTGGAAGGACATGGGTTTATGGTACCCAGCACCAACTGATGTTGATACTATTTCACAACAAGTGATTCAGTTTTTTATTTACTTTATCAGGAAAATGACTAGCAGGGGGTGCTAGTAACTATCATGAAAAATACTATTGTGGCAGCTGTGCCGTCTGATTTCATATCACAACAACATGAACAGAATGAAAGAAGGAAAGAGTAAAAGAAAGGAAAATGTGGGGAGTGTGTGTGTGTGTGTGTGTGTGTGTGTGTGTGTGTGTGTGTGTGTGTGTGTGCGTGCGTGCATGTGCGGGGGCGTGTGTGTGTGTGTGTGTTTTGCTCACGTGTAGCTCTCAAAGTCTCCATTGCTAATTGCCTCAATCAGTTGTTCCGTTACTTTGATGATCTCCTGTTTCCTCACTGTGTGTGTGAGAGAGAGAGAGAGAGAGAGAGAGAGAGAGAGAGAGAGAGAGAGAGAGAGAAGATACATATACAGTAAGACGTCATACAGTCACTTCACACAAGTGTGATTCTTTTATACAGTAGGCCTATACAGTGCAATATACTGTACAGTGCTGTGCCCGGTGTGAAGTCTATTGGATCAATGGATATCCACAAAGTTGTCAATGTTACCAAGGTGACGTCATGTGTCAAAGACTGGCCTCCAAACACTATTGGGAAGTCGGCAGTAGTTTTATTTTGAAAGTTGCCTGCACAAACTATGGAACTCTGACTTCCATTGGAAAAGCATTGAGGCGGCCATGAGACACAGACTAGTCCGGAAAGGCTTCTTTTGTTTAAAGTGGGAAAATCGGTATATAGACTTTTTTATTGGACTAAAATATTGTCTATGACTATATACAGTACATACATTCATGAATCCTGACCGGAGCTTTTTTTTATAGGGGTATCTTGTGAGTTGTGACCCTCCCATGAACATCCTGTATAAGCCCAACATGTCAAAAACTTTCCTTATGCTTTAAGTAGCATGTGACGTGTCAAACTAGGGGGTTATCATGATTCTGAATCCATTCCAAGCATTAGTTTTGCACAAAAAACACTGCTTGGGCTAAAAACGGCCATAGCCGTCATGACAAATGTGATATGGTCAGCACATTTTGGGCACATTTGGGCAAGTGGATAAGGCAGTTTTTTAGCCCATGGAGTGTTTTTTGTACAAAACTAATGCTTGGAATGGATTCAGAAGGAACGTTTGACATTTTTTACATTTTAAGTCCCGGATTGTAGATTTCCTTTTTTTAAATATGGGTTTGCATTTTTCTGCCAGACTGTGCATAGCAACAAGGAGAGCAGCTGTTTAATTTATTCAGTTCTATATCTGTTGTCAGTGTGCGCAGCTGCACAGCCAGACAAATAACTAGACGTAGACTTATTTGTGTTTCATGATTGGCATGTTGTTGTACTCCAGACATTCCCACTTGAAAACAAATGTCAAACCACAAATACATCTCATAGCATCATCATCATAGCCTTAGAAAATTAATTAATCACGACAATTTGCATATGGATAAACGGGGAAGGAACTAGCCAATTAAGACTATCACTATTATGAGTTGTTATGGCAATAATTAAAACCAATACTTTAATTGCAAGCAGAGAATGTGCATATCAAAACAATGTTAATCTTTTACCCTGGCATCCCTATTCCCTACATTTCCTAATATGACAGATCTACAAGCTCCCAATGTGTCACATCCAAATGCGTTGTGAGCTTGTAGATTTCCTCTCAAAATGTCCAAGGAATAACAGAAGTCAGAAGAACCTAAAGTTATGTGACTTTATTTATTAGAAACGATCAAATTGCAAGTCCTCTGAGCAGCCACTAGGGGTCGTATTGAATTGAATAACTAATGACAAATGGTTAATGAGCTGCATTTATATACAATTACCTTTTCCAAAGTGCTTTAGAATGTACGCATTACCCATCTACACGTAGATACAATCAAACAACGATGGCAAGGAACCAAGCAGCCTGTTGGGAGCCATTATAAGTTCAGTGTCCTGCTCAAGGACACTTCAACATGATTGTTGTCTCTATATTGTCAGATTAGCATTATGACTATGAGTCCTGTTCAGATCCTGGACACAGTACCCTCAAGTGCAATTCATTAGCACCGTTAAATAGCAGTTAAAGGAGCAACATAGTGCATACCTTCATTGCGGTCTCTGGATCTGCTTTAACCACTGTTCTTAACTGCCGGGTATTTATTAAACCCCATATGGTTGAGTGGAGTACCTCAGGGCTCTATGCTAGCAGCTAGTGTCTGTTTTCGGTTATTGTGGGGAGAGCTTTTGCTGATAGCAGCCGATCACTGTGAGCTTGTCCATCTGCTATTCTCTGCAAAAGCTTTCCCCGACACCATACGGATGCTGCAGGGTTTAAGTGGTTAAATGTTACGTGGATGCATGTGTGCATTGTTACGTTTGCCGTTATAAAACAGCTCCAACACGGGAAGAGGCCATCTGCCATTGGCCGGTATTGGTGCCAGGTGATGTCTCTACTATCTGTTGGAGTCTACAGAGCGTGACACCTGGCACCAAAAACACAGTCAATAGCAGATGGGCATTTTAGTGCCGTTCTCTTCACCATTGGGGTAACCTCGGGTCACAAGGCTTTAGTCAGAGGAAAGCCTGGTCTGTGTTACTAAATTGCTGTGTGATTCAGTTTAGGCATGGTTTAGAGTAGACCGAATGATAAAAAAAATATATATCATGTTCTGGTTGGGTTGGGTTTGTCTCTGCAGCCGCTACGAGTTGGCATAAAATATGGCTATACCAAACAAACTACCGGTATTCCAAGAAGTATGTGAAGAAATGTGTCGGATTCATACGCTGCATCAGATGAAATGATGATTCCCTTGATCACAGGGAATTGTGGGTAATATACGGATGTTCCTGTCAGGGGTTCCTGTCTGATGAGTAAAATCAGCGACTACAACATGACATAAGATATCATCCGCTTCCGACCGGATCATAAACACGCAAAGGAATGCTTCCCAGGCTACGATTGGGATATCAGGCTTCACCCAGATTTGAGATTTGGGTTCAGTTACCAGTTGTCTCATGTGGCCAGACGATCAGAACTCTGCGCCTACTGATGCTGTGCGTCTGGTGGCAGCTCATTTCACCGTAGGGGACAAAACTATCTGTAAAGTAACTCAGTACATTTACTCAAGTAGTACTGTACTGTACAATTTGTATGTACTTTTACTTTACTTCTAAGGCAAATATTGTACTTTTACGACACTAAAATATAATATTTTAAAACTTTAGTTAACTTTGTAGATTTTGAATATTATTACAAAACACACACCCTTAAGCATATTTGAAAGGCCATTGGGAAATAGCTGATCTACAAGCTCACAATGCGTCGCGATACTTTCTGCTTTTGGTTCTTTAAGTACATTTTGATACCAATACCTTTGTACTTTTACTCAAGTAAATTGGAAGGCGGAGACCTCGGATCATCTGTCTATGCGAGACTACCATTTCAAATAGAAAGAACGGACGTACACGTATGTCCTTTCTAGACAATTCTGCACGAATAATATTTTAATAATGCATGGATTTTATAAAGCACTTTTCAAGGTACCAAATCGCTTTACAAAACAGTGGCAATATTCTGTGAACTGTTGAGACATCATGACACAATGATAAATAAACCCAAAGTAACTGAATCTTGAAACGGATATTTCTTTGGCTAAAGCACAGTTCCCTCCCTACCAGTGGAATTTTAAATTGAGTTGTTAGTCTTCCAAGTCAAAAACTGACTTGAGAATATAGTTAGATAATAAGCCTTTTAAAGATGAGATATACTTTATTATCCCCAAAGGGCAATTGATGAAGTCTTAGTCTGCTTATGAGAATGAATGTCTTGGCATTGTTGTGCCACACATTCCTCACGTTCCTAGTCCCTCCCCTGCAAACATCGTAGGACGAGGGCCAGGCGTTTCCTTCAGCCAGCAGCCAGCTCAGGTGTGGTTGGTCTCAATCAGCCAATAGCTGCTCCACAATAGAGAGTTTATTTCCAGGCTCCCTCCTCAAACCCAGTGTCTCCCAGCTCCACCATTCTACCCTCTCACCACTTCCAGGATTCCCCTCACATTCCCCACAGACCTACCCAAGCATAACGTTTTGTGAATAAATGTCCTTTTTTGCCCTTACTCCAGTCTCAGTGTCTTTGCGTCTGGGGTACGTCCCTGGCACATTTGGCTACGCAGCACGAGTCGAGCATTTTTGGTTAAAAAACAAATTCTTATAATTCAACTAGCCTCAAGCCTCAACTGGTCAACACAACAAGGGTGGCGGTATATTGGCCTGTTGGTTAAAAGCAGAACAGTGCTTCAATTTGTCATGCGTCTGCAATAACGTCTTTGATCACACACTGTAGTAGATTACATTATTCAGTCCCATTATTTGTTATGCGTGGAATAAAGTGGAATGTTACTGACAGCTGCTTTTCGACAGGAAGACAGCGTCGCATTGACATCTCATAACTTCAGGTCAAGCCGTGTCAAAACCACTTAAACCCTATTTACTTAGTTGACCTGGGGTCTATAATTAGCCCCCCTCCTTTTTTTCTATCTCTACACCAAAATAATGTCTCCGCCCAAAATAAACAATATCCAACCAAGCTGACGAGTGCCAACGCATGCCTATTGTGACATGCCTGGAATAGAGACATGAGAGGGTTCATGTGGTTAAACTGCAGGGGGTTCTTCGGACTTCCTATTCACAGCCTCCTCCTGACATATACATTGATCTATTTACGGACTACTGCTTGACTGTGTGTGTGTGTGTGTGTGTGTGTGTGTGTGTGTGTGTGTGTGTGTGTGTGTGTGTGTGTGTGTGTGTGTGTGTGTGTGTGTGCGTGCGTGCGTGCGAGTGTGAGTGTGAGTGTGAGTGTGAGTGTGTGAGTGTGAGTGTGAGTGTGAGTGAGTGTGAGTGTGAGTGTGTGAGAGAGAGCACAACACATGGCCTTAAGGGCCCACTATCAGTGTCATTTTAACACAGATAGCCACAGCGTCAGCGGGAAAGGCGAGAGAGCACGCAGGGGAGAGTAAGAGCGAATGTGTGCTGTCAGAGTCCGCCGTGAAACATTTCAACACTACAGAAAGCTGACTGTGATATTGCATTCCTTTCCTTTCCCTGCTCGAAATACCAGTAAATGTTTATGTTACACTATATTATGCTGTAACACCTGTTCAGCTGTAACACTACATGGAGTATGGTATTCCTCCGCAATGTTTCTGTGTGTGTGTGTGTGTGTGTGTGTGTGTGTGTGCTCACCTCTTGTGTCCTCATCCTCAATGGTAGTATTGGTGCTCTCAGAGGATTCCTACAAGAACACAACAATAATAATGTCAAAATGTTTTATGATCTTTACAGTATAAGAAGATACAGATAAAAACGCACGCACGCACGCACGCACGCACGCACGCACGCACGCACGCACGCACGCACGCACGCACGCACACACACACACACACACACACACACACACACACACACACACACACACACACACACAATTTGTGAGTCCTACCTTGACTCCATCTGTCTTCTTGTTTCCTCCACTCTTTCCTCCTGATTGAGCGGAAGCGGCCAGGAATACAGACAGAAGTATGAGAGTGATAAAAAAAGGAATAAAGGCCCAAAAGAGGAAAGATGGCATGATGCCCACGTTCTCTCTCTCTCTCTCTCTCTCTCTCTCTCTCTCTCTCTGTGTGTGTGTGTGTGTGTGTGTGTGTGTGCTGATCCCCCCACAGGTTAAGTGTAACTTTAAAACATTTAATCCGAGAGAGTTTGAAAGGAAAACAAAATCTATTGTAAAATAGTGACGTTTTGTTCAAAGCTTCTTTTTCATGTCTTCACTTTTGTTACACAGCTTTTTACTGTTTGTGCTGAATGTTGAGTATGTGAGAACTGAAAAAAGTTCAATTTCAAAGGAAACAAAGCAAATTCATGCGATAAAAAATAATGTCCGTAGACCAATTAAAATAAAAGCAATTTGAAGAAGTAATCTTCAGTCTTCTTTGTGAGTTAAGGGTATAGGATATATCCCAGTTTGAGTTTCGACAAAATCCAGGTTTGTTTTGGTTACATTCCCTTGTCGTTCTTGCATATTGTTTCTTCTTTGTGATGTTCTGAATCCTGTTTTCGCTTTTACTTCCTTTCTGATAAAAAAACCCCACCTAATCCACTAACTCTAACCCTCCATAGAGTGTCATATCTCTCTCTCTCTCTCTCCCCCTGCTTCTGTCTCTCTTTAGATGTTGAGCTGCACACTGCCAAAGCAACAACAGAGACTCCCCATCAAAACAGGCAGACAGAAAAAAGAAAGGGCGGGGGAGAGAGAGAAAGAGAGAGAGAGAGGGAATTCCCAGCATGACATATAGTTCAGAGAAAGATAGAGAGGGAGGGAGAGAGTGACAACGCCAAATTTAGGACCAACAACTTGAGATATTGATAGGGCAAACAGCATAGGCACATTCCAAAACTTCAACTCACTCTCCCCTCCCTTCTACCTCGCCTCCTACTTCTTCTCTTGATCTCTTTCTAAACTCTTTTCATTATACTGTCTGGCAACAGGTTTGTCACAGACAGGTTCAATAGAACTGCTCGATACAAACTTGTGCAACCCGTTCTAGAACGGTGTTAAAAATAAACAATCACATACCAGATGTCAAGTAGAGAATAGTGTGAAAATATTATTCTTTTGGTGAGAAACAGAGATTCAGCAATTAATCTGTAGCAGGATTATCTGAGAAAAGTAAAAGAAAATTCAAGTTCTGTTTGAAATGACTAATAATAACCCCTCACTCGTGCTCCCTGCCCTCTGGGTGGTTTCCCTGGGCTATCAATAGCTCTGGAATTGTGTGTGCACGTGCGCATACAAATGCGTGTGTGTGTGTGTGTGTGTGTGTGTGTGTGTGTGTGTGTGTGTGTGTGTGTGTGTGTGTGTGTGCATGTGTGAGTGTGTGTGTGCTCACGTGTGTGTGTGTGTGTGTGTGTGTGTGTGTGTGTGTGTACACGTATGTACTTTATAACCCCTTCATGTCAGCTGTGACACACACACACACACACACACACACACACACACACACACACACACACACACACACACACACACACACACACACACACACACACACACACACACACACACAGTGTAAGTATCTGGTGGTAAACTGTTAATTGTCCCCGAGTCTCTCTTAAGCCTGCAGATCTTCACTGGATCAGCAGTGCAGTCTGGGTGTTGGTTCTGGTGTGGACGTGTTTTGTTTACTTAATGAGATCTTCTTCAGGTCCCTGAAGATCCACAGATCATTATATGGTGCTGGTTCCAACTTTCATGTTGTATTATGCTTCAACCCACACAGCTGCTGTCCAAACCCGTATGGTTATAGCTTTTCTATAGCTTTGTTTAAATTACCTTGAATTCAAACTACGAAAGGAAGGAAATAGAACCAATCATTCTATCAGTCGTCAGTCATATCAAGTTCAGTTCAATGTTCCATGGTTTGTGTGCTTGGGTTTGTGTGTGTGTGTGTGTGGTGTGTGTGTGTGTGTGTGTGTGTGTGTGTGTGTGTGTGTGTGTGTGTGTGTGTGTGTGTGTGTGTGTGTGTGTGACTGTGTGTGTGTGTGTGTGTGTGTGTGTGTGCGTGTGTGTGGGGCAGCTGTTGCTGAATTTCCTAGCTGGGCAGTGGGCACACAGTCTCCACACACAGATGGATGTTCCGTTCCTGTCCTCTTTCGTCTTCATTAAGAGCAAACTGCAATTAGCAGGAACTGCAACATCTCTGCCTTTCTGTTCCTCCCCCCCCCCCCCCAAAAAAAATACAGAGCTTTGTGTGTCTCTGGCTGGCTGTGTCCCTGACTGTGTCCCTGACTGTGTCCCTGACTGTGTCCCTGACTGTGTCCCTGGCTGTGTCCCTGACTGTGTCCCTGGCTGTGTCCTTGGCTGTGTCCCTGACTGTGTCCCTGACTGTGTCCCTGGCTGTGTCCCTGGCTGTGTCCCTGACTGTGTCCCTGACTGTGTCCCTGGCTGTGTCCCTGACTGTGTCCCTGACTGTGTCCCTGGCTGTGTCCCTGACTGTGTCCCTGACTGTGTCCCTGGCTGTGTCCCTGACTGTGTCCCTGACTGTGTCCCTGGCTGTGTCCCTGACTGTGTCCCTGGCTGTGTCCCTGACTGTGTCCCTGACTGTGTCCCTGACTGTGTCCCTGGCTGTGTCCCTGGCTGTGTCCCTGACTGTGTCCCTGGCTGTGTGACGTGTCCCTGACTGTGTCCCTGACTGTGTCCCTGACTGTGTCCCTGTGTCCGAGCACAAAAATAGTGTTTGGTTGTGCAGTCAATGTTGTGCAGCCTAACACACGCACGCACGACAATCATGATAAAAAGCAGAAAAGTGACTGGATTCTTACCAGAGAAATTCCTGGTAGCCAGCATGGTGGTCAGAATGGCACCCTGAAAGAAAGAAAGAAAGAAAGAAAGAAAGAAAGAGAAAGAAAGACACATTTCAGTCAATGGTTATATGACATGATTAAAGTAATCATGCTAAAATCCTCAGTGTTCATTATCCGTTTGTAACTCTGAGAGTGTCCTGCATGTAAGCAGATGTTGTAACTCTGAGAGTGTCCACATGTAAGCAGATGTTGAGAAGCGTTTGTAACTCTGAGAGTGTCCACATGTAAGCAGATGTTGAGAACAGTGGAAGCTCATCATGTTGTGTGTCAGACTGTGTACCTTCAGCTTTCGCCTGGCGTTGAATTTCTTGAGGCACTCAACCGTCTCCTGTCTGTGCATACAGGACGCTACGGTGGAACGATGCTAGGGGTGGAAAGACAAAGAGAGAACGATAGACAGAGAGGGAGAGAGAGCAAGAGAAGTAAAAAGAAAGTGACGGATCAAGATCATATAACATCAATAATAATAATAATAATAATAATAATACAAAAACAACAAAAACAACAACAACATTACTGCCTCTTCACTGTAAATTATACACTAAAGTGTTAGTGATTAAGGTTAAGGTTGTCCTTACAGAGATCCAGGGATGTTTCAGAGACTCGGCTGCTGTGATCCGCTTGGCTGGGTTGATGGTTAACATCTTATTAATCAGATCTTTGGCTTCAGGTGTTACGGTGTCCCATTCTGGAGAAGGAAACTAGGACGAGAAGACACGAAAGTAGAGGAGAGGGGAGACAGAGTCACAGGGGGAGAAGAGAAGTAATATGGATCGATGGGGGGAAATAATTAATTGGGTGTAACTCAACTTCGAGAAGAAGAAGGGACTTCCGCAGACACTTAGGAAGCTCCCATTTTATTAACTTTAATAAGGAAACGATTAAAACCAGTCTGTGACTAACATGCAACAAGTGTGTTTAAATACTCAACCAGTAGGCAGAGCGGAGCCACACTCAATCAAAAAGCAGAGCAGCTGCTGTAGTGATTAACCACTTTAGACTGAACATAATTTGGGGTCGACCTCCAGTGTGGGGACCACTGTTCTAAGCCAGTGGTTCCCAAACGTTTTAGCCTGGCTGTGACCCAAACTAAACCCAAACGTTTTAGCCTGGCTGTGACCCAAACTAAACCCAAACGTTTTAGCCTGGCTGTGACCCAAACTAAACCCAAACGTTTTAGCCTGGCTGTGACCCAAACTAAACCCAAACGTTTTAGCCTGGCTGTGACCCAAACGTTTTAGCCTGGCTGTGACCCAAAAGAGAAATTTGATGTCTCCCCGGGACCCAAACTAGTGAAAATAGCAGATCTACAAGCTCACAACGTGTCGATTCATGTGAGCTTGTAGATCGGCTATTTTCACTAATACTTATTTGTTTTCTAATGTATGGAATGTCTTTGATGTCTTTGATTCTTTGATTTTCCTTGATTTCTTCAGGAAATTACAGATTTGTTTTTAATTCATGAAAGATTTTTTTAAGGGAATGTTTTTTTTTGTTTTGAAATAATAATAATAAAAAACTAAATGTTGGAAACGAAATAAATGAAATGAATAAATGAAGGGACCCCATAACAATGTGTCCGTGATGCACAGATGGTTTCAGATCCAGTGTTTGGGAACCACTGTTCTTAAGCCATATTGGAGAGGAATGGTCTGTAACTGTCCCAGAACGAGAGACAGTGGTTTCAGGTATAAACTTAAATTATATAAAATATGGTTTTTATGATGATCATACTTGGAGAAAAATGTTGATTTCATATGAATAAATAGAATTTAAGAATGGCAACAAATATGTCAAAGGGTTATATTACAAGGTAAAAATACACCCTTTGAAGGGAGTCACATGATCAGAGTTGTTATGTCATTCACATGACGTCACCTGTCAGTAAGGGTCAGAGGTTGAACGGACTTCCTGGAGAAAAGTTGTATGTTTTGGGAACGTCAGAGAGAGAGACGATATTAATCAATCTGCACATGGTTCAAAGGCGCACACGGTACATATTCTTTGTGATTTCATTGTGATGTGTTGTTGTGGATTGTTCAATATTTCTGTAATGTAGAACTATGGACTTTGTTTGATCAATTGAATGCACATGTGTAAGGACTCAAAAACTGAACAAAATGTCATTGTTTCCTTATTATAGTTTTCACGGTGTCTTGGTGACTGGAGGAGTTGAAAGTCGCAATACAAATAAAACCAATATCAGACATCTGTATGATGCGTGGACATACTTGAACCTGTACAGCTACATGGTCCTGTTGACTTACATCATATGCTCCAGCCTTTATCTGCTGGTAGAGTCTGTGTTGGTCTTCATCCCAGAAGGGAGGATAGCCCACCAGCAAAATGTACAGAATCACACCTGTATGTGTTCACAGTTTCAATTAAAGTATATAGAATAGAATAAAGCAGATTAAAGACAATTAACATGCTCACCCTGGCGTCCCCCCGTGTAACATCGGGCTTGTGATTAAATAGAATAAAATATAAGATGTTTAATTACCATAGGGGCATACAGTATATAGAAATACAGATGTACTATTAAAGATTGACAGTTGTATTACAATAGATTTTAACAGCAGACATCTCACCACAGGCCCAAAGATCAACCGCCTTGCCATAAGGATCCTTCCTTAGAACCTCTGGAGATAGATAGCCTGGAGTCCCTGCAAAGCCTACACATGCACAGGACCATACTCACAACTTCGGCCATATGGTATGTAAACAACACAGACCATTTTGCTGTTAATTACTTAACATTTTTTGAGGTTGCAGTTGTGTACGTTTGTTAGATTGCCATGTTCTAGTAAGTCATTAAAATGCTATTGAACTAAACCTGAATAATTGCGTCAATGTCAGCTTAACAAACTGGACGGTTAATAATTAAATCAAACTTTTCAGACAGTTTTTGGCTAGACATTCCGAAATTGATATGCACTTCAAAATGACAAAACCACGTCACGTCACGTTACAATCAACTGAACATGATCTCATGTAAACATGCCGGATTTGGCTATCATTTCCAGCCACAGTCTTTGATTTGATTTGATTTATTTGATATATTCATGATACAATTCATAAAAGAGCAGTAGAGAATTATCAGGATTGCACAAAAAGTCAGACTTAATTCCATTGTGATCCAAATAGGTATATGATAAGAAGAACATGTGTACTAACATCACAATACTAATGACTTTTACAACAGGCCATCGTAGATCAATAAACAAAAGACATTAAATAGATGTAAATAGATAAATGCAGCACTATACTAACTTGCCCATCAGCCACTTTTTCAACATATTTTAAAAAATGTTCAAAGACTGGGCAAATTTAATTTCCCTTGGGATTTTGTTCCAATCCTCCACCCCTGTTATTTAAATGAGCTTCTACCTACCTTATGTCTTAGGTTTGGTGGTTTAAGATCAGCTACACTAGCCCTTGTGTTCAAACTATGGAACTGGTTAACATGCGGGAAGTAACCTTTAAAATATTTTGGCATTGTTCTTTTAAAATCTTATAGACCATAATGAGTCTCAGTTGTTGTATTCTGCCTTCCACTGGGAGCTAATTTAATTCTCTAAAATGGTTAATGCCAATGTGGGTTCTTGGGGAGAGATAAAGGACTACCCTCATTAGTTTATTTTGTGATGTCTGTAATTTATATATTTTGGTATTTTTAGATAAGCTGCTGTACCAGGTTAGGCAGGTATAATAAAAGAGACATTGTACTAATGCTGAGGCCAGTGTCCTCATAGTGGTTCTATCTAGAAATTTGGCAATCCTAGCTAGGAACTTAGTCCTTGCGTGGATCTTGCCAATAACTGAGTGGGCCATCGGTTCACTAGACATGTTCTGATCTAGTGTGCAACCTAAATATGTAACTGATTTTTTCTCCTGGAGTTTAACTCGACTGAAAAGTTGGTTATCTTTCTTGTGCTTGGAAGCAAAAACAATACGTTCAGATTTACCCAAATGCAATCCCCACATAAAACACTGCGATAGCAACAGACCACACTGGTAGAAACTGACGTCTCATATCAAAGATATGGAATAAATGCTCCAACTGCTTTCCATAGTGGTGATGGTGATGGTGGTGGTGGTGGCAGTAAATATGACTTACCAAACCATGCTTGCTGATCACCCTCCACTTCTATGGCCAAGCCAAAGTCAGCCAGTTTGACAGCAGCCCCTTTCGATTTGGAAGCCAGCAGCAAGTTCTCTGGCTGGGGAGATTAAAGGACAATAGCATATCACTTCACGGGGAGAGGTGCAGGTTGATGATATTATAACAATGGACGTTGGATAATATTTAGTAGGTTTACATGCTCGTCGCTGTCTGGTAGAAACCAGCTATGTCCATTTTTCATATTATTATTATTTTTATATTATTGTTTTGTCATAGCAGACAGTGCTACCTTTAGGTCTCTGTGAACGACTCCCATCTGATGACAATGAAGCACCGCCTCCAGAATCTGTTGGATACAATGGCTGGAGAAAGCAAATTATACCACAGGTAGTTTTGAGGAAGCAATCTCATTGGTTGAAATAGCTCTACCCATGCTTCAAACGAGCATCACCTAATCAAAACATAATAAAACAGCTGTACTGGGTGGGCAGTCCCCACAGGCAGTGGCTACTAGCTAAGCTAGGTGTTTAACACAGGACATTTTCGGTCGTAGTGGATATACAGCTGTCATTACAAAATTATGATTTATTTTATTGAATATCTTAGTTATAATGAAATTGAGTTGACATGTTACGCAATTAAGGTAACGCACACCCTCTCGTGTAATATTGGATTGCTTAAATAAAGATTTGTGGTAACAATGACAATGGACTGTAAAATTATGTAGATAAAGTTGAAATTTAAGTTTTCTTGTAAGTTTTCATTATGGTTCATATTAGCAAGTGTACACTCATGCCATTGCCATGGTGACAGGACTTCTTTAGCTGCAAAACACAGATATACAGTCAGTGGGTGTTTGGGATTAAAGGCCAATGTACATTTGAGATCTGCTGTTAGAAAGTAAAATATGCACTTTCCACAAACTTTAGCTTAGTGAAATAATGCGATTTTATTAACACCAGTCAGCAAAGGCCTTAAAAAGTTGTGGACATTCATGGTTGAAAAAAATCATGCAAAAATTTATTTTACATTGATTTGGTCATTTTTTTGTCATAGAGTGAAATGTATTCATTTTATTCAATACTACTACCGGTGGTACTACTACTACCACTACCACTACTACTACTACTAATAATAATAATAATAATAATAATAATAATAATAATTATTATTATTATAATAATAGCTCTTCAACAAAATATTGTCCAGTTACTGTAAATACAGTATACCATTCATCAGATGTGGATGGTTGAATGGATGAAAGGATGGATGCATGGATGCATGGATGGATGGATGGACGGACGGACGGACGGATGGATGGAAGAATAATTGACGGACAGTGGATGAGAAAGAGTTTTTTCAACCTTGCGTCAGCTTCACTGTAGTATTCCCTGGCCACAATGTCCTCAAATAACTCTCCGCCTGTTACTCTGAGAGAGAGAGAGAGAGAGAGGGAGACAGAGGGAGAATTCGGTAAAAGTAACGAGAAAAACAAAGAATTCAAGAAATGTCAGCCATTAAGATTTATTTTAAGGACATACATAGACAAGACAAGACATAAAACCAAACCTCTGTCACATGGTCATCACTGCAAAGTGCCACGAACACTTACAATATATTATACAATACACAACACTTACAATTACAATATATTATACAACATACATACATACATACATACATACATACATACACACACACACACACACACACACACACACACACACACACACACACACACACACACACACACAGTGCAATAGAACTCACAGGTCGAATATGAGGTAATGGTGTCCCTCTTCAGAAATACTGTCGTGTAGACGGACTAAAAGGAAGGAGGAAATAGTGTGAAAAGAAGGAAAGAACAGAAAGGATAAAGATACACACTAAAACCCTGAATGTTCATTTAACAATGATTACAAATATTTAATGAACACAGAGTTTACTGTGTAACAGTACTATCGTGATGAGCATTGACCACTTTTGGTTCTCTATACTGTAGTACCGGCAGTACTTAGACTGGAGACCGCTCACTAGAGAAAAATAGAGGCTATGCGCGTGACAAACAGAAAAGTCCTATTTGATTGCATTAAACGACGTTAAACTCACTTTGCCACTCACTTTGCCTCTCACTATATATGTATAGAGGGATACATCAGAATAATACTATAGAATAGTTACCGGTAATATAATACAATACAATAGGGACATTTTCAGACTCGATGGTGTCGAGTGCACAAAATAGCCCATGTCTTTAGATCTGCTTTTTGGCACATGACACCATTATACGACAAAGTGTAATCTGGGCTTAATTAGTTGCAATTACAAAGGAAAGCTGTTCCCTGTTTTGCCATTCTCCTGAAAGCTGTCTCATGAGAATCCACATTTTACACTCTAGTCTTCTGTTTCGCACATAATCATTCCAAAGTATTTCATGCAAGCAGCTGGTACCGAGGCAATTTACTTCTGCTCATTACTGATCATTACTTTCTTTTGGCTGCAAACATTAAAAATGCGAGAAATGGTGTAGGATGTAGGATTGTAAAGCAAAGACTATAGTGGTTCTCAAGTGTTATAATTTCAAGGACACTTAAAACTCTGAGAGTGTACGAATGGAATCAAATGGGCGATTACCGGCGACTATACCGGCGATAGCAGCGAACGGGCGATGGTCGTAAAATGGGCGGGGCAACGTCGCCCGAAAAGATAAAAATAATTAATCTTTTCGGGCGATTGGGCGATGTGTCGGGCTGTCGGCCGATGCTCGCCCGCTGTTTAAACGTCCATCTGGACTAAGCACTGGATTAAACTGATTAACAGAATAAAGAGTGTTTTAAAAAATGTTGTAATTGAAGTTGTTGAATTGAAATTGTCTTATTTGTTGTTTCACAGATAATTAAATAAGTGGAAATTGGAATTGGATACTTTATGGAACATATCCTGTTCTATGTTAACAGCAATACTGTTCTATATAAATGATAGAACTAGACATCCATGCAGATTACAGAACACACGCACGCACGTACGCACGCACGCACGCACGCACAACCCCACTGCTAATACAGTGTTACGTACAGTGTGTAGGAGTGCTTTTGTTCTTTCAGAGAGTGGAAAGCGGGGAGGGGGCAGGTACATAATATATATGCTAGATACATACCAGTAATGTCTGTTGGGGAGCTTACACACAGGTCTGTGTGTGTGTGTGTGTGTGTGTGTGCGTGCGTGCGTATGAATCTGTGTGTGGGAGGACTGAGGGTATCAGTGCCTTTACTTAAGTAGACTGTTGCTTAGCAACACACACACACACACACACACACACACACGCGCGCGCGCACTCACGCACGCACGCACCATCAGAATGTTTCATAGTGTTATGTAAAACCTGGAAACATTTGTTGAGCTGTTTCCAAAACAATTCCTGGCACTGCCCCATGATGGAAGCCAATCAATCACATGTGATGATGTGCTGTGATGGTGAGGTTTGTCTGTCTGTCTGTCTGTTCTAAATGGAATCTGATTTAAGATTAACTTTTTTTTCTCTTTCTCAATAGATTCATGCAAAGTGTTGGTGATTAACACAGACACAATTGTTTCTAGTTCAGCGCTTCCCAACATTTTCTGGATCGGGGCCACTTGACAATGTCAAAATGTTATATTGGCAGCCAAGTCTATGGACTTTAATGTTTGTTTAGGGCAGTAAACGACGACGTAAGACATCATATGGCCAATATAAATACATCATGCGCTCCTCATTTCACACGTGAAGTGTGATTGTTTTTTTTTTAAAGCTCAAGTCCTAACACCCTGTGATGCAACACGTTGAGAGCTTGTACATATGCTATTATTTTGACACATTTTGAAAACATTTTGAACAAATTAGCATACGATCATAAACTTGTCACGGTAACAAAACTAAGCATAACATTTTGGATTTGGGGCTTGATGAATGCTCATCGCTGGGATTTTAGACATGGAATTGAAATAACTTTGCTTGCAACATATTTTTGTGTGCATATAGACATCATTCCTGTAGGTACGACACACACGCACACACACAAGCGTGCATGAACCGCAGGTTCAGCTCGAGTAGGTGGGAAGCACAGTGAAATGAAATAAATCATCACTGTTAATTTAACTCTGAGTGTGTACCAATGGAACCACATGCGCACTCACACACAAACACACACATGCACACAAACGCACAAAAACACACACACACACACACACACACACACACACACACACACACACACACACACACACAACCTCAGGTTCAGTTTGAGTAGGTGGAAAGCAGCCGCACTATGAAATCAAAATCATCAGTATTCATTCAACTCTGAGTGTACAAATGGAACCAAATTAATTCGTAAAGGTTCCATTTGTACACTGTTCAGAGGTTCAGAGGTTTACAGTGGGTGGGAGCTATATATCTGAGATGAAATTAAAACTCTCCTTCCTTCCTTCCTTCCTTCCTTCCTTCCTTCCTTCCTTCCTTCCTTCCTTCCTTCCTTCCTTCCTTGATTGATTGATTGATTGATTGATTGATTGAAGTATTTATTAACAGATTGGAGAATTACAGTACATACAGTACAACTCAATACAAAACTGTTAACTGTGGATGACACCATAAAACCCACTTAAAGCCCACATGGGCTCCCATACAGTTAGCCCACCTGGCTCCCATATAGTTAGCCCACCTGGCTCCCATATAGTTAGCCTACCTAGTCTAAACCATATGGGACCCACTTGAGGCCCATATGGGACCCATGTCAGCCCCACAGAAATGGCCACGATGGGCCCAGGTAGAACCCACTTAAAACCCACATGGACAAGCGCAGGTAGGACCCACTTGGGTCCCACATAAAAACGCCTAGTTGGGGCCCACCTAAGTCCCAGATAGAACCCACTTAAAGCCCACACGGGCAACCCAAGTGTGAACCATCTGGTGCCCGCTGACATTTCTGACCGTAGCCTAGTTGGTTGTTTAGTAGCTTCCAGAGCTCCCGAGGATTGTTTTTGTTTTCCTCTGCTTTATCATTGATACAGTTTCTTTTTGCGGATTTGATCAGCATTTTTTGTCTCTGGCTTTCATTGCAGTCAGTAGGCCTATGTACGAATTCATCCATGGCTCCGAGCGTGTTTTGACCCTGATGGTTCTCAAAGGAGACCTAGTGTGCTCCTGAGCACCACATTCTCCAGTTCCAGGTTAAAGGCACCTTCTTAAAATAAATTGTGTTATGGAACATAATCTAGCTGTGAAGCTGTTCACATAAAGTTGACCTAACTTTGCTACTACAGGGAAAACATGCACATGTACAATATGTTTATAAAAAGAATGTTGCTCTTTGAATGCTATTTCTTGCACTCTTATTCTATCCCTTTGTTTGCTCTGCTTGCTGTGTTTTTGTTGTTTGATTATGCTGTTGCATATAGATAGCAGGAAGCCAAACTAAAATAAGTTTACGTACCTGGCTGTACACAAGATGTAACAATAAAGTACAACCTTGAACCCTTGAACCTTCCTTCCTTCCTTCCTTCCTTCCTTGCTGCCTCTCCATCTCTTTGTGTCTCTAATGTCTTGGTATGAATTAGTCATTATGGTCTGGTTGCCATTGGTAACGGTTCCATAATTAATCGTCATCCATTTTTAATCAAATCTGAAAGAGCAATCTGTGTGTTGTACTGTAGTACAGTATCTAAATCAAAACACCACGGTGTACAGTTTTACACTTTCATATAACTTAAATATGGCCCATCGACAAAACAAACCATCATCTAATCTTGCTTTGAAGAAATGGATGTGTTGATTTAACTGTAAAGTGTGTGTGCGGTTCAGCACTGTGATGGCTTCATATTGATACCGTGGAATATCTAAATCAGTGATTCTCAAAGCAGGGTCTGGGGAGGGTCCTTGATGGGGTCCCAGGGGATCCGTAGCAAAATGAGGAACAACAGTCTACAATACATGCTCACAACATTTTGTGATGAGACATTTTAGCCGTGAGGCCACAAACCTTTTGACATATTAGTTTAATTTCCTTCTACACGCTGACTGACAAATGTAAAGTAGCGCTTGTATATCTATGACTCTGCCAGCATTGTCTTAGGGATTTTAGAGTCTGAGTAAATGACAGATCACTATTTATTTTGGTACAGATTCATTATACTGTATATGTTGATGCTGGTCCGCTATAAGTATATGTGTAGTCTAAAATGCATAGGCTATGTAACTAATGTAGATACATTCATACTCAAATACAAATTTTTTGTCATAAAGCACAGTCATTCCATGAAGTATAAATGAACTTTCAATTCAAGAACTCACCTATGTTGGAGTGCTTGAGTAGACGACAGATCCGAGCCTCACGGTCCAACTTCTGATGGTCTGCATTAACAACAACAAAGCAGAAAGTCAGGAAAAGAATAGGTCTATACTGTACATAAACATAAACTTTATTATCCCTCTTATTACACAGTCAAGGCCGATATCAGTCAGCCAACCAATTAGAGCTGTGGCAGGCGGCCCGCGCTCGTACACTTCCTGATTGGATATGAAACACATCAATCATCTGCAGCTGCAGGCACCTTCATGAGAAACCTCTAAGTGAGAAACACATTACATGCCTGATTTTTACTTTTGTCGCCTGGCGGTGGCGTGCACTTAAAATAGCAGATCCACAAGCCTGCAACGCATCACACACACGGCGCGCTGTGGGCTTGTGGATCTGGCTTGTGGAGAGTACGACAGAGTCATAGATAGTCATTACTGAGAATGAGATCATTATTGAGGAGAGGGGGGAGGAGAGAAAGGCAGACTTAAGTGCTGCATTGTATCCCTGAAGAAACACTGGTAGTTGTTTATTAAATCAAACTTTCTTGCATTGTGGCTACGACGACTATATGCACCAGCTTTCCTTCTGAAGCATTTGAACACAATACGTTTGTTTTTAACATTTGTGTTATGTTGGGCCACAATTCATTTCAGATTATTGTTTTAATTGTAGGGAGAATAGTTACATACGGTAACACAGCACTTCATTAATATTTTTATTTATTTTTTCCAATCTGTATGGTATGTATGTTAATCCTAGAACACTACACATTTGTTTTGTCACACCATCACTAAACACGGGCATATTTTACAATGTTTAGTTCAAATGAGTTAAAATTAAATATGACAGCATCTGCTATTGGTTGTTCAAAGGAGATAGCTGGGAGTGTTTTTGTTGGTCTGTTAGTTGTTGTTTTGTTTTCGTAAAAATAAATTAATAACTTAAGTTAGTTTAAAATGTTGCCCAAGATGCTAAACCATAAAAAGGTGAGAAGTCCTACTGGTGCACCGCCGTTCTATGTTATGACCTGCAGGGGGCAACATTGACCCTCTGCAGATAACTACAGAGATCATTTCATTTTTCTTTTTCAAATAAGCAACTGAAGTCATTGTCTATTTTTAGAAGTGAGGGAGAGCCGCCCGCCCCCACCCCCTGTGTATTTAATGTACGTTCTGTATATGTGTCCAGTCCACACAACGTTAGTTTATCATTGTGAATCTTAGTCATTCAACATAAAAAAGCTATGTCACGATAAAGATGATATGCAAATAACTAATCATGCAAACACACACAGTATGCACACACTCACCTGCGCGAGCACGCACATACCCACATACACCCACCCACGCACGCATGTACGTACGCACACATGCACACACACACACACACACACACACACACACACACACACACACACACACACACTTCTTTCATGACCATGAGAGCAGTGTTGCTAAGCAACCAAAGGAAATCGAACCCCAGAATAGTGTTACTGTATGACAAAAAAAATGTTTTTGAAGGAAATTTTAGTAAGTAAAAAAGGAGACAAACAGACAGAGATTCTGAGTTAGTTATTGACATTTGTTGTTTTTTCGTGTCACCCCTGCGTTTCTCTCCCCATTTCCTATCAATAAAGCCCCCCCCCCCTCAAAAAATAATATATATATATGTATACCAGTAAGACACCCTGAGGGCAAGTGACCTCACCCTTTATCAACATGAATGTCGATCAGAACAGGTCAGCTCCATATATAGAGATCTAAGGG